>NW_028258414.1:0-304062 GCF_053883595.1 Heterocephalus glaber
CCCTTAGTCTCAGGATTGCAGCATGGATCCACCCTAGTGTCACCTCCTTGATCCCTGTGGCCACAATCCCTAGACCTTAGCCACCTCCTGAAAAGCCCCACCTATGAACACACGAGGCTTTGGAGGCACTCGTAGATGCAAGCCATAGCACACGCCTGGAAAAGCTACTTGGCTTTTCCGGAGAAGTTCCAATGTAGGGCTCAGGGACCTGTTCTGCCCCATGTGTCCAGGGATTTTGTAGTGAAACACATGACACCAACTCTCCTAGCTGGCTTTGGAAGAGGTTGAATTTCCTGGTTCAGCCTCTGCTGCCCAGGCTCTGATGTAGCTTCACCTGATTGGTGGGAGCCAGGAGTAGGGCGGGGAGGTGGGTGGGTTTGGGTATGATGAGGAGGAAATGAGTGGGCGGGACTTCCTGTCATTGGAAGCCCACCTCAGACAAGGAAGGATCTTGTGCTCTTGATCTTCCAGAACCACACAGCTTCGGATCTCTGCTCCAGGGACACATGGAGGCTGAGGCAGCCTACAGGGCAGGTGAGTCTCCCATTCCAGCAACCTTCTGTTTTTCGGGATTTGTTTCTTTTCAGCGCACGTGATGGCATCCATGATGATTCCACTCATCTTGGCCTTGTGATCCACGCACAGCACATCTTGATCCTGCTTCCTCATCCCTAGCCCCTGTCCTGCCTCACCCTGTTCCTCAGATCCCCCTCAGAATTCTACATGGACTCGATGGCTGTTTTCTCAACTGAGATTTTTCTTTGGCTCTTGCCAGTGTTGAAGCTTAGAGCCCTCACAAACAAAGAGTCCTTCCTGAAGAGCACTTCACATTTTCTTGGGTGGCTTCTTGCCGTCCTTTGCATGGGTGTTGCTGTCTGTGTGTGTGGTATGCCCGCCGAGGAGGTGGTTCCTCTTCATCTCATCTTCAAAAACTCTTCATCTTCCGATGGGCTTCAGGTGTTTTTCAATCGAAACAGGGGAAAGGACCTACTGGAAATTCAGATGGCCACAGCCTCTGTGCCCTAAGCCATGGAAAGGATTTCTCCCGGGAGTTGAAAGTGTTCTGTCTTGAGTGGATGTGCTGATTCTAGGAGGGGAGGAGGACAGAAGTTGTGCACAGTGGAATGTCTGTGAGAGAGGGAAGCTTCTTTCGCCAGAATGATTCAGGGCAGATCCCTGGCATCCCTGCCCAGGGTTATGTGGAGGCTCTTTCAGCCTTCCAATGTGCTGAGATTGCATGGGGTACGGAGCTTTCTTTGTTGAAAGATCTTTAGGATGAGGGACTGTGTTTGGAGCATGGGAATTCCGTTTCACTTCAGCTCCAGATCCATGCAGTATCGCATCTGGCTCATTTCTTCTCCTGCTTCCCCTCCGGGTTCTCCTCAGCCTGTCCCCTGGATGGCTGTGGTTTCCCCGTATGGATGTAGGGTCCAGGTGAACTGAGCCAGTGGCCTCTGGGATCACAAGGAGAAAGCTGACACGCAGGGAGTTCTGGACGTGTTTTGTAAGAGCTCTGGAGGGTTGAGCCTCGGCACACACTACGTGGGGCCTTTTGCTCCTTGAGGGGACTGTTGTTCTTACAGGCTTCCTGAAACTCTCTTAGTTACTATTCTGGAATGCTGAGACAAAATGCTCCATCCCCAAAGTGAAGAGAGCTCAAAGTGGCTGGAGTTTTCAGCCCTTTCGTGGCCTGGCCCCAAGGCAAGATAGTATTGGAGAGGAGAACACTTCATGGGGAAGGGAAGGGAGCAGAGCCAGGAGAGGCCCAAGGCAAGCCCCTTCCTCTCCCTTCTGTGATAGCTAGGCTACCAGGACTAGGGCGGTGCAAGGAAGGCCCATCAGTTTACCAGCTTAGTCACCCGCCCTTTAATCCCAGCAACCTTAATCCTAGCATTGCACCTCCAGCCAGTCACACACCCTAGCTGCAGCCACACTCTGAAAAAACATCCTAGGACCTTATGGGCTGAGCGGGGGAGCATGTAGACCCAAGCTAGAACAAACCCTACATTTGGTTGAGATGAATTTATCTTCCTGCATAATTCTGTGTGAAACCTTGATAGTACATTCCTGTGCAGGTGAACATGTGTCCACAACGTCACTGTCTGGGGCTCGACCTTCAAGTCTCTCCCTGCTTTAGCTCTCCCGCAGATTAGTTGTTCTGTGCTAACCTTTCATCATTTCTTCTATGTTGACCGTTAGCTTTCTTGATGGGATTCAATAGGTTGTCTTCCTTGTTGGGCTGCATGGATGTGCTGGGTTTCCGGCACCAGTTGCTAAGGGGTGTCCCTTTCACCCAGTGGGGTTTCGGCCTTTTGTGAAAGATGAGATGGGCCGAGTGTGCCTGTGGACATCTCTTCCTTCTTACTTTCTGTTGCATCAGTGCACCTGTGAGCCTCTATGTGCTCTCAGCCAGCTGCTTTCCGCCCTGTGGCTTTTGGAATGTGTTCTTGAAATGTGGGATCCTCGTGGCTCGACTTGGATCCGGTTTGCCAGGATTGCTTTGGCTCTTCTGGGTCTCTACTGGTCCAGAAGACTTTTAGGATGGATTTCTTCAGTTTTCTGAGGATTGTTATTGATGGTTCAATGGGAATGGCACTCAACCTAACTAGCGGTTTGGAAGGCAGGTCATTCTGTCTCTATTGTGTCTGCTCAGTGAAGAACAGGTGAGCTCTTGCCATTTACTGATGTCCCCCCTGGTGTGTTTTCGGCAGAGTGCCTTGGCGTCGCAGGCAAGCAGGCACCCTCTCCTTCCGTGGTTAGCATCTTGTCCAGCTACTGACATTGTGTCCGTGGCGTGGTAAAAAGGGTATTGTCTTCCCGATTTTCCTCTGGTGAGTTTCTCCACTGGTGTAAAGGAACAAAATTGATATTTTTGTGGATTTTTCATTTGCCACATTGCTGAATTTGGCTATTAATTCCGGCAGTGTTTGGGTGGAAGAGTTAGGTTCTCCATCTACAGTGTGCTCTCATCTTCCCAAGAGTGATTCCTGAATTTTCTTCTGTCCCACACGCATCCCTTCTGTTCCTCTCCCTTGCCTGCTGGCGGGGGCCTAATCGTGGAGAACTCGGTTGAATAGAAGTGTGGAGAGGGAACGTGCTTTTCTTGTTTGGATCACAGGGCAAATGCTTCTGGCTTTACCCCACTTCAGAGGAGGCTGCCAGTAGGATGGTCATAAATGCCATTCACCTTGTGGAGCTCATGTTCTCTGTATGCATTTCCTTCAGAGTTTTTTCTTAGGAATGGTGACAGATTTGGTGAAAGGCTCTTTTCTGTCTATTGAGATAATCCTATGATTTTGTGCTTTGCGCTTTTTTGGGGGGGGGAGTCATTTTAATATTTACAAGGAACAAATCAGCAGAACAAGATTATATCAGATAGGCTGTTGTGCAGTAGCTGCGCTTATAAACATACCAGTAATTTGTACCTGGTGAGTATAAAGAGAACCAAGGATTCAGGTGATTCTTACACCCAAGGGAGTACATAAGTCATTAACAAATTTAGAAGACCAAAAAAGAATTTCACATTTTCTACATTAAAATAAATTACAGATCTCACAAATGTCTTTGAAGACAAAGAAAAATTCAAAGTCCTTTTAAAGGATGAGAAATAAGATAAATGAAATGGAATCCTAAGTGTAAAAAGAGTTTTACTTCACAAGACCAATTTTCCTGGCTTCTGTTTCATATATAATAATCTCCACATTTTTACTATAAAACTTCTGCTTTCTTCATCAAGTACCATGGCAACATCATCTAAAAATGCTCTGAGGTGAACTATGAGCCATAACCTTTGAACACAAAATCAACTAATGTAGCTTCTTCTTCACCTATATTATTCTATGATTTTATTAATCCATGGTCTAATTCGTCCATCCATCAGTATTAGAATCCACAATAGACCAGTCCAGAGGATAAGCAAAGAGCTCGGGTTTGGCTGTTTGGGATCTTCTTAATGTGACTCTTTATAGGTTTGCGCTTTTCTTCAGTGTTCACAGTGCCTTTGGCAGCATTTTTATCATCTCCACCGTAATCCAATGGAACCAGTTTCCTTTTGCGTGGCACATCATCACTGTCTTCATCGTCAAATTTGTTTTAAATACACTATCTACAGGTAGCCTCTTCCTTTTCACAGAATTAGGCTGACCAGGACTATTAGAAGCACCCAGTTTTAAGACTTAATCCTATTTTTGGCCTGTGTTCCTCAGGTTGCTGTTGATTGGTGAGTTTTCACGAGGAATTATAATACCACAGGGAGACTCGTTCCCCAGGGAGTGTTGGTGTTGCATTGCCACTGGCAGAGGAAACAGATAGGGCGGAGCTGGTGGGCCTCAGAGTGGGTTTCAGACAAGGCTTTTGCTCAGGCTCCTCTTCCTCTTCTATAGGTTCTTCTCGTTTTCTTCCTTTTCTTGCTTTTCTTCTTCTTCTTCCTCTGAGTCTGGCTCTTGCTTTATTTGTGGTTGTTCTGCACACTCTCAGCCTCTTGTTCCATCCTCTGGAGCTCTGCATCCGGATCTGGGATGCCTTCTGCCAGAAGGCATTGGCCGATTTCCTCAAGCTCTCCCTTTTTTCTCTCTCCTATCTCTTTCATCCGCTTCCATTTCCTTTTCCCTATCACGCAACCTTTTCTGAAGAGCACTCCCCTGTAATATCTGGGATCATCTCTTTCATCATCATAATCTTCTAAGAATTCTTTTAGTCGTTTATCCTCTTTAGCCATTTCTCTTCTTTCTTCTTTCTTTTTACAGCCTCTTTCTTCATATTCCCGAGGTTTTTTTCATTCTCTGATTGCCAATTTTAAGTCGCTCTTGATAAGCAGCTTCTTTCTCTCGGAGTTTTCTTTCAAGTTTTCTTCGTTCATAGGCATCTTCTTCATCTTCTTCACCATCTCGTTTCTTGTCTTCTCTCTTTCGCGTTCCCGTTCCTCTCGTGCTCTCTCTCACGCTCACGTTCTCTCTCCCGTTCCTTTTTCACTCTCTCTCTCTTTCCCGCTCCCATTCCTTTCATGGTCTCTGCTTCTTTTCTCTTGACCGACTCCGATCCTTATTTCGATCTGAGCTCCTTTCTGGATCCCGGTCCCGATCTCTCTCTCTCTCTCTCTCCTCTCTGTCTCTTCTCTCTCTCTCTCTCTCTCTCTCACTCTATCTCTCTCTCTCTCTCTCTGTCTCTCTCGATCTCGGTCCCGATCTCTCTCCTTTGTCCGGTCTCGGTTCCTGTCCTGTTCCTTCTCCTTATCTTGTTCACATTCTCGTTCCCTTTCTCCTTCTCGTTCACGCTTCCCTTCTCTTTCTCTCCGTTTTTTCTCAATTTCCTGTCTTTCTTTTCCTTTTTGCCTTTCTCTTCTTCCAGTTTCTTGTGTGTATCTCTGAATTTGCTGATCTCTCGAGATATCAGGTCTCTTTTGTCTTCTTCCATTTCTATAGCATTTATATCCTCCTTAGCGATGAGCGGATAAGGATCAGTGGGGCCACTGGAAATCTGCGGAAAATGTCCTCCTTCTTTTCCTTTTTCTTCTTCCTGGGATGAGAGTCAGACTCTTGTGAGGGGGCATTTAGCTCACTGAGTATTCTCGTATTAAAACTTCAATGGCCCCCCTTAATCATCTGATCTCTTCTTTTTGTCTCTTCATCTAAAGCTTCTTCATCATCATTAGTGACAGTTTCGGGCCTGGCATTCCCATTAGAAGCTTTCTTCTTTGCCTTCCATTCATCTAGCTGTGCCTTTGTTTTGGCATCAAGTTTAACAAGCAACTTCTTCTCTCCAATCTGCAGGTCATGTAATAATCGGAGTGCACGGAGGGTAGATTCAGGCTCCTTATATTCACAGAATCCAAAGGCTTGAAGTTTTCCAGAAGCACCTTGTACTCTCTTCCAGCTCAAAACCAAACCACATTTAGCTAAGAGCTGTCGTATAAGCATGTCTGAGGCTTTCTCATAAATGTTTCCAACAAACTCTGTGGTAGTAGGACCACAATTTTCATCATTTTCTTTAGCCTTTAAACCCAGATGATCCTTTCTTGCTCCCAAATGCTTTCCAACCATGGATACAGTGGGTACTAAGACAGTTGGAGCAGGAGCCATAATGCTCATTGGTACAGGAATCATTGGGGTCCCTGGAGGCACTGGTGGAGGAAAGCCTGGGAACTGGGGAACTGTGGGGGTGGGATCCCTGGTGGGAGTGCTGGGATTCCCATGGGAGGGCGATTCAAATGAGGGGGGAAAGACATTCTTACTGCAGAAGTCGGCCGCTGAGAAAATGGTACTGTCTTCGCTGCCTTGTAGAGGCTCCAGGTTACAGCAGCCTTATCAGTTCGAGGATTCTGCTCGGCGCCCGCCCGGGAGACGGGTCCCAGTGCGCCTTTTCGCACAGGCCGCACACAGCTGCGCTGCATGGGGAGCTTCCGGAGGTCTTCCCGTGCTTTGCTTTTGTGTTTGTGGTACACTATGTGTGTGGATTGTTATAGGCTGACCTGGCCTTGGGTATCCCGAAGGCCGCCGACTGGGTCATGATGGGTGATCTCTTGGAAGGTGTGTACTATTCTGATGGCTGGAATCCTGCTGAGTATATTGGTGCCCACGTTCCTGTCAGAGATGAGCTCATCCTTTTCTTTAAAAGCTTGGGTCCTTGCCTGCTTTACCCTTAGCCTCTTGCTCTGGAGTTCCCCGTTCCTCTGTGAGATTCTCCTGTGCTCCTTCTCACCGTGTCTCTTCTTTTCCTGCAGACTCCCTGCTGTCCCGATGGACCGATGACGGCCAGTGTGAGGAGGTGACTCCTGTGGCAAGAGAGCGGAATCCGAGAGAGATGATATCCCTGAGCTGGAAGAGGCCTCATGGAGTAGGAGCGGGTCTCTGGAACCTGGGCAACACTTGCTACGTGAATGCAACCCTGCAGTGCCTGACCTACACACCGCCTCTTGCCAACTATATGCTGTCCCGGGAGCACAAGCCAACCTGTCCCTCTCTGACTGGCTGCATGCTGTGTGCTCTGCAACGTCACGTCACTCACGCCCTCCGCCATCCCGGACGTGTCATCCAGCCTTTGCACACGTTGATTGCTGCCTTCCACAGGCAGAAGCAGGAAGATGCGCACGAGTTTCTCATGTTCATCGTGGATGCCATGCAGCAGGCAGAGCTGCACTCTGAGGACAGGGAGCTCATGCACCACATCTTTGGCGGCTACTGGAGATCTCAAATCAAGTGTCTCCACTGCGGAAGCACTTCAGACACGTTTGATCCCTATCTGGACATCACTCTGGACATCAAGGCAGCTCAGAGTGTGAAGCAAGCTCTGACCCGATCCATAGCACCCGAGGAACTGAGCGGGGACAATGCTTACCACTGCAGCGTGTGTCTCCAAAAGATGCCTGCTACCAAGACCATGTCCTTACACACTTCCTCCGAGGTCCTCATCCTGGTGCTGAAACGTTTCTCGGACTTCACGGGGAGAAGTTTGCTAAGCACGTGCAGTACTCCGAGTGCCTTGACATGCAGCCATATATGTCGGAGCAGAACAGGGGGCCACTGCTGTACACCCTGTATGCGGTGCTGATCCACGCTGGCTCGACTTGTCACAGTGGACATTACTTTTCTTACGTCAAAGCCGGGGATGGCCGTTGGTACCAGATGAATGACAACAAAGTCACTGCCTGTGACACACGTTGTGTCCTGGCGCAAGATGCCTATGTCCTCTTCTACGTCCGCAAGACTAACCTCCCAAAGGACAGCGGTGCTCCACCAGCTGGCACGGAAGCAAAACCTCTGGGCTCTGAGGCCGAGCACAGGAGAGCCAGCCCAAGGGAGCTCTCGACGGAAGCCTGCAGAGAACATAGCAAGCTAGGGGTGCAGAGAGAGGAAACACAAATGGAGCAGAGCACTTTCGAGGAGTGGGAATCCCTCCGAGAACAAAACCGAACCAAGACCGCACTGAACCTCAGGCAAGTCGAAAGTAACCTTCCAGCCGATGCAGTCGTGATCCACCGGTCGAAATACACAGTGGAGTTGCGAGCGACTCACCCAGAGCAAGAGAATTGCTTCCCCCCCAATTCGGCCAGGGTCCTGACAGCTCAAGAGGCCACGAACGCTGAGCAGGCTCCATTTCTAGGAGGAAGTGCCAGAGATTCCAAGAGGAAGAAGAAGAAGAAGAACAAGCAGGGCAAGAGAACCGTGCTGGTGTTGTAGTCCTCGCGCATCAATATCGGGCTGTGTGCAGGTGAGTGAGCTCATGTGGTGGGTTTGAGATATGGGACACCGTGAGTGAGAATGCCATTGGAGGCATTCCATTCTTTCCTTGCCTTTTCGGGTTGACAAGAATGTTGCTCACAATCCTCACGGGCTTCTTTTCTACTCTCAGGAAAGTGTTGCAACCTCCACCCAGTGTATCAGACGCTCAACAGAGGCAGATGAAGTGAAACCCGCAGAGCAATCAGCATTCCAGAACTCTTTATGCCTCGGTCCAAGTGAATGCTATTGGGGCAGGCACATGGACAGGGCCACGTTTCAGCAACACTTCTGTGTAGAACACTGACACAAGACGGGGGTTTTGCATGGTCGGCTCTACAAGGTTCTCTGCAAAGGAGAAGTTGAGAAATCGGAACAGTTTCACATGAGTCTTGGTGACATGAGAGAAAAGCAACATGACAGGGTTCGTGCATCAGAGGATTCCACATTTCCAGGGATGTGGAGCTGTAGATCAAATGGGTTGTGATGCTCAGTGGATTATGAGAAGACGCTGATCAACTTAGAGTCAAAGAAATGCAACTGCTCACCCGGCCTGAGTGTCAGAGCTCCTGAAACAGCCAGGGGCTCTTGAGTGTGGTAGCTTGCCACAGTGGTGCCTGTAAACCTTTATACTGTGACATTCATAATAAATCAATCATTGACGATATTCCACCATGTGCGCTGTTTTCTTGAAATGTCTCGCATTTCTGCTGCTTTTATTCCTAATGGCCATGGCTGGGGTGCAGCTATGCTGACTTGCTCACCCCAGCATCGGGTCGCTCAGCCTACCATAGGAGCCTTCCAAACCATAAACTTCACAAATGGACCCGGGGGGATCACTTCTGATGACACTTGGGTTCTGGGAGCATGCATGGTGCAAAAAGCATGAAGGGAGTTTGGGTGAATCTTCTCGGGGGATGTGTGCAGGGAGAAAAATGCAGAAATTCACCCTAAGTACAGTGGAGCCATGTATCCTTTATGTTTCCCCTTGTCTCCTTGCTCAGACAGAATATGTGGCACCCAACATGAAAGGGGGCAAGGTTGATTTGGCTTCAAGTTTGGAGAGGTAGGAGACCATAATTGGCTGACCCCAAGGCAGAGTGGCAGAGAAGCAACTGCTCATGGGGGCAGAAGGGAGCAAAAGCAACAAGGGGCCATAACAGCCTCTTCCTGCCCCTTTGATCCCATCCAAACTATGGCGATTGGAGTGGTGCCAAAAGAATCACTCAGCCACCTCTGAGAGGGAAAGCCCCACCTCCTCCAAACGAGGGCCTGGGTGCCAGTGAAACACAAGCCATGACAGGGCAGAAATCACACTGCAACCTCACATATCTAGGTTCATTCATTCACGGTGGCAAAATAGAAGAGAAGCAGATGCAAGAGAATGTGTCATTGGAGAGACAGGAAACAAGCACGAATCATACCTATGCGTTTCACAGGCATACAACACAGAAATGTGTCTTAAGCTTGATTTCATAGAGACACTCTTCTCACTTAGAATGGGAAGACAGGCATCAGACACATTTTTATTTCTGAATGTAGACTAATGAAATGGACCAGAGAAAAAAAGTGTACTGTTATTTGGCTCAGATACATGCATAGGTAGATAGATGATAGATAGATAGACAGACAGATAGATAGATAGATAGATGGATAGATAGACAGACAGACAGACAGAAAGATAGAAAGATAGATAGAGTCAAGAGAATTATGTTTTCTTTAAAATAACTTTACCTGAGAGAAGTAAATGTCTTGGAAATGACATTAGACACAAAATCATTGGCCGAGCCCAATATCACCTCCACATAAAGTCATAGTTGAGTGGAAGAAATAGTATCCTCACAGAAGAGTGAATAAAACCTCTTAAGAAAACCTCACAAAGAAACTTAGACATACACTGGGCACATCATACACTGTCAGGAAGTCACCATTATTTTAGGAATGAAGGATTCTCAAATACATGCAAAACTGTGATGTATTATACTTTGAAGGGGTAGCAGTGCTAAAAATGTGAGAAGATCTTCACCTTTCTATCTGAATAACCCATCAAAGGTGAAGAGCGCCTTCAAGAGAAAGACACTGAGACATTGAGACAGAACAGCTACCTACGTTGGAAAACACAGAGGCAGCATCCTATTCTAACTGAGTGTAAAACTCGGAAAGCATCTTGTCAAAACCATCAGTCCTCAGATTCTTCTTGAAAGCAATAAAAACCAAGTGTACTTTATTAAAAACTATAAAACATACAGAAATGGAGCAGTGAGAACACCCCTCAGGTGGAGAGAGGGGAAGAGGAAAGCAGCCCGGGTGAAGCCAGGCCTCCTTGAGTTTCCCTTGCTTAAGTGTGAACCGGGGCTCAAGTGGTGGAAGGGACACGCAGGTTCTGTGAGGCTGATGGGAAGGAAGGCAGGGAGCAGTTTGGTGCCCACATTTGAGGGAGAAAGGTGTACGTGGCCTCAAAATCTCCAGGGATGAGGCACCACCCATGTGGCCGCAGCCTGAGAGAGGCTTGAAAGTCGCAGGACCCGGGTCTGAGCCCGGCACCTGCAGAAGGCTAGGGAGCTGGCCAGACTCTGGAGGATGATGGATGATAGGGGTCATATCGGTCATTTGAAAGAGAGACATATTTCAATGGTTTCCTGTTCTATACCAAGGCAACTTCTACCTTGTTCCAAAATAATACAGGATCACATTACCACGAATCACATGATGGTACAGAAAACACGTCCAGGCACCTCCAGGGGCTACAGCTCGGGGCCATTTTGTCTCCAGCTTCTCCCAAGCACCCCATCTCACAAGGAGAGTGTTCTTTGGGGTCAAAATGCCTGTCACATTGGGCAAGGCTGTAGTCAGAGCTCACAAAAGAGCAACTCAAATTTTCCACTGTCCGTTGCTGAAAACCCTCACGGTACGCTCTGGAAGATGAACACTCCCAGGTGAAAGTCTAGGGGAGGCATTTCCAGTGGCTGGGATGAGCGACCAGATTTTTCTGTGCTCTAAGAAATCTAGAAGCACACCACAGTCAGCCACAACCACACCCCAAGAATAGACAGATGGGGGGCATCACAGGATTCCCACAGTGTTTGCACTTCCTGCTGTGAGAGGCAGCACACATCTCCCACGCTTGCCCCCAGGAGCCTGAGGAACTGAGCTGGCTGTGCCTTCCTGGCCAGGTTGGACCACATCGTGAGTGGAAGATGAGCCTGAACTACATCCATAGCGAGTGTCTAGCCCTAAAAATTCATCATGCCACAGACTCTGCTCTTGAAGGGAAACAATCACCCGAGTGAAGATCCCATCTTGGCAATGGATGAAACCTTCAGTCTCAAATGTTTGCTTTGGAATACCACCTGATGAACAGACTCAAGAAAATCGGTGGAGTTCGGGAACTGTCAAAACGTGGGCTGTCACCACACAGAGTTTCCTACGGAAGAGTTCCTTTGAATGGCAATATCCTGTGAGTCCTAAGGGCAACGGACTCCGCACATGAATGTCTATGTTGAAGTGATGGTAAAGGAAGGCAAGTTCTGGAGGAGCAATTCGCCTTACACTTGGTGGTTCCTTCCTCATTTGGGATTGACCTAGAAACAATGGATCCATATCCACCCCAACACCATAACTTTCCAAAAGCCCTCTCTGCACATTTTCTATTTGAATATGCCTCAGTGGTTTTATGCTTAGAAACGGGGGAAAGGAGTCCCCCAGACTCCTTGTGAAATAGGGTGAGCACACCCTCGTTTTCGGGTTTTGGTGTACTCCAGTCTCCCTCTGTGGATGGTTTCCAGGTATTTCCTATGCTGAGCAAAGATTTGGTCAAGAGAAGCACAAAATGTAGCAGGGGTTTCCTCAAGGTTGGAAATGGAGGGGGCCCTGAGAGCGAAGTGTGGGCCAAGTCAAATAAGCACAGAAGTACAGCCCAGGGTGTGAGCTTGGGCCACTGTGCAAGAGCAAGGCAGGCCGGCAATGGTCAGCGTGGACTCTGCTGTTTGTATCACCCCCTGCTAATGCGGGCTTCACATGTGCGCCCTCTGTCTTAGATCCTCTTTCTGTTGCTGAGGCAAACTCCCCAACAGCCAAACCTCCTGGAGGAAAAGTTTCTTTTGCCTCCCAGTTCCTACAACTTTCAGCCCATAATGGCCTGGCTGCAGGGCAGGCTGACATGACGGAGGGGCATGACAGAGGAGAAACCGTCCATGGCAGGCAGGAGACAGCAAAAGCAAGCCAGGCAGCAAAGGCCATGTTGGCAGCCTTCCCTCTCTCCCCTCTACTTCATCCAGGCTCTACTGCCCTTGGGGTGGGTGGCACTCACACCCTTCATCCTAGTGCCCTTAGTCTCAGGATTGCAGCATGGATCCACCCTAGTGTCACCTCCTTGATCCCTGTGGCCACAATCCCTAGACCTAGCCACCTCTGAAAAGCCCCACCTATGAACACACGAGGCTTTGGAGGCACTCGTAGATGCAAGCCATAGCACACGCCTGTGGAAAAGCTACTTGGCTTTTCCGGAGAAGTTCCAATGTAGGGCTCAGGGACCTGTTCTGCCCATGTGTCCAGGGATTTTGTAGTGAACACATGACACCAACTC
This sequence comes from Heterocephalus glaber, assembly GCF_053883595.1. NCBI lineage: Eukaryota > Metazoa > Chordata > Mammalia > Rodentia > Bathyergidae > Heterocephalus > Heterocephalus glaber. The sequence goes on from NW_028258414.1 coordinate 12,799, forward strand.
TCCTAGCTGGCTTTGGAGAGGTTGAATTTCCTGGTTCAGCCTCTGCTGCCCAGGCTCTGATGTAGCTTCACCTGATTGGTGGGAGCCAGGAGTAGGGCGGGGAGGTGGGTGGGTTTGGGTATGAGAGGAAATGAGTGGGCGGGACTTCCTGTCATTGGAAGCCCACCTCAGACAAGGAAGGATCCTTGTGCTCTTGATCTTCCAGAACACACAGCTTCGGATCTCTGCTCCAGGACACATGGAGGCTGAGGCAGCCTACAGGGCAGGTGAGTCTCCATTCAGCAACCTTCTGTTTTTCGGGATTTGTTTCTTTTCAGCGCACGTGAGGCATCCATGATGATTCCACTCATCTTGGCCTTGTGATCCACGCACAGCACATCTTGATCCTGCTTCCTCATCCCTAGCCCCTGTCCTGCCCTCACCCTGTTCCTCAGATCCCCCTCAGAATTCTACATGGACTCGATGGCTGTTTCTCAACTGAGATTTTCTTTGGCTCTTGCCAGTGTTGAAGCTTAGAGCCCTCACAAACAAAGAGTCCTTCCTGAAGAGCACTTCACATTTTCTTGGGTGGCTTCTTGCCGTCCTTTGCATGGGTGTGCTGTCTGTGTGTGTGTATGCCCGCCGAGGAGGTGGTTCCTCTTCCACTCTCATCTTCAAACTCTTCATCTTCCGATGGGCTTCAGGTGTTTTTCAATCGAAACAGGGGAAAGGACTTACTGGAAATTCAGATGGCCACAGCCTCTGTGCCCTAAGCCATGGAAAGGATTTCTCCCGGGAGTTGAAAGTGTTCTGTCTTGAGTGGATGTGCTGATTCTAGGAGGGAGGAGGACAGAAGTTGTGCACAGTGGAAGTCTGTGAGAGAGGGAAGCATCTTTCCGCCAGGAAAGATTCAGGGCAGATCCCTGGCATCCTGCCCCAGGGTATGTGGAGGCTCTTTCAGCCTTCCAATGTGCTGAGATTGCATGGGTCCAGGAGCTTTCTTTGTTGAAAGTCTTAGGATGAGGGACTGTGTTTGGAGCATGGGAATTCCGTTCACTTCAGCACCAGATCCATGCAGTATCGCATCTGGCTCATTTCTTCTCCTGCTTCCCCTCCGGGTTTCTCCTCAGCCTGTCCCCTGGATGGCCTGTGTTTCCCCAGTATGGAGGTAGGGTCCAGGTGAACTGAGCCAGTGGCCTCTGGGATCACAAGGAGAAAGCTGACACGCAGGGAGTTCTGGGAAGTGTTTTTGTAAGAGCTCTGGAGGGTTGAGCCTCGGCACACACTACGTGGGGCCTTTTGCTCCTTGAGGGGACTGTTGTTCTTACAGGCTTCCTGAAACTCTCTTAGTTACTATTCTGGATGCTGAGACAAAATGCTCCATCCCCAAAGTGAAGAGAGCTCAAAGTGGCTGGAGTTTTCAGCCCTTCGTGGCCTGGCCCCAAGGCAAGATAGTATGGGAGAGGAGAAACACTTCATGGGGAAGGGAAGGGAGCAGAGCCAGGAGGCCCAAGGCAAGCCCCTTCCTCTCCCTTCTGTGATAGCTAGGCTACCAGGACTAGGGCGGTGCCAGGCCCATCAGTTTACCAGCTTAGTCACCCGCCCTTAATCCCAGCAACCTTAATCCTAGCATTGCACCTCCAGCCAGTCACACACCCTAGCTGCAGCCACCTCTGAAAAAAGCCATCCTAGGACCTTATGGGCTGAGCGGGGAGCATGTAGACCCAAGCTAGAACAAACCCCTACATTTGGTTGAGATGAATTTATCTTCCTGCATAATTCTTTGTGAAACCTTGATAGTCATTCCTGTGCAGGTGAACATGTGTCCACAACGTCACTGTCTGGGGCTCCGACTTCAAGTCTCTGCCCTGCTTTAGCTCTCCCGCAGATTAGTTGTTCTGTGCTAACCTTTCATCATTTCTTCTATGTTGACCGTAGCTTTCTTGATGGGGATCAATAGGTGTCTCTCCTTGTTGGGCTGCATGGATGTGCCTGGGTTTCCGGCACCAGTTGCTAAGGGGTGTCCCTTTCACCCAGTGGGTTTTCGGCCTTTTGTGAAAGATGAGATGGCCGAGTGTGCCTGTGGACATCTCTTCCTTCTACTTTCTGTTGCATCAGTGCACCTGTGAGCCTCTGTGCTCTCAGCCAGCTGCTTCCCAGCCCTGTGGCTTTGGAATGTGTCTTGAAATGTGGGATCCTCGTGGCTCGACTTGGATCCGGTTGCCCAGGATTGCTTTGGCTCTTCTGGGTCTCTACTGGTCCAGAAGACTTTTAGGATGGATTTCTTCAGTTTTCTGAGGAATGTTATTGATGGTTCAATGGGAATGGCACTCAACCTAACTAGCGGTTTGGAAGGCAGGTCATTCTGTCTCTATTGTGTCTGCTCAGTGAAGAACAGGTGAGCTCTTGCCATTTACTGATGTCCCCCCTGGTGTGTTTCGGCAGAGTGCCTTGGCGTCAAAGCAGGCACCCTCTCCTTCCGTGGTTAGCATCGTGTCCAGCTACTGACATTGTGTCCGTGGCGTGGTAAAGGGTATTGTCTTCCCGATTTTCCTCTTGGTGAGTTTCTCACTGGTGTAAAGGAACAAAATTGATATTTTTGTGGATTTTTCATTTGCCACATTGCTGAATTAGGCTATTAATTCCGGCAGTGTTTGGGTGGAAGAGTTAGGTTCCTCCATCTACAGAGTGCTCTCATCTTCCAAGAGTGATTCCTTGAATTTCTTCTGTCCCACACGCATCCCTTCTGTTCCTCTCCCTTGCCTGCTGGCGGGGGCCTAATCGTGGAGAACTCGGTTGAATAGAAGTGTGGAGAGGGAACGTGCTTTTCTTGTTTGGATCACAGGGCAAATGCTTCTGGCTTTACCCCACTTCAGAGGAGGCTGCCAGTAGGATGGTCATAAATGCCATTCACCTTGTGGAGCTCATGTTCTCTGTATGCATTTCCTTCAGAGTTTTTCTTAGGAATGGTGACAGATTTGGTGAAAGGCTCTTTTCCTGTCTATTGAGATAATCCTATGATTTGTGCTTTGCGCTTTTTTGGGGGGGGGAGTCATTTTAATATTTACAAGGAACAAATCAGCAGAACAAGATTATATCAGATAGGCTGTGTGCAGTAGCTGCAGCTTATAAAACATACCAGTAATTTGTACCTGGTGAGTATAAAGAGAACCAAGGATTCAGGTGACTTTACACCCAAGGGAGTACATAAGTCATTAACAAATTAGAAGACCAAAAAAGAATTTCACATTTTCTACATTAAAATAAATTACAGATCTCACAAATGTCTTTGAAGACAAAGAAAAATTCAAAGTCCTTTAAAGGATGAGAAATAAGATAAATGAAATGGAATCCTAAGTGTAAAAAGAGTTTTACTTCACAAGACCAATTTTCCTGGCTTCTGTTTCATATATCAATAATCTCCACATTTTTACTATAAAACTTCTGCTTCTTCATCAAGTACCATGGCAACATCATCTAAAATGCTCTGAGGTGAACTATGAGCCATAACCTTTGAACAAACAAAATCAACTAATGTAGCTTCTTCTTCACCTATATATTCTATGATTTTATTAATCCATGGTCTAATTCGTCCATCCATCAGTATAGAATCCACAATAGACCAGTCCAGAGGATAAGCAAAGAGCTCGGGTTTGGCTGTTGGGATCTTCTTAATGTGACTCTTTATAGGTTTGCGCTTTTCTTCAGTGTTCACAGTGCCTTTGGCAGCATTTTTATCATCTCCACCGTAATCCAATGGAACCAGTTTCCTTTTGCGTGGCACATCATCACTGTCTTCATCGTCAAATTTGTTAAATACACTATCTACAGGTAGCCTCTTCCTTTTCACAGAATTAGGCTGACCAGGACTATTAGAAGCACCCAGTTTAAGACTTAATCCTATTTTTGGCCTGTGTTCCTCAGGTTGCTGTTGATCTGGTGAGTTTTCACGAGGAATTATAATACCACAGGGAGACTCGTTCCCCAGGAGTGTTGGGTGTTGCATTGCCACTGGCAGAGGAAACAGATAGGGCGGAGCTGGTGGGCCTCAGAGTGGGTTTCAGACAAGGCTTTTGCTCAGGCTCCTCTTCCTCTTCTATAGGTTCTTCTCGTTTTTCTTCCTTTTCTTGCTTTTCTTCTTCTTCTTCCTCTGAGTCTGGCTCTTGCTTTATTTGTGGTTGTCTGCACCTCTCAGCCTCTTGTTCCATCCTCTGGAGCTCTGCATCCGGATCTGGGTGCCCTTCTGCCAGAAGGCATTGGCCGATTTCCTCAAGCTCTCCCTTTTCTCTCTTCCTATCTCATTCATCCGCTTCCATTTCCTTTTCCCTATCACGCAACCTTTTCTGAAGAGCACTCCCCCTGTAATATCTGGGATCATCTCTATCATCATCATAATCTTCTAAGAATTCTTTTAGTCGTTTATCCTCTTTAGCCATTTCTCTTCTTTCTTCTTCTCTTTCAGCCTCTTTCTCATATTCCCGAGGTTTTTTTCATTCTCTGATTTGCCAATTTTTAAGTCGCTCTTGATAAGCAGCTTCTTTCTCTCGGAGTTTTCTTTCAAGTTTTCTTCGTTCATAGGCATCTTCTTCATCTTCTTCACCATCTCGTTTCTTGTCTTTCTCTCTTTCGCGTTCCCGTTCCCTCTCGTGCTCTCTCTCACGCTCACGTTCTCTCTCCCGTTCCCTTTCTCACTCTCTCTCTCTTTCCCGCTCCCATTCCCTTTCATGGTCTCTGCTCTTTTCTCTTGACCGACTCCGATCCTTATTTCGATCTGAGCTCCTTTCTGGATCCCGGTCCCGATCTCTCTCTCTCTCTCTCTCTCTCTCTCTCTCTCTCTCTCTCTCTCTCTCTCTCTCTCTCTCTCTCTGTCTCTCTCGATCTCGGTCCCGATCTCTCTCCTTTGTCCGGTCTCGGTTCCTGTCCTGTTCCTTCTCCTTATCTTGTTCACATTCTCGTTCCCTTTCTCCTTCTCGTTCACGCTCCCTCTCTCTTTCTCTCCGTTTTTTCTCAATTTCCTGTCTTTCTTTTTCCTTTTTGCCTTTCTCTTCTTCCAGTTTCTTGTGTGTATCTCTGAATTTGCTGATCTCTCGAGATATCAGGTCTCTTTTGTCTTCTTCCATTTCTATAGCATTTATATCCTCCTTAGCGATGAGCGGATAAGGGATCAGTGGGGCCACTGGAAATCTGCGGAAAATGTCCTCCTTCTTTTCCTTTTTCTTCTTCCTGGGATGAGAGTCAGACTCTTGTGAGGGGGCATTTAGCTCACTGGAGTATTCTCGTATTAAAACTTCAATGGCCCCCTTAATCATCTGATCTCTTCTTTTTGTCTCTTCATCTAAAGCTTCTTCATCATCATTAGTGACAGTTTCGGGCCTGGCATTCCCATTAGAAGCTTTCTTCTTTGCCTTCCATTCATCTAGCTGTGCCTTTGTTTTGGCATCAAGTTTAACAAGCAACTTCTTCTCTCCAATCTGCAGGTCATGTAATAATCGGAGTGCACGGAGGGTAGATTCAGGCTCCTTATATTCACAGAATCCAAAGGCTTGAAGTTTTCCAGAAGCACCTTGTACTCTCTTCCAGCTCAAAACCAAACCACATTTAGCTAAGAGCTGTCGTATAAGCATGTCTGAGGCTTTCTCATAAATGTTTCCAACAAACTCTGTGGTAGTAGGACCACAATTTTCATCATTTTCTTTAGCCTTTAAACCCAGATGATCCTTTCTTGCTCCCAAATGCTTTCCAACCATGGATACAGTGGGTACTAAGACAGTTGGAGCAGGAGCCATAATGCTCATTGGTACAGGAATCATTGGGGTCCCTGGAGGCACTGGTGGAGGAAAGCCTGGGAACTGGGGAACTGTGGGGGTGGGATCCCTGGTGGGAGTGCTGGGATTCCCATGGGAGGGCGATTCAAATGAGGGGGGAAAGACATTCTTACTGCAGAAGTCGGCCGCTGAGAAAATGGTACTGTCTTCGCTGCCTTGTAGAGGCTCCAGGTTACAGCAGCCTTATCAGTTCGAGGATTCTGCTCGGCGCCCGCCCGGGAGACGGGTCCCAGTGCGCCTTTTCGCACAGGCCGCACACAGCTGCGCTGCATGGGGAGCTTCCGGAGGTCTTCCCGTGCTTTGCTTTTGTGTTTGTGGTACACTATGTGTGTGGATTGTTATAGGCTGACCTGGCCTTGGGTATCCCGAAGGCCGCCGACTGGGTCATGATGGGTGATCTCTTGGAAGGTGTGTACTATTCTGATGGCTGGAATCCTGCTGAGTATATTGGTGCCCACGTTCCTGTCAGAGATGAGCTCATCCTTTTCTTTAAAAGCTTGGGTCCTTGCCTGCTTTACCCTTAGCCTCTTGCTCTGGAGTTCCCCGTTCCTCTGTGAGATTCTCCCTGTGCTCCTTCTCACCGTGTCTCTTCTTTTCCTGCAGACTCCCTGCTGTCCCGATGGACCGATGACGGCCAGTGTGAGGAGGTGACTCCTGTGGCAAGAGAGCGGAATCCGAGAGAGATGATATCCCTGAGCTGGAAGAGGCCTCATGGAGTAGGAGCGGGTCTCTGGAACCTGGGCAACACTTGCTACGTGAATGCAACCCTGCAGTGCCTGACCTACACACCGCCTCTTGCCAACTATATGCTGTCCCGGGAGCACAAGCCAACCTGTCCCTCTCTGACTGGCTGCATGCTGTGTGCTCTGCAACGTCACGTCACTCACGCCCTCCGCCATCCCGGACGTGTCATCCAGCCTTTGCACACGTTGATTGCTGCCTTCCACAGGCAGAAGCAGGAAGATGCGCACGAGTTTCTCATGTTCATCGTGGATGCCATGCAGCAGGCAGAGCTGCACTCTGAGGACAGGGAGCTCATGCACCACATCTTTGGCGGCTACTGGAGATCTCAAATCAAGTGTCTCCACTGCGGAAGCACTTCAGACACGTTTGATCCCTATCTGGACATCACTCTGGACATCAAGGCAGCTCAGAGTGTGAAGCAAGCTCTGACCCGATCCATAGCACCCGAGGAACTGAGCGGGGACAATGCTTACCACTGCAGCGTGTGTCTCCAAAAGATGCCTGCTACCAAGACCATGTCCTTACACACTTCCTCCGAGGTCCTCATCCTGGTGCTGAAACGTTTCTCGGACTTCACGGGGGAGAAGTTTGCTAAGCACGTGCAGTACTCCGAGTGCCTTGACATGCAGCCATATATGTCGGAGCAGAACAGGGGGCCACTGCTGTACACCCTGTATGCGGTGCTGATCCACGCTGGCTCGACTTGTCACAGTGGACATTACTTTTCTTACGTCAAAGCCGGGGATGGCCGTTGGTACCAGATGAATGACAACAAAGTCACTGCCTGTGACACACGTTGTGTCCTGGCGCAAGATGCCTATGTCCTCTTCTACGTCCGCAAGACTAACCTCCCAAAGGACAGCGGTGCTCCACCAGCTGGCACGGAAGCAAAACCTCTGGGCTCTGAGGCCGAGCACAGGAGAGCCAGCCCAAGGGAGCTCTCGACGGAAGCCTGCAGAGAACATAGCAAGCTAGGGGTGCAGAGAGAGGAAACACAAATGGAGCAGAGCACTTTCGAGGAGTGGGAATCCCTCCGAGAACAAAACCGAACCAAGACCGCACTGAACCTCAGGCAAGTCGAAAGTAACCTTCCAGCCGATGCAGTCGTGATCCACCGGTCGAAATACACAGTGGAGTTGCGAGCGACTCACCCAGAGCAAGAGAATTGCTTCCCCCCCAATTCGGCCAGGGTCCTGACAGCTCAAGAGGCCACGAACGCTGAGCAGGCTCCATTTCTAGGAGGAAGTGCCAGAGATTCCAAGAGGAAGAAGAAGAAGAAGAACAAGCAGGGCAAGAGAACCGTGCTGGTGTTGTAGTCCTCGCGCATCAATATCGGGCTGTGTGCAGGTGAGTGAGCTCATGTGGTGGGTTTGAGATATGGGACACCGTGAGTGAGAATGCCATTGGAGGCATTCCATTCTTTCCTTGCCTTTTCGGGTTGACAAGAATGTTGCTCACAATCCTCACGGGCTTCTTTTCTACTCTCAGGAAAGTGTTGCAACCTCCACCCAGTGTATCAGACGCTCAACAGAGGCAGATGAAGTGAAACCCGCAGAGCAATCAGCATTCCAGAACTCTTTATGCCTCGGTCCAAGTGAATGCTATTGGGGCAGGCACATGGACAGGGCCACGTTTCAGCAACACTTCTGTGTAGAACACTGACACAAGACGGGGGTTTTGCATGGTCGGCTCTACAAGGTTCTCTGCAAAGGAGAAGTTGAGAAATCGGAACAGTTTCACATGAGTCTTGGTGACATGAGAGAAAAGCAACATGACAGGGTTCGTGCATCAGAGGATTCCACATTTCCAGGGATGTGGAGCTGTAGATCAAATGGGTTGTGATGCTCAGTGGATTATGAGAAGACGCTGATCAACTTAGAGTCAAAGAAATGCAACTGCTCACCCGGCCTGAGTGTCAGAGCTCCTGAAACAGCCAGGGGCTCTTGAGTGTGGTAGCTTGCCACAGTGGTGCCTGTAAACCTTTATACTGTGACATTCATAATAAATCAATCATTGACGATATTCCACCATGTGCGCTGTTTTCTTGAAATGTCTCGCATTTCTGCTGCTTTTATTCCTAATGGCCATGGCTGGGGTGCAGCTATGCTGACTTGCTCACCCCAGCATCGGGTCGCTCAGCCTACCATAGGAGCCTTCCAAACCATAAACTTCACAAATGGACCCGGGGGGATCACTTCTGATGACACTTGGGTTCTGGGAGCATGCATGGTGCAAAAAGCATGAAGGGAGTTTGGGTGAATCTTCTCGGGGGATGTGTGCAGGGAGAAAAATGCAGAAATTCACCCTAAGTACAGTGGAGCCATGTATCCTTTATGTTTCCCCTTGTCTCCTTGCTCAGACAGAATATGTGGCACCCAACATGAAAGGGGGCAAGGTTGATTTGGCTTCAAGTTTGGAGAGGTAGGAGACCATAATTGGCTGACCCCAAGGCAGAGTGGCAGAGAAGCAACTGCTCATGGGGGCAGAAGGGAGCAAAAGCAACAAGGGGCCATAACAGCCTCTTCCTGCCCCTTTGATCCCATCCAAACTATGGCGATTGGAGTGGTGCCAAAAGAATCACTCAGCCACCTCTGAGAGGGAAAGCCCCACCTCCTCCAAACGAGGGCCTGGGTGCCAGTGAAACACAAGCCATGACAGGGCAGAAATCACACTGCAACCTCACATATCTAGGTTCATTCATTCACGGTGGCAAAATAGAAGAGAAGCAGATGCAAGAGAATGTGTCATTGGAGAGACAGGAAACAAGCACGAATCATACCTATGCGTTTCACAGGCATACAACACAGAAATGTGTCTTAAGCTTGATTTCATAGAGACACTCTTCTCACTTAGAATGGGAAGACAGGCATCAGACACATTTTTATTTCTGAATGTAGACTAATGAAATGGACCAGAGAAAAAAAGTGTACTGTTATTTGGCTCAGATACATGCATAGGTAGATAGATGATAGATAGATAGACAGACAGATAGATAGATAGATAGATGGATAGATAGACAGACAGACAGACAGAAAGATAGAAAGATAGATAGAGTCAAGAGAATTATGTTTTCTTTAAAATAACTTTACCTGAGAGAAGTAAATGTCTTGGAAATGACATTAGACACAAAATCATTGGCCGAGCCCAATATCACCTCCACATAAAGTCATAGTTGAGTGGAAGAAATAGTATCCTCACAGAAGAGTGAATAAAACCTCTTAAGAAAACCTCACAAAGAAACTTAGACATACACTGGGCACATCATACACTGTCAGGAAGTCACCATTATTTTAGGAATGAAGGATTCTCAAATACATGCAAAACTGTGATGTATTATACTTTGAAGGGGTAGCAGTGCTAAAAATGTGAGAAGATCTTCACCTTTCTATCTGAATAACCCATCAAAGGTGAAGAGCGCCTTCAAGAGAAAGACACTGAGACATTGAGACAGAACAGCTACCTACGTTGGAAAACACAGAGGCAGCATCCTATTCTAACTGAGTGTAAAACTCGGAAAGCATCTTGTCAAAACCATCAGTCCTCAGATTCTTCTTGAAAGCAATAAAAACCAAGTGTACTTTATTAAAAACTATAAAACATACAGAAATGGAGCAGTGAGAACACCCCTCAGGTGGAGAGAGGGGAAGAGGAAAGCAGCCCGGGTGAAGCCAGGCCTCCTTGAGTTTCCCTTGCTTAAGTGTGAACCGGGGCTCAAGTGGTGGAAGGGACACGCAGGTTCTGTGAGGCTGATGGGAAGGAAGGCAGGGAGCAGTTTGGTGCCCACATTTGAGGGAGAAAGGTGTACGTGGCCTCAAAATCTCCAGGGATGAGGCACCACCCATGTGGCCGCAGCCTGAGAGAGGCTTGAAAGTCGCAGGACCCGGGTCTGAGCCCGGCACCTGCAGAAGGCTAGGGAGCTGGCCAGACTCTGGAGGATGATGGATGATAGGGGTCATATCGGTCATTTGAAAGAGAGACATATTTCAATGGTTTCCTGTTCTATACCAAGGCAACTTCTACCTTGTTCCAAAATAATACAGGATCACATTACCACGAATCACATGATGGTACAGAAAACACGTCCAGGCACCTCCAGGGGCTACAGCTCGGGGCCATTTTGTCTCCAGCTTCTCCCAAGCACCCCATCTCACAAGGAGAGTGTTCTTTGGGGTCAAAATGCCTGTCACATTGGGCAAGGCTGTAGTCAGAGCTCACAAAAGAGCAACTCAAATTTTCCACTGTCCGTTGCTGAAAACCCTCACGGTACGCTCTGGAAGATGAACACTCCCAGGTGAAAGTCTAGGGGAGGCATTTCCAGTGGCTGGGATGAGCGACCAGATTTTTCTGTGCTCTAAGAAATCTAGAAGCACACCACAGTCAGCCACAACCACACCCCAAGAATAGACAGATGGGGGGCATCACAGGATTCCCACAGTGTTTGCACTTCCTGCTGTGAGAGGCAGCACACATCTCCCACGCTTGCCCCCAGGAGCCTGAGGAACTGAGCTGGCTGTGCCTTCCTGGCCAGGTTGGACCACATCGTGAGTGGAAGATGAGCCTGAACTACATCCATAGCGAGTGTCTAGCCCTAAAAATTCATCATGCCACAGACTCTGCTCTTGAAGGGAAACAATCACCCGAGTGAAGATCCCATCTTGGCAATGGATGAAACCTTCAGTCTCAAATGTTTGCTTTGGAATACCACCTGATGAACAGACTCAAGAAAATCGGTGGAGTTCGGGAACTGTCAAAACGTGGGCTGTCACCACACAGAGTTTCCTACGGAAGAGTTCCTTTGAATGGCAATATCCTGTGAGTCCTAAGGGCAACGGACTCCGCACATGAATGTCTATGTTGAAGTGATGGTAAAGGAAGGCAAGTTCTGGAGGAGCAATTCGCCTTACACTTGGTGGTTCCTTCCTCATTTGGGATTGACCTAGAAACAATGGATCCATATCCACCCCAACACCATAACTTTCCAAAAGCCCTCTCTGCACATTTTCTATTTGAATATGCCTCAGTGGTTTTATGCTTAGAAACGGGGGAAAGGAGTCCCCCAGACTCCTTGTGAAATAGGGTGAGCACACCCTCGTTTTCGGGTTTTGGTGTACTCCAGTCTCCCTCTGTGGATGGTTTCCAGGTATTTCCTATGCTGAGCAAAGATTTGGTCAAGAGAAGCACAAAATGTAGCAGGGGTTTCCTCAAGGTTGGAAATGGAGGGGGCCCTGAGAGCGAAGTGTGGGCCAAGTCAAATAAGCACAGAAGTACAGCCCAGGGTGTGAGCTTGGGCCACTGTGCAAGAGCAAGGCAGGCCGGCAATGGTCAGCGTGGACTCTGCTGTTTGTATCACCCCCTGCTAATGCGGGCTTCACATGTGCGCCCTCTGTCTTAGATCCTCTTTCTGTTGCTGAGGCAAACTCCCCAACAGCCAAACCTCCTGGAGGAAAAGTTTCTTTTGCCTCCCAGTTCCTACAACTTTCAGCCCATAATGGCCTGGCTGCAGGGCAGGCTGACATGACGGAGGGGCATGACAGAGGAGAAACCGTCCATGGCAGGCAGGAGACAGCAAAAGCAAGCCAGGCAGCAAAGGCCATGTTGGCAGCCTTCCCTCTCTCCCCTCTACTTCATCCAGGCTCTACTGCCCTTGGGGTGGGTGGCACTCACACCCTTCATCCTAGTGCCCTTAGTCTCAGGATTGCAGCATGGATCCACCCTAGTGTCACCTCCTTGATCCCTGTGGCCACAATCCCTAGACCTAGCCACCTCTGAAAAGCCCCACCTATGAACACACGAGGCTTTGGAGGCACTCGTAGATGCAAGCCATAGCACACGCCTGTGGAAAAGCTACTTGGCTTTTCCGGAGAAGTTCCAATGTAGGGCTCAGGGACCTGTTCTGCCCATGTGTCCAGGGATTTTGTAGTGAACACATGACACCAACTCTCCTAGCTGGCTTTGGAGAGGTTGAATTTCCTGGTTCAGCCTCTGCTGCCCAGGCTCTGATGTAGCTTCACCTGATTGGTGGGAGCCAGGAGTAGGGCGGGGAGGTGGGTGGGTTTGGGTATGAGAGGAAATGAGTGGGCGGGACTTCCTGTCATTGGAAGCCCACCTCAGACAAGGAAGGATCCTTGTGCTCTTGATCTTCCAGAACACACAGCTTCGGATCTCTGCTCCAGGACACATGGAGGCTGAGGCAGCCTACAGGGCAGGTGAGTCTCCATTCAGCAACCTTCTGTTTTTCGGGATTTGTTTCTTTTCAGCGCACGTGAGGCATCCATGATGATTCCACTCATCTTGGCCTTGTGATCCACGCACAGCACATCTTGATCCTGCTTCCTCATCCCTAGCCCCTGTCCTGCCCTCACCCTGTTCCTCAGATCCCCCTCAGAATTCTACATGGACTCGATGGCTGTTTCTCAACTGAGATTTTCTTTGGCTCTTGCCAGTGTTGAAGCTTAGAGCCCTCACAAACAAAGAGTCCTTCCTGAAGAGCACTTCACATTTTCTTGGGTGGCTTCTTGCCGTCCTTTGCATGGGTGTGCTGTCTGTGTGTGTGTATGCCCGCCGAGGAGGTGGTTCCTCTTCCACTCTCATCTTCAAACTCTTCATCTTCCGATGGGCTTCAGGTGTTTTTCAATCGAAACAGGGGAAAGGACTTACTGGAAATTCAGATGGCCACAGCCTCTGTGCCCTAAGCCATGGAAAGGATTTCTCCCGGGAGTTGAAAGTGTTCTGTCTTGAGTGGATGTGCTGATTCTAGGAGGGAGGAGGACAGAAGTTGTGCACAGTGGAAGTCTGTGAGAGAGGGAAGCATCTTTCCGCCAGGAAAGATTCAGGGCAGATCCCTGGCATCCTGCCCCAGGGTATGTGGAGGCTCTTTCAGCCTTCCAATGTGCTGAGATTGCATGGGTCCAGGAGCTTTCTTTGTTGAAAGTCTTAGGATGAGGGACTGTGTTTGGAGCATGGGAATTCCGTTCACTTCAGCACCAGATCCATGCAGTATCGCATCTGGCTCATTTCTTCTCCTGCTTCCCCTCCGGGTTTCTCCTCAGCCTGTCCCCTGGATGGCCTGTGTTTCCCCAGTATGGAGGTAGGGTCCAGGTGAACTGAGCCAGTGGCCTCTGGGATCACAAGGAGAAAGCTGACACGCAGGGAGTTCTGGGAAGTGTTTTTGTAAGAGCTCTGGAGGGTTGAGCCTCGGCACACACTACGTGGGGCCTTTTGCTCCTTGAGGGGACTGTTGTTCTTACAGGCTTCCTGAAACTCTCTTAGTTACTATTCTGGATGCTGAGACAAAATGCTCCATCCCCAAAGTGAAGAGAGCTCAAAGTGGCTGGAGTTTTCAGCCCTTCGTGGCCTGGCCCCAAGGCAAGATAGTATGGGAGAGGAGAAACACTTCATGGGGAAGGGAAGGGAGCAGAGCCAGGAGGCCCAAGGCAAGCCCCTTCCTCTCCCTTCTGTGATAGCTAGGCTACCAGGACTAGGGCGGTGCCAGGCCCATCAGTTTACCAGCTTAGTCACCCGCCCTTAATCCCAGCAACCTTAATCCTAGCATTGCACCTCCAGCCAGTCACACACCCTAGCTGCAGCCACCTCTGAAAAAAGCCATCCTAGGACCTTATGGGCTGAGCGGGGAGCATGTAGACCCAAGCTAGAACAAACCCCTACATTTGGTTGAGATGAATTTATCTTCCTGCATAATTCTTTGTGAAACCTTGATAGTCATTCCTGTGCAGGTGAACATGTGTCCACAACGTCACTGTCTGGGGCTCCGACTTCAAGTCTCTGCCCTGCTTTAGCTCTCCCGCAGATTAGTTGTTCTGTGCTAACCTTTCATCATTTCTTCTATGTTGACCGTAGCTTTCTTGATGGGGATCAATAGGTGTCTCTCCTTGTTGGGCTGCATGGATGTGCCTGGGTTTCCGGCACCAGTTGCTAAGGGGTGTCCCTTTCACCCAGTGGGTTTTCGGCCTTTTGTGAAAGATGAGATGGCCGAGTGTGCCTGTGGACATCTCTTCCTTCTACTTTCTGTTGCATCAGTGCACCTGTGAGCCTCTGTGCTCTCAGCCAGCTGCTTCCCAGCCCTGTGGCTTTGGAATGTGTCTTGAAATGTGGGATCCTCGTGGCTCGACTTGGATCCGGTTGCCCAGGATTGCTTTGGCTCTTCTGGGTCTCTACTGGTCCAGAAGACTTTTAGGATGGATTTCTTCAGTTTTCTGAGGAATGTTATTGATGGTTCAATGGGAATGGCACTCAACCTAACTAGCGGTTTGGAAGGCAGGTCATTCTGTCTCTATTGTGTCTGCTCAGTGAAGAACAGGTGAGCTCTTGCCATTTACTGATGTCCCCCCTGGTGTGTTTCGGCAGAGTGCCTTGGCGTCAAAGCAGGCACCCTCTCCTTCCGTGGTTAGCATCGTGTCCAGCTACTGACATTGTGTCCGTGGCGTGGTAAAGGGTATTGTCTTCCCGATTTTCCTCTTGGTGAGTTTCTCACTGGTGTAAAGGAACAAAATTGATATTTTTGTGGATTTTTCATTTGCCACATTGCTGAATTAGGCTATTAATTCCGGCAGTGTTTGGGTGGAAGAGTTAGGTTCCTCCATCTACAGAGTGCTCTCATCTTCCAAGAGTGATTCCTTGAATTTCTTCTGTCCCACACGCATCCCTTCTGTTCCTCTCCCTTGCCTGCTGGCGGGGGCCTAATCGTGGAGAACTCGGTTGAATAGAAGTGTGGAGAGGGAACGTGCTTTTCTTGTTTGGATCACAGGGCAAATGCTTCTGGCTTTACCCCACTTCAGAGGAGGCTGCCAGTAGGATGGTCATAAATGCCATTCACCTTGTGGAGCTCATGTTCTCTGTATGCATTTCCTTCAGAGTTTTTCTTAGGAATGGTGACAGATTTGGTGAAAGGCTCTTTTCCTGTCTATTGAGATAATCCTATGATTTGTGCTTTGCGCTTTTTTTGGGGGGGGAGTCATTTTAATATTTACAAGGAACAAATCAGCAGAACAAGATTATATCAGATAGGCTGTGTGCAGTAGCTGCAGCTTATAAAACATACCAGTAATTTGTACCTGGTGAGTATAAAGAGAACCAAGGATTCAGGTGACTTTACACCCAAGGGAGTACATAAGTCATTAACAAATTAGAAGACCAAAAAAGAATTTCACATTTTCTACATTAAAATAAATTACAGATCTCACAAATGTCTTTGAAGACAAAGAAAAATTCAAAGTCCTTTAAAGGATGAGAAATAAGATAAATGAAATGGAATCCTAAGTGTAAAAAGAGTTTTACTTCACAAGACCAATTTTCCTGGCTTCTGTTTCATATATCAATAATCTCCACATTTTTACTATAAAACTTCTGCTTCTTCATCAAGTACCATGGCAACATCATCTAAAATGCTCTGAGGTGAACTATGAGCCATAACCTTTGAACAAACAAAATCAACTAATGTAGCTTCTTCTTCACCTATATATTCTATGATTTTATTAATCCATGGTCTAATTCGTCCATCCATCAGTATAGAATCCACAATAGACCAGTCCAGAGGATAAGCAAAGAGCTCGGGTTTGGCTGTTGGGATCTTCTTAATGTGACTCTTTATAGGTTTGCGCTTTTCTTCAGTGTTCACAGTGCCTTTGGCAGCATTTTTATCATCTCCACCGTAATCCAATGGAACCAGTTTCCTTTTGCGTGGCACATCATCACTGTCTTCATCGTCAAATTTGTTAAATACACTATCTACAGGTAGCCTCTTCCTTTTCACAGAATTAGGCTGACCAGGACTATTAGAAGCACCCAGTTTAAGACTTAATCCTATTTTTGGCCTGTGTTCCTCAGGTTGCTGTTGATCTGGTGAGTTTTCACGAGGAATTATAATACCACAGGGAGACTCGTTCCCCAGGAGTGTTGGGTGTTGCATTGCCACTGGCAGAGGAAACAGATAGGGCGGAGCTGGTGGGCCTCAGAGTGGGTTTCAGACAAGGCTTTTGCTCAGGCTCCTCTTCCTCTTCTATAGGTTCTTCTCGTTTTTCTTCCTTTTCTTGCTTTTCTTCTTCTTCTTCCTCTGAGTCTGGCTCTTGCTTTATTTGTGGTTGTCTGCACCTCTCAGCCTCTTGTTCCATCCTCTGGAGCTCTGCATCCGGATCTGGGTGCCCTTCTGCCAGAAGGCATTGGCCGATTTCCTCAAGCTCTCCCTTTTCTCTCTTCCTATCTCATTCATCCGCTTCCATTTCCTTTTCCCTATCACGCAACCTTTTCTGAAGAGCACTCCCCCTGTAATATCTGGGATCATCTCTATCATCATCATAATCTTCTAAGAATTCTTTTAGTCGTTTATCCTCTTTAGCCATTTCTCTTCTTTCTTCTTCTCTTTCAGCCTCTTTCTCATATTCCCGAGGTTTTTTTCATTCTCTGATTTGCCAATTTTTAAGTCGCTCTTGATAAGCAGCTTCTTTCTCTCGGAGTTTTCTTTCAAGTTTTCTTCGTTCATAGGCATCTTCTTCATCTTCTTCACCATCTCGTTTCTTGTCTTTCTCTCTTTCGCGTTCCCGTTCCCTCTCGTGCTCTCTCTCACGCTCACGTTCTCTCTCCCGTTCCCTTTCTCACTCTCTCTCTCTTTCCCGCTCCCATTCCCTTTCATGGTCTCTGCTCTTTTCTCTTGACCGACTCCGATCCTTATTTCGATCTGAGCTCCTTTCTGGATCCCGGTCCCGATCTCTCTCTCTCTCTCTCTCTCTCTGTCTCTCTCTCTCTCTCTCTCTCTCTCTCTCTCTCTCTCTCTCTCTCTCTCTCTCTGTCTCTCTCGATCTCGGTCCCGATCTCTCTCCTTTGTCCGGTCTCGGTTCCTGTCCTGTTCCTTCTCCTTATCTTGTTCACATTCTCGTTCCCTTTCTCCTTCTCGTTCACGCTCCCTCTCTCTTTCTCTCCGTTTTTTCTCAATTTCCTGTCTTTCTTTTTCCTTTTTGCCTTTCTCTTCTTCCAGTTTCTTGTGTGTATCTCTGAATTTGCTGATCTCTCGAGATATCAGGTCTCTTTTGTCTTCTTCCATTTCTATAGCATTTATATCCTCCTTAGCGATGAGCGGATAAGGGATCAGTGGGGCCACTGGAAATCTGCGGAAAATGTCCTCCTTCTTTTCCTTTTTCTTCTTCCTGGGATGAGAGTCAGACTCTTGTGAGGGGGCATTTAGCTCACTGGAGTATTCTCGTATTAAAACTTCAATGGCCCCCTTAATCATCTGATCTCTTCTTTTTGTCTCTTCATCTAAAGCTTCTTCATCATCATTAGTGACAGTTTCGGGCCTGGCATTCCCATTAGAAGCTTTCTTCTTTGCCTTCCATTCATCTAGCTGTGCCTTTGTTTTGGCATCAAGTTTAACAAGCAACTTCTTCTCTCCAATCTGCAGGTCATGTAATAATCGGAGTGCACGGAGGGTAGATTCAGGCTCCTTATATTCACAGAATCCAAAGGCTTGAAGTTTTCCAGAAGCACCTTGTACTCTCTTCCAGCTCAAAACCAAACCACATTTAGCTAAGAGCTGTCGTATAAGCATGTCTGAGGCTTTCTCATAAATGTTTCCAACAAACTCTGTGGTAGTAGGACCACAATTTTCATCATTTTCTTTAGCCTTTAAACCCAGATGATCCTTTCTTGCTCCCAAATGCTTTCCAACCATGGATACAGTGGGTACTAAGACAGTTGGAGCAGGAGCCATAATGCTCATTGGTACAGGAATCATTGGGGTCCCTGGAGGCACTGGTGGAGGAAAGCCTGGGAACTGGGGAACTGTGGGGGTGGGATCCCTGGTGGGAGTGCTGGGATTCCCATGGGAGGGCGATTCAAATGAGGGGGGAAAGACATTCTTACTGCAGAAGTCGGCCGCTGAGAAAATGGTACTGTCTTCGCTGCCTTGTAGAGGCTCCAGGTTACAGCAGCCTTATCAGTTCGAGGATTCTGCTCGGCGCCCGCCCGGGAGACGGGTCCCAGTGCGCCTTTTCGCACAGGCCGCACACAGCTGCGCTGCATGGGGAGCTTCCGGAGGTCTTCCCGTGCTTTGCTTTTGTGTTTGTGGTACACTATGTGTGTGGATTGTTATAGGCTGACCTGGCCTTGGGTATCCCGAAGGCCGCCGACTGGGTCATGATGGGTGATCTCTTGGAAGGTGTGTACTATTCTGATGGCTGGAATCCTGCTGAGTATATTGGTGCCCACGTTCCTGTCAGAGATGAGCTCATCCTTTTCTTTAAAAGCTTGGGTCCTTGCCTGCTTTACCCTTAGCCTCTTGCTCTGGAGTTCCCCGTTCCTCTGTGAGATTCTCCCTGTGCTCCTTCTCACCGTGTCTCTTCTTTTCCTGCAGACTCCCTGCTGTCCCGATGGACCGATGACGGCCAGTGTGAGGAGGTGACTCCTGTGGCAAGAGAGCGGAATCCGAGAGAGATGATATCCCTGAGCTGGAAGAGGCCTCATGGAGTAGGAGCGGGTCTCTGGAACCTGGGCAACACTTGCTACGTGAATGCAACCCTGCAGTGCCTGACCTACACACCGCCTCTTGCCAACTATATGCTGTCCCGGGAGCACAAGCCAACCTGTCCCTCTCTGACTGGCTGCATGCTGTGTGCTCTGCAACGTCACGTCACTCACGCCCTCCGCCATCCCGGACGTGTCATCCAGCCTTTGCACACGTTGATTGCTGCCTTCCACAGGCAGAAGCAGGAAGATGCGCACGAGTTTCTCATGTTCATCGTGGATGCCATGCAGCAGGCAGAGCTGCACTCTGAGGACAGGGAGCTCATGCACCACATCTTTGGCGGCTACTGGAGATCTCAAATCAAGTGTCTCCACTGCGGAAGCACTTCAGACACGTTTGATCCCTATCTGGACATCACTCTGGACATCAAGGCAGCTCAGAGTGTGAAGCAAGCTCTGACCCGATCCATAGCACCCGAGGAACTGAGCGGGGACAATGCTTACCACTGCAGCGTGTGTCTCCAAAAGATGCCTGCTACCAAGACCATGTCCTTACACACTTCCTCCGAGGTCCTCATCCTGGTGCTGAAACGTTTCTCGGACTTCACGGGGGAGAAGTTTGCTAAGCACGTGCAGTACTCCGAGTGCCTTGACATGCAGCCATATATGTCGGAGCAGAACAGGGGGCCACTGCTGTACACCCTGTATGCGGTGCTGATCCACGCTGGCTCGACTTGTCACAGTGGACATTACTTTTCTTACGTCAAAGCCGGGGATGGCCGTTGGTACCAGATGAATGACAACAAAGTCACTGCCTGTGACACACGTTGTGTCCTGGCGCAAGATGCCTATGTCCTCTTCTACGTCCGCAAGACTAACCTCCCAAAGGACAGCGGTGCTCCACCAGCTGGCACGGAAGCAAAACCTCTGGGCTCTGAGGCCGAGCACAGGAGAGCCAGCCCAAGGGAGCTCTCGACGGAAGCCTGCAGAGAACATAGCAAGCTAGGGGTGCAGAGAGAGGAAACACAAATGGAGCAGAGCACTTTCGAGGAGTGGGAATCCCTCCGAGAACAAAACCGAACCAAGACCGCACTGAACCTCAGGCAAGTCGAAAGTAACCTTCCAGCCGATGCAGTCGTGATCCACCGGTCGAAATACACAGTGGAGTTGCGAGCGACTCACCCAGAGCAAGAGAATTGCTTCCCCCCCAATTCGGCCAGGGTCCTGACAGCTCAAGAGGCCACGAACGCTGAGCAGGCTCCATTTCTAGGAGGAAGTGCCAGAGATTCCAAGAGGAAGAAGAAGAAGAAGAACAAGCAGGGCAAGAGAACCGTGCTGGTGTTGTAGTCCTCGCGCATCAATATCGGGCTGTGTGCAGGTGAGTGAGCTCATGTGGTGGGTTTGAGATATGGGACACCGTGAGTGAGAATGCCATTGGAGGCATTCCATTCTTTCCTTGCCTTTTCGGGTTGACAAGAATGTTGCTCACAATCCTCACGGGCTTCTTTTCTACTCTCAGGAAAGTGTTGCAACCTCCACCCAGTGTATCAGACGCTCAACAGAGGCAGATGAAGTGAAACCCGCAGAGCAATCAGCATTCCAGAACTCTTTATGCCTCGGTCCAAGTGAATGCTATTGGGGCAGGCACATGGACAGGGCCACGTTTCAGCAACACTTCTGTGTAGAACACTGACACAAGACGGGGGTTTTGCATGGTCGGCTCTACAAGGTTCTCTGCAAAGGAGAAGTTGAGAAATCGGAACAGTTTCACATGAGTCTTGGTGACATGAGAGAAAAGCAACATGACAGGGTTCGTGCATCAGAGGATTCCACATTTCCAGGGATGTGGAGCTGTAGATCAAATGGGTTGTGATGCTCAGTGGATTATGAGAAGACGCTGATCAACTTAGAGTCAAAGAAATGCAACTGCTCACCCGGCCTGAGTGTCAGAGCTCCTGAAACAGCCAGGGGCTCTTGAGTGTGGTAGCTTGCCACAGTGGTGCCTGTAAACCTTTATACTGTGACATTCATAATAAATCAATCATTGACGATATTCCACCATGTGCGCTGTTTTCTTGAAATGTCTCGCATTTCTGCTGCTTTTATTCCTAATGGCCATGGCTGGGGTGCAGCTATGCTGACTTGCTCACCCCAGCATCGGGTCGCTCAGCCTACCATAGGAGCCTTCCAAACCATAAACTTCACAAATGGACCCGGGGGGATCACTTCTGATGACACTTGGGTTCTGGGAGCATGCATGGTGCAAAAAGCATGAAGGGAGTTTGGGTGAATCTTCTCGGGGGATGTGTGCAGGGAGAAAAATGCAGAAATTCACCCTAAGTACAGTGGAGCCATGTATCCTTTATGTTTCCCCTTGTCTCCTTGCTCAGACAGAATATGTGGCACCCAACATGAAAGGGGGCAAGGTTGATTTGGCTTCAAGTTTGGAGAGGTAGGAGACCATAATTGGCTGACCCCAAGGCAGAGTGGCAGAGAAGCAACTGCTCATGGGGGCAGAAGGGAGCAAAAGCAACAAGGGGCCATAACAGCCTCTTCCTGCCCCTTTGATCCCATCCAAACTATGGCGATTGGAGTGGTGCCAAAAGAATCACTCAGCCACCTCTGAGAGGGAAAGCCCCACCTCCTCCAAACGAGGGCCTGGGTGCCAGTGAAACACAAGCCATGACAGGGCAGAAATCACACTGCAACCTCACATATCTAGGTTCATTCATTCACGGTGGCAAAATAGAAGAGAAGCAGATGCAAGAGAATGTGTCATTGGAGAGACAGGAAACAAGCACGAATCATACCTATGCGTTTCACAGGCATACAACACAGAAATGTGTCTTAAGCTTGATTTCATAGAGACACTCTTCTCACTTAGAATGGGAAGACAGGCATCAGACACATTTTTATTTCTGAATGTAGACTAATGAAATGGACCAGAGAAAAAAAGTGTACTGTTATTTGGCTCAGATACATGCATAGGTAGATAGATGATAGATAGATAGACAGACAGATAGATAGATAGATAGATGGATAGATAGACAGACAGACAGACAGAAAGATAGAAAGATAGATAGAGTCAAGAGAATTATGTTTTCTTTAAAATAACTTTACCTGAGAGAAGTAAATGTCTTGGAAATGACATTAGACACAAAATCATTGGCCGAGCCCAATATCACCTCCACATAAAGTCATAGTTGAGTGGAAGAAATAGTATCCTCACAGAAGAGTGAATAAAACCTCTTAAGAAAACCTCACAAAGAAACTTAGACATACACTGGGCACATCATACACTGTCAGGAAGTCACCATTATTTTAGGAATGAAGGATTCTCAAATACATGCAAAACTGTGATGTATTATACTTTGAAGGGGTAGCAGTGCTAAAAATGTGAGAAGATCTTCACCTTTCTATCTGAATAACCCATCAAAGGTGAAGAGCGCCTTCAAGAGAAAGACACTGAGACATTGAGACAGAACAGCTACCTACGTTGGAAAACACAGAGGCAGCATCCTATTCTAACTGAGTGTAAAACTCGGAAAGCATCTTGTCAAAACCATCAGTCCTCAGATTCTTCTTGAAAGCAATAAAAACCAAGTGTACTTTATTAAAAACTATAAAACATACAGAAATGGAGCAGTGAGAACACCCCTCAGGTGGAGAGAGGGGAAGAGGAAAGCAGCCCGGGTGAAGCCAGGCCTCCTTGAGTTTCCCTTGCTTAAGTGTGAACCGGGGCTCAAGTGGTGGAAGGGACACGCAGGTTCTGTGAGGCTGATGGGAAGGAAGGCAGGGAGCAGTTTGGTGCCCACATTTGAGGGAGAAAGGTGTACGTGGCCTCAAAATCTCCAGGGATGAGGCACCACCCATGTGGCCGCAGCCTGAGAGAGGCTTGAAAGTCGCAGGACCCGGGTCTGAGCCCGGCACCTGCAGAAGGCTAGGGAGCTGGCCAGACTCTGGAGGATGATGGATGATAGGGGTCATATCGGTCATTTGAAAGAGAGACATATTTCAATGGTTTCCTGTTCTATACCAAGGCAACTTCTACCTTGTTCCAAAATAATACAGGATCACATTACCACGAATCACATGATGGTACAGAAAACACGTCCAGGCACCTCCAGGGGCTACAGCTCGGGGCCATTTTGTCTCCAGCTTCTCCCAAGCACCCCATCTCACAAGGAGAGTGTTCTTTGGGGTCAAAATGCCTGTCACATTGGGCAAGGCTGTAGTCAGAGCTCACAAAAGAGCAACTCAAATTTTCCACTGTCCGTTGCTGAAAACCCTCACGGTACGCTCTGGAAGATGAACACTCCCAGGTGAAAGTCTAGGGGAGGCATTTCCAGTGGCTGGGATGAGCGACCAGATTTTTCTGTGCTCTAAGAAATCTAGAAGCACACCACAGTCAGCCACAACCACACCCCAAGAATAGACAGATGGG
This sequence comes from Heterocephalus glaber, assembly GCF_053883595.1. Taxonomy (NCBI): domain Eukaryota; kingdom Metazoa; phylum Chordata; class Mammalia; order Rodentia; family Bathyergidae; genus Heterocephalus; species Heterocephalus glaber. The sequence continues at coordinate 36,262 of NW_028258414.1, forward strand.
GGGCATCACAGGATTCCCACAGTGTTTGCACTTCCTGCTGTGAGAGGCAGCACACATCTCCCACGCTTGCCCCCAGGAGCCTGAGGAACTGAGCTGGCTGTGCCTTCCTGGCCAGGTTGGACCACATCGTGAGTGGAAGATGAGCCTGAACTACATCCATAGCGAGTGTCTAGCCCTAAAAATTCATCATGCCACAGACTCTGCTCTTGAAGGGAAACAATCACCCGAGTGAAGATCCCATCTTGGCAATGGATGAAACCTTCAGTCTCAAATGTTTGCTTTGGAATACCACCTGATGAACAGACTCAAGAAAATCGGTGGAGTTCGGGAACTGTCAAAACGTGGGCTGTCACCACACAGAGTTTCCTACGGAAGAGTTCCTTTGAATGGCAATATCCTGTGAGTCCTAAGGGCAACGGACTCCGCACATGAATGTCTATGTTGAAGTGATGGTAAAGGAAGGCAAGTTCTGGAGGAGCAATTCGCCTTACACTTGGTGGTTCCTTCCTCATTTGGGATTGACCTAGAAACAATGGATCCATATCCACCCCAACACCATAACTTTCCAAAAGCCCTCTCTGCACATTTTCTATTTGAATATGCCTCAGTGGTTTTATGCTTAGAAACGGGGGAAAGGAGTCCCCCAGACTCCTTGTGAAATAGGGTGAGCACACCCTCGTTTTCGGGTTTTGGTGTACTCCAGTCTCCCTCTGTGGATGGTTTCCAGGTATTTCCTATGCTGAGCAAAGATTTGGTCAAGAGAAGCACAAAATGTAGCAGGGGTTTCCTCAAGGTTGGAAATGGAGGGGGCCCTGAGAGCGAAGTGTGGGCCAAGTCAAATAAGCACAGAAGTACAGCCCAGGGTGTGAGCTTGGGCCACTGTGCAAGAGCAAGGCAGGCCGGCAATGGTCAGCGTGGACTCTGCTGTTTGTATCACCCCCTGCTAATGCGGGCTTCACATGTGCGCCCTCTGTCTTAGATCCTCTTTCTGTTGCTGAGGCAAACTCCCCAACAGCCAAACCTCCTGGAGGAAAAGTTTCTTTTGCCTCCCAGTTCCTACAACTTTCAGCCCATAATGGCCTGGCTGCAGGGCAGGCTGACATGACGGAGGGGCATGACAGAGGAGAAACCGTCCATGGCAGGCAGGAGACAGCAAAAGCAAGCCAGGCAGCAAAGGCCATGTTGGCAGCCTTCCCTCTCTCCCCTCTACTTCATCCAGGCTCTCCTGCCCTTGGGGTGGGTGGCACTCACACCCTTCATCCTAGTGCCCTTAGTCTCAGGATTGCAGCATGGATCCACCCTAGTGTCACCTCCTTGATCCCTGTGGCCACAATCCCTAGACCTAGCCACCTCTGAAAAGCCCCACCTATGAACACACGAGGCTTTGGAGGCACTCGTAGATGCAAGCCATAGCACACGCCTGTGGAAAAGCTACTTGGCTTTTCCGGAGAAGTTCCAATGTAGGGCTCAGGGACCTGTTCTGCCCATGTGTCCAGGGATTTTGTAGTGAACACATGACACCAACTCTCCTAGCTGGCTTTGGAGAGGTTGAATTTCCTGGTTCAGCCTCTGCTGCCCAGGCTCTGATGTAGCTTCACCTGATTGGTGGGAGCCAGGAGTAGGGCGGGGAGGTGGGTGGGTTTGGGTATGAGAGGAAATGAGTGGGCGGGACTTCCTGTCATTGGAAGCCCACCTCAGACAAGGAAGGATCCTTGTGCTCTTGATCTTCCAGAACACACAGCTTCGGATCTCTGCTCCAGGACACATGGAGGCTGAGGCAGCCTACAGGGCAGGTGAGTCTCCATTCAGCAACCTTCTGTTTTTCGGGATTTGTTTCTTTTCAGCGCACGTGAGGCATCCATGATGATTCCACTCATCTTGGCCTTGTGATCCACGCACAGCACATCTTGATCCTGCTTCCTCATCCCTAGCCCCTGTCCTGCCCTCACCCTGTTCCTCAGATCCCCCTCAGAATTCTACATGGACTCGATGGCTGTTTCTCAACTGAGATTTTCTTTGGCTCTTGCCAGTGTTGAAGCTTAGAGCCCTCACAAACAAAGAGTCCTTCCTGAAGAGCACTTCACATTTTCTTGGGTGGCTTCTTGCCGTCCTTTGCATGGGTGTGCTGTCTGTGTGTGTGTATGCCCGCCGAGGAGGTGGTTCCTCTTCCACTCTCATCTTCAAACTCTTCATCTTCCGATGGGCTTCAGGTGTTTTTCAATCGAAACAGGGGAAAGGACTTACTGGAAATTCAGATGGCCACAGCCTCTGTGCCCTAAGCCATGGAAAGGATTTCTCCCGGGAGTTGAAAGTGTTCTGTCTTGAGTGGATGTGCTGATTCTAGGAGGGAGGAGGACAGAAGTTGTGCACAGTGGAAGTCTGTGAGAGAGGGAAGCATCTTTCCGCCAGGAAAGATTCAGGGCAGATCCCTGGCATCCTGCCCCAGGGTATGTGGAGGCTCTTTCAGCCTTCCAATGTGCTGAGATTGCATGGGTCCAGGAGCTTTCTTTGTTGAAAGTCTTAGGATGAGGGACTGTGTTTGGAGCATGGGAATTCCGTTCACTTCAGCACCAGATCCATGCAGTATCGCATCTGGCTCATTTCTTCTCCTGCTTCCCCTCCGGGTTTCTCCTCAGCCTGTCCCCTGGATGGCCTGTGTTTCCCCAGTATGGAGGTAGGGTCCAGGTGAACTGAGCCAGTGGCCTCTGGGATCACAAGGAGAAAGCTGACACGCAGGGAGTTCTGGGAAGTGTTTTTGTAAGAGCTCTGGAGGGTTGAGCCTCGGCACACACTACGTGGGGCCTTTTGCTCCTTGAGGGGACTGTTGTTCTTACAGGCTTCCTGAAACTCTCTTAGTTACTATTCTGGATGCTGAGACAAAATGCTCCATCCCCAAAGTGAAGAGAGCTCAAAGTGGCTGGAGTTTTCAGCCCTTCGTGGCCTGGCCCCAAGGCAAGATAGTATGGGAGAGGAGAAACACTTCATGGGGAAGGGAAGGGAGCAGAGCCAGGAGGCCCAAGGCAAGCCCCTTCCTCTCCCTTCTGTGATAGCTAGGCTACCAGGACTAGGGCGGTGCCAGGCCCATCAGTTTACCAGCTTAGTCACCCGCCCTTAATCCCAGCAACCTTAATCCTAGCATTGCACCTCCAGCCAGTCACACACCCTAGCTGCAGCCACCTCTGAAAAAAGCCATCCTAGGACCTTATGGGCTGAGCGGGGAGCATGTAGACCCAAGCTAGAACAAACCCCTACATTTGGTTGAGATGAATTTATCTTCCTGCATAATTCTTTGTGAAACCTTGATAGTCATTCCTGTGCAGGTGAACATGTGTCCACAACGTCACTGTCTGGGGCTCCGACTTCAAGTCTCTGCCCTGCTTTAGCTCTCCCGCAGATTAGTTGTTCTGTGCTAACCTTTCATCATTTCTTCTATGTTGACCGTAGCTTTCTTGATGGGGATCAATAGGTGTCTCTCCTTGTTGGGCTGCATGGATGTGCCTGGGTTTCCGGCACCAGTTGCTAAGGGGTGTCCCTTTCACCCAGTGGGTTTTCGGCCTTTTGTGAAAGATGAGATGGCCGAGTGTGCCTGTGGACATCTCTTCCTTCTACTTTCTGTTGCATCAGTGCACCTGTGAGCCTCTGTGCTCTCAGCCAGCTGCTTCCCAGCCCTGTGGCTTTGGAATGTGTCTTGAAATGTGGGATCCTCGTGGCTCGACTTGGATCCGGTTGCCCAGGATTGCTTTGGCTCTTCTGGGTCTCTACTGGTCCAGAAGACTTTTAGGATGGATTTCTTCAGTTTTCTGAGGAATGTTATTGATGGTTCAATGGGAATGGCACTCAACCTAACTAGCGGTTTGGAAGGCAGGTCATTCTGTCTCTATTGTGTCTGCTCAGTGAAGAACAGGTGAGCTCTTGCCATTTACTGATGTCCCCCCTGGTGTGTTTCGGCAGAGTGCCTTGGCGTCAAAGCAGGCACCCTCTCCTTCCGTGGTTAGCATCGTGTCCAGCTACTGACATTGTGTCCGTGGCGTGGTAAAGGGTATTGTCTTCCCGATTTTCCTCTTGGTGAGTTTCTCACTGGTGTAAAGGAACAAAATTGATATTTTTGTGGATTTTTCATTTGCCACATTGCTGAATTAGGCTATTAATTCCGGCAGTGTTTGGGTGGAAGAGTTAGGTTCCTCCATCTACAGAGTGCTCTCATCTTCCAAGAGTGATTCCTTGAATTTCTTCTGTCCCACACGCATCCCTTCTGTTCCTCTCCCTTGCCTGCTGGCGGGGGCCTAATCGTGGAGAACTCGGTTGAATAGAAGTGTGGAGAGGGAACGTGCTTTTCTTGTTTGGATCACAGGGCAAATGCTTCTGGCTTTACCCCACTTCAGAGGAGGCTGCCAGTAGGATGGTCATAAATGCCATTCACCTTGTGGAGCTCATGTTCTCTGTATGCATTTCCTTCAGAGTTTTTCTTAGGAATGGTGACAGATTTGGTGAAAGGCTCTTTTCCTGTCTATTGAGATAATCCTATGATTTGTGCTTTGCGCTTTTTTGGGGGGGGAGTCATTTTAATATTTACAAGGAACAAATCAGCAGAACAAGATTATATCAGATAGGCTGTGTGCAGTAGCTGCAGCTTATAAAACATACCAGTAATTTGTACCTGGTGAGTATAAAGAGAACCAAGGATTCAGGTGACTTTACACCCAAGGGAGTACATAAGTCATTAACAAATTAGAAGACCAAAAAAGAATTTCACATTTTCTACATTAAAATAAATTACAGATCTCACAAATGTCTTTGAAGACAAAGAAAAATTCAAAGTCCTTTAAAGGATGAGAAATAAGATAAATGAAATGGAATCCTAAGTGTAAAAAGAGTTTTACTTCACAAGACCAATTTTCCTGGCTTCTGTTTCATATATCAATAATCTCCACATTTTTACTATAAAACTTCTGCTTCTTCATCAAGTACCATGGCAACATCATCTAAAATGCTCTGAGGTGAACTATGAGCCATAACCTTTGAACAAACAAAATCAACTAATGTAGCTTCTTCTTCACCTATATATTCTATGATTTTATTAATCCATGGTCTAATTCGTCCATCCATCAGTATAGAATCCACAATAGACCAGTCCAGAGGATAAGCAAAGAGCTCGGGTTTGGCTGTTGGGATCTTCTTAATGTGACTCTTTATAGGTTTGCGCTTTTCTTCAGTGTTCACAGTGCCTTTGGCAGCATTTTTATCATCTCCACCGTAATCCAATGGAACCAGTTTCCTTTTGCGTGGCACATCATCACTGTCTTCATCGTCAAATTTGTTAAATACACTATCTACAGGTAGCCTCTTCCTTTTCACAGAATTAGGCTGACCAGGACTATTAGAAGCACCCAGTTTAAGACTTAATCCTATTTTTGGCCTGTGTTCCTCAGGTTGCTGTTGATCTGGTGAGTTTTCACGAGGAATTATAATACCACAGGGAGACTCGTTCCCCAGGAGTGTTGGGTGTTGCATTGCCACTGGCAGAGGAAACAGATAGGGCGGAGCTGGTGGGCCTCAGAGTGGGTTTCAGACAAGGCTTTTGCTCAGGCTCCTCTTCCTCTTCTATAGGTTCTTCTCGTTTTTCTTCCTTTTCTTGCTTTTCTTCTTCTTCTTCCTCTGAGTCTGGCTCTTGCTTTATTTGTGGTTGTCTGCACCTCTCAGCCTCTTGTTCCATCCTCTGGAGCTCTGCATCCGGATCTGGGTGCCCTTCTGCCAGAAGGCATTGGCCGATTTCCTCAAGCTCTCCCTTTTCTCTCTTCCTATCTCATTCATCCGCTTCCATTTCCTTTTCCCTATCACGCAACCTTTTCTGAAGAGCACTCCCCCTGTAATATCTGGGATCATCTCTATCATCATCATAATCTTCTAAGAATTCTTTTAGTCGTTTATCCTCTTTAGCCATTTCTCTTCTTTCTTCTTCTCTTTCAGCCTCTTTCTCATATTCCCGAGGTTTTTTTCATTCTCTGATTTGCCAATTTTTAAGTCGCTCTTGATAAGCAGCTTCTTTCTCTCGGAGTTTTCTTTCAAGTTTTCTTCGTTCATAGGCATCTTCTTCATCTTCTTCACCATCTCGTTTCTTGTCTTTCTCTCTTTCGCGTTCCCGTTCCCTCTCGTGCTCTCTCTCACGCTCACGTTCTCTCTCCCGTTCCCTTTCTCACTCTCTCTCTCTTTCCCGCTCCCATTCCCTTTCATGGTCTCTGCTCTTTTCTCTTGACCGACTCCGATCCTTATTTCGATCTGAGCTCCTTTCTGGATCCCGGTCCCGATCTCTCTCTCTCTCTCTCTCTCTCTCTCTCTCTCTCTCTCTCTCTCTCTCTCTCTCTCTCTCTCTCTCTCTGTCTCTCTCGATCTCGGTCCCGATCTCTCTCCTTTGTCCGGTCTCGGTTCCTGTCCTGTTCCTTCTCCTTATCTTGTTCACATTCTCGTTCCCTTTCTCCTTCTCGTTCACGCTCCCTCTCTCTTTCTCTCCGTTTTTTCTCAATTTCCTGTCTTTCTTTTTCCTTTTTGCCTTTCTCTTCTTCCAGTTTCTTGTGTGTATCTCTGAATTTGCTGATCTCTCGAGATATCAGGTCTCTTTTGTCTTCTTCCATTTCTATAGCATTTATATCCTCCTTAGCGATGAGCGGATAAGGGATCAGTGGGGCCACTGGAAATCTGCGGAAAATGTCCTCCTTCTTTTCCTTTTTCTTCTTCCTGGGATGAGAGTCAGACTCTTGTGAGGGGGCATTTAGCTCACTGGAGTATTCTCGTATTAAAACTTCAATGGCCCCCTTAATCATCTGATCTCTTCTTTTTGTCTCTTCATCTAAAGCTTCTTCATCATCATTAGTGACAGTTTCGGGCCTGGCATTCCCATTAGAAGCTTTCTTCTTTGCCTTCCATTCATCTAGCTGTGCCTTTGTTTTGGCATCAAGTTTAACAAGCAACTTCTTCTCTCCAATCTGCAGGTCATGTAATAATCGGAGTGCACGGAGGGTAGATTCAGGCTCCTTATATTCACAGAATCCAAAGGCTTGAAGTTTTCCAGAAGCACCTTGTACTCTCTTCCAGCTCAAAACCAAACCACATTTAGCTAAGAGCTGTCGTATAAGCATGTCTGAGGCTTTCTCATAAATGTTTCCAACAAACTCTGTGGTAGTAGGACCACAATTTTCATCATTTTCTTTAGCCTTTAAACCCAGATGATCCTTTCTTGCTCCCAAATGCTTTCCAACCATGGATACAGTGGGTACTAAGACAGTTGGAGCAGGAGCCATAATGCTCATTGGTACAGGAATCATTGGGGTCCCTGGAGGCACTGGTGGAGGAAAGCCTGGGAACTGGGGAACTGTGGGGGTGGGATCCCTGGTGGGAGTGCTGGGATTCCCATGGGAGGGCGATTCAAATGAGGGGGGAAAGACATTCTTACTGCAGAAGTCGGCCGCTGAGAAAATGGTACTGTCTTCGCTGCCTTGTAGAGGCTCCAGGTTACAGCAGCCTTATCAGTTCGAGGATTCTGCTCGGCGCCCGCCCGGGAGACGGGTCCCAGTGCGCCTTTTCGCACAGGCCGCACACAGCTGCGCTGCATGGGGAGCTTCCGGAGGTCTTCCCGTGCTTTGCTTTTGTGTTTGTGGTACACTATGTGTGTGGATTGTTATAGGCTGACCTGGCCTTGGGTATCCCGAAGGCCGCCGACTGGGTCATGATGGGTGATCTCTTGGAAGGTGTGTACTATTCTGATGGCTGGAATCCTGCTGAGTATATTGGTGCCCACGTTCCTGTCAGAGATGAGCTCATCCTTTTCTTTAAAAGCTTGGGTCCTTGCCTGCTTTACCCTTAGCCTCTTGCTCTGGAGTTCCCCGTTCCTCTGTGAGATTCTCCCTGTGCTCCTTCTCACCGTGTCTCTTCTTTTCCTGCAGACTCCCTGCTGTCCCGATGGACCGATGACGGCCAGTGTGAGGAGGTGACTCCTGTGGCAAGAGAGCGGAATCCGAGAGAGATGATATCCCTGAGCTGGAAGAGGCCTCATGGAGTAGGAGCGGGTCTCTGGAACCTGGGCAACACTTGCTACGTGAATGCAACCCTGCAGTGCCTGACCTACACACCGCCTCTTGCCAACTATATGCTGTCCCGGGAGCACAAGCCAACCTGTCCCTCTCTGACTGGCTGCATGCTGTGTGCTCTGCAACGTCACGTCACTCACGCCCTCCGCCATCCCGGACGTGTCATCCAGCCTTTGCACACGTTGATTGCTGCCTTCCACAGGCAGAAGCAGGAAGATGCGCACGAGTTTCTCATGTTCATCGTGGATGCCATGCAGCAGGCAGAGCTGCACTCTGAGGACAGGGAGCTCATGCACCACATCTTTGGCGGCTACTGGAGATCTCAAATCAAGTGTCTCCACTGCGGAAGCACTTCAGACACGTTTGATCCCTATCTGGACATCACTCTGGACATCAAGGCAGCTCAGAGTGTGAAGCAAGCTCTGACCCGATCCATAGCACCCGAGGAACTGAGCGGGGACAATGCTTACCACTGCAGCGTGTGTCTCCAAAAGATGCCTGCTACCAAGACCATGTCCTTACACACTTCCTCCGAGGTCCTCATCCTGGTGCTGAAACGTTTCTCGGACTTCACGGGGGAGAAGTTTGCTAAGCACGTGCAGTACTCCGAGTGCCTTGACATGCAGCCATATATGTCGGAGCAGAACAGGGGGCCACTGCTGTACACCCTGTATGCGGTGCTGATCCACGCTGGCTCGACTTGTCACAGTGGACATTACTTTTCTTACGTCAAAGCCGGGGATGGCCGTTGGTACCAGATGAATGACAACAAAGTCACTGCCTGTGACACACGTTGTGTCCTGGCGCAAGATGCCTATGTCCTCTTCTACGTCCGCAAGACTAACCTCCCAAAGGACAGCGGTGCTCCACCAGCTGGCACGGAAGCAAAACCTCTGGGCTCTGAGGCCGAGCACAGGAGAGCCAGCCCAAGGGAGCTCTCGACGGAAGCCTGCAGAGAACATAGCAAGCTAGGGGTGCAGAGAGAGGAAACACAAATGGAGCAGAGCACTTTCGAGGAGTGGGAATCCCTCCGAGAACAAAACCGAACCAAGACCGCACTGAACCTCAGGCAAGTCGAAAGTAACCTTCCAGCCGATGCAGTCGTGATCCACCGGTCGAAATACACAGTGGAGTTGCGAGCGACTCACCCAGAGCAAGAGAATTGCTTCCCCCCCAATTCGGCCAGGGTCCTGACAGCTCAAGAGGCCACGAACGCTGAGCAGGCTCCATTTCTAGGAGGAAGTGCCAGAGATTCCAAGAGGAAGAAGAAGAAGAAGAACAAGCAGGGCAAGAGAACCGTGCTGGTGTTGTAGTCCTCGCGCATCAATATCGGGCTGTGTGCAGGTGAGTGAGCTCATGTGGTGGGTTTGAGATATGGGACACCGTGAGTGAGAATGCCATTGGAGGCATTCCATTCTTTCCTTGCCTTTTCGGGTTGACAAGAATGTTGCTCACAATCCTCACGGGCTTCTTTTCTACTCTCAGGAAAGTGTTGCAACCTCCACCCAGTGTATCAGACGCTCAACAGAGGCAGATGAAGTGAAACCCGCAGAGCAATCAGCATTCCAGAACTCTTTATGCCTCGGTCCAAGTGAATGCTATTGGGGCAGGCACATGGACAGGGCCACGTTTCAGCAACACTTCTGTGTAGAACACTGACACAAGACGGGGGTTTTGCATGGTCGGCTCTACAAGGTTCTCTGCAAAGGAGAAGTTGAGAAATCGGAACAGTTTCACATGAGTCTTGGTGACATGAGAGAAAAGCAACATGACAGGGTTCGTGCATCAGAGGATTCCACATTTCCAGGGATGTGGAGCTGTAGATCAAATGGGTTGTGATGCTCAGTGGATTATGAGAAGACGCTGATCAACTTAGAGTCAAAGAAATGCAACTGCTCACCCGGCCTGAGTGTCAGAGCTCCTGAAACAGCCAGGGGCTCTTGAGTGTGGTAGCTTGCCACAGTGGTGCCTGTAAACCTTTATACTGTGACATTCATAATAAATCAATCATTGACGATATTCCACCATGTGCGCTGTTTTCTTGAAATGTCTCGCATTTCTGCTGCTTTTATTCCTAATGGCCATGGCTGGGGTGCAGCTATGCTGACTTGCTCACCCCAGCATCGGGTCGCTCAGCCTACCATAGGAGCCTTCCAAACCATAAACTTCACAAATGGACCCGGGGGGATCACTTCTGATGACACTTGGGTTCTGGGAGCATGCATGGTGCAAAAAGCATGAAGGGAGTTTGGGTGAATCTTCTCGGGGGATGTGTGCAGGGAGAAAAATGCAGAAATTCACCCTAAGTACAGTGGAGCCATGTATCCTTTATGTTTCCCCTTGTCTCCTTGCTCAGACAGAATATGTGGCACCCAACATGAAAGGGGGCAAGGTTGATTTGGCTTCAAGTTTGGAGAGGTAGGAGACCATAATTGGCTGACCCCAAGGCAGAGTGGCAGAGAAGCAACTGCTCATGGGGGCAGAAGGGAGCAAAAGCAACAAGGGGCCATAACAGCCTCTTCCTGCCCCTTTGATCCCATCCAAACTATGGCGATTGGAGTGGTGCCAAAAGAATCACTCAGCCACCTCTGAGAGGGAAAGCCCCACCTCCTCCAAACGAGGGCCTGGGTGCCAGTGAAACACAAGCCATGACAGGGCAGAAATCACACTGCAACCTCACATATCTAGGTTCATTCATTCACGGTGGCAAAATAGAAGAGAAGCAGATGCAAGAGAATGTGTCATTGGAGAGACAGGAAACAAGCACGAATCATACCTATGCGTTTCACAGGCATACAACACAGAAATGTGTCTTAAGCTTGATTTCATAGAGACACTCTTCTCACTTAGAATGGGAAGACAGGCATCAGACACATTTTTATTTCTGAATGTAGACTAATGAAATGGACCAGAGAAAAAAAGTGTACTGTTATTTGGCTCAGATACATGCATAGGTAGATAGATGATAGATAGATAGACAGACAGATAGATAGATAGATAGATGGATAGATAGACAGACAGACAGACAGAAAGATAGAAAGATAGATAGAGTCAAGAGAATTATGTTTTCTTTAAAATAACTTTACCTGAGAGAAGTAAATGTCTTGGAAATGACATTAGACACAAAATCATTGGCCGAGCCCAATATCACCTCCACATAAAGTCATAGTTGAGTGGAAGAAATAGTATCCTCACAGAAGAGTGAATAAAACCTCTTAAGAAAACCTCACAAAGAAACTTAGACATACACTGGGCACATCATACACTGTCAGGAAGTCACCATTATTTTAGGAATGAAGGATTCTCAAATACATGCAAAACTGTGATGTATTATACTTTGAAGGGGTAGCAGTGCTAAAAATGTGAGAAGATCTTCACCTTTCTATCTGAATAACCCATCAAAGGTGAAGAGCGCCTTCAAGAGAAAGACACTGAGACATTGAGACAGAACAGCTACCTACGTTGGAAAACACAGAGGCAGCATCCTATTCTAACTGAGTGTAAAACTCGGAAAGCATCTTGTCAAAACCATCAGTCCTCAGATTCTTCTTGAAAGCAATAAAAACCAAGTGTACTTTATTAAAAACTATAAAACATACAGAAATGGAGCAGTGAGAACACCCCTCAGGTGGAGAGAGGGGAAGAGGAAAGCAGCCCGGGTGAAGCCAGGCCTCCTTGAGTTTCCCTTGCTTAAGTGTGAACCGGGGCTCAAGTGGTGGAAGGGACACGCAGGTTCTGTGAGGCTGATGGGAAGGAAGGCAGGGAGCAGTTTGGTGCCCACATTTGAGGGAGAAAGGTGTACGTGGCCTCAAAATCTCCAGGGATGAGGCACCACCCATGTGGCCGCAGCCTGAGAGAGGCTTGAAAGTCGCAGGACCCGGGTCTGAGCCCGGCACCTGCAGAAGGCTAGGGAGCTGGCCAGACTCTGGAGGATGATGGATGATAGGGGTCATATCGGTCATTTGAAAGAGAGACATATTTCAATGGTTTCCTGTTCTATACCAAGGCAACTTCTACCTTGTTCCAAAATAATACAGGATCACATTACCACGAATCACATGATGGTACAGAAAACACGTCCAGGCACCTCCAGGGGCTACAGCTCGGGGCCATTTTGTCTCCAGCTTCTCCCAAGCACCCCATCTCACAAGGAGAGTGTTCTTTGGGGTCAAAATGCCTGTCACATTGGGCAAGGCTGTAGTCAGAGCTCACAAAAGAGCAACTCAAATTTTCCACTGTCCGTTGCTGAAAACCCTCACGGTACGCTCTGGAAGATGAACACTCCCAGGTGAAAGTCTAGGGGAGGCATTTCCAGTGGCTGGGATGAGCGACCAGATTTTTCTGTGCTCTAAGAAATCTAGAAGCACACCACAGTCAGCCACAACCACACCCCAAGAATAGACAGATGGGGGGCATCACAGGATTCCCACAGTGTTTGCACTTCCTGCTGTGAGAGGCAGCACACATCTCCCACGCTTGCCCCCAGGAGCCTGAGGAACTGAGCTGGCTGTGCCTTCCTGGCCAGGTTGGACCACATCGTGAGTGGAAGATGAGCCTGAACTACATCCATAGCGAGTGTCTAGCCCTAAAAATTCATCATGCCACAGACTCTGCTCTTGAAGGGAAACAATCACCCGAGTGAAGATCCCATCTTGGCAATGGATGAAACCTTCAGTCTCAAATGTTTGCTTTGGAATACCACCTGATGAACAGACTCAAGAAAATCGGTGGAGTTCGGGAACTGTCAAAACGTGGGCTGTCACCACACAGAGTTTCCTACGGAAGAGTTCCTTTGAATGGCAATATCCTGTGAGTCCTAAGGGCAACGGACTCCGCACATGAATGTCTATGTTGAAGTGATGGTAAAGGAAGGCAAGTTCTGGAGGAGCAATTCGCCTTACACTTGGTGGTTCCTTCCTCATTTGGGATTGACCTAGAAACAATGGATCCATATCCACCCCAACACCATAACTTTCCAAAAGCCCTCTCTGCACATTTTCTATTTGAATATGCCTCAGTGGTTTTATGCTTAGAAACGGGGGAAAGGAGTCCCCCAGACTCCTTGTGAAATAGGGTGAGCACACCCTCGTTTTCGGGTTTTGGTGTACTCCAGTCTCCCTCTGTGGATGGTTTCCAGGTATTTCCTATGCTGAGCAAAGATTTGGTCAAGAGAAGCACAAAATGTAGCAGGGGTTTCCTCAAGGTTGGAAATGGAGGGGGCCCTGAGAGCGAAGTGTGGGCCAAGTCAAATAAGCACAGAAGTACAGCCCAGGGTGTGAGCTTGGGCCACTGTGCAAGAGCAAGGCAGGCCGGCAATGGTCAGCGTGGACTCTGCTGTTTGTATCACCCCCTGCTAATGCGGGCTTCACATGTGCGCCCTCTGTCTTAGATCCTCTTTCTGTTGCTGAGGCAAACTCCCCAACAGCCAAACCTCCTGGAGGAAAAGTTTCTTTTGCCTCCCAGTTCCTACAACTTTCAGCCCATAATGGCCTGGCTGCAGGGCAGGCTGACATGACGGAGGGGCATGACAGAGGAGAAACCGTCCATGGCAGGCAGGAGACAGCAAAAGCAAGCCAGGCAGCAAAGGCCATGTTGGCAGCCTTCCCTCTCTCCCCTCTACTTCATCCAGGCTCTCCTGCCCTTGGGGTGGGTGGCACTCACACCCTTCATCCTAGTGCCCTTAGTCTCAGGATTGCAGCATGGATCCACCCTAGTGTCACCTCCTTGATCCCTGTGGCCACAATCCCTAGACCTAGCCACCTCTGAAAAGCCCCACCTATGAACACACGAGGCTTTGGAGGCACTCGTAGATGCAAGCCATAGCACACGCCTGTGGAAAAGCTACTTGGCTTTTCCGGAGAAGTTCCAATGTAGGGCTCAGGGACCTGTTCTGCCCATGTGTCCAGGGATTTTGTAGTGAACACATGACACCAACTCTCCTAGCTGGCTTTGGAGAGGTTGAATTTCCTGGTTCAGCCTCTGCTGCCCAGGCTCTGATGTAGCTTCACCTGATTGGTGGGAGCCAGGAGTAGGGCGGGGAGGTGGGTGGGTTTGGGTATGAGAGGAAATGAGTGGGCGGGACTTCCTGTCATTGGAAGCCCACCTCAGACAAGGAAGGATCCTTGTGCTCTTGATCTTCCAGAACACACAGCTTCGGATCTCTGCTCCAGGACACATGGAGGCTGAGGCAGCCTACAGGGCAGGTGAGTCTCCATTCAGCAACCTTCTGTTTTTCGGGATTTGTTTCTTTTCAGCGCACGTGAGGCATCCATGATGATTCCACTCATCTTGGCCTTGTGATCCACGCACAGCACATCTTGATCCTGCTTCCTCATCCCTAGCCCCTGTCCTGCCCTCACCCTGTTCCTCAGATCCCCCTCAGAATTCTACATGGACTCGATGGCTGTTTCTCAACTGAGATTTTCTTTGGCTCTTGCCAGTGTTGAAGCTTAGAGCCCTCACAAACAAAGAGTCCTTCCTGAAGAGCACTTCACATTTTCTTGGGTGGCTTCTTGCCGTCCTTTGCATGGGTGTGCTGTCTGTGTGTGTGTATGCCCGCCGAGGAGGTGGTTCCTCTTCCACTCTCATCTTCAAACTCTTCATCTTCCGATGGGCTTCAGGTGTTTTTCAATCGAAACAGGGGAAAGGACTTACTGGAAATTCAGATGGCCACAGCCTCTGTGCCCTAAGCCATGGAAAGGATTTCTCCCGGGAGTTGAAAGTGTTCTGTCTTGAGTGGATGTGCTGATTCTAGGAGGGAGGAGGACAGAAGTTGTGCACAGTGGAAGTCTGTGAGAGAGGGAAGCATCTTTCCGCCAGGAAAGATTCAGGGCAGATCCCTGGCATCCTGCCCCAGGGTATGTGGAGGCTCTTTCAGCCTTCCAATGTGCTGAGATTGCATGGGTCCAGGAGCTTTCTTTGTTGAAAGTCTTAGGATGAGGGACTGTGTTTGGAGCATGGGAATTCCGTTCACTTCAGCACCAGATCCATGCAGTATCGCATCTGGCTCATTTCTTCTCCTGCTTCCCCTCCGGGTTTCTCCTCAGCCTGTCCCCTGGATGGCCTGTGTTTCCCCAGTATGGAGGTAGGGTCCAGGTGAACTGAGCCAGTGGCCTCTGGGATCACAAGGAGAAAGCTGACACGCAGGGAGTTCTGGGAAGTGTTTTTGTAAGAGCTCTGGAGGGTTGAGCCTCGGCACACACTACGTGGGGCCTTTTGCTCCTTGAGGGGACTGTTGTTCTTACAGGCTTCCTGAAACTCTCTTAGTTACTATTCTGGATGCTGAGACAAAATGCTCCATCCCCAAAGTGAAGAGAGCTCAAAGTGGCTGGAGTTTTCAGCCCTTCGTGGCCTGGCCCCAAGGCAAGATAGTATGGGAGAGGAGAAACACTTCATGGGGAAGGGAAGGGAGCAGAGCCAGGAGGCCCAAGGCAAGCCCCTTCCTCTCCCTTCTGTGATAGCTAGGCTACCAGGACTAGGGCGGTGCCAGGCCCATCAGTTTACCAGCTTAGTCACCCGCCCTTAATCCCAGCAACCTTAATCCTAGCATTGCACCTCCAGCCAGTCACACACCCTAGCTGCAGCCACCTCTGAAAAAAGCCATCCTAGGACCTTATGGGCTGAGCGGGGAGCATGTAGACCCAAGCTAGAACAAACCCCTACATTTGGTTGAGATGAATTTATCTTCCTGCATAATTCTTTGTGAAACCTTGATAGTCATTCCTGTGCAGGTGAACATGTGTCCACAACGTCACTGTCTGGGGCTCCGACTTCAAGTCTCTGCCCTGCTTTAGCTCTCCCGCAGATTAGTTGTTCTGTGCTAACCTTTCATCATTTCTTCTATGTTGACCGTAGCTTTCTTGATGGGGATCAATAGGTGTCTCTCCTTGTTGGGCTGCATGGATGTGCCTGGGTTTCCGGCACCAGTTGCTAAGGGGTGTCCCTTTCACCCAGTGGGTTTTCGGCCTTTTGTGAAAGATGAGATGGCCGAGTGTGCCTGTGGACATCTCTTCCTTCTACTTTCTGTTGCATCAGTGCACCTGTGAGCCTCTGTGCTCTCAGCCAGCTGCTTCCCAGCCCTGTGGCTTTGGAATGTGTCTTGAAATGTGGGATCCTCGTGGCTCGACTTGGATCCGGTTGCCCAGGATTGCTTTGGCTCTTCTGGGTCTCTACTGGTCCAGAAGACTTTTAGGATGGATTTCTTCAGTTTTCTGAGGAATGTTATTGATGGTTCAATGGGAATGGCACTCAACCTAACTAGCGGTTTGGAAGGCAGGTCATTCTGTCTCTATTGTGTCTGCTCAGTGAAGAACAGGTGAGCTCTTGCCATTTACTGATGTCCCCCCTGGTGTGTTTCGGCAGAGTGCCTTGGCGTCAAAGCAGGCACCCTCTCCTTCCGTGGTTAGCATCGTGTCCAGCTACTGACATTGTGTCCGTGGCGTGGTAAAGGGTATTGTCTTCCCGATTTTCCTCTTGGTGAGTTTCTCACTGGTGTAAAGGAACAAAATTGATATTTTTGTGGATTTTTCATTTGCCACATTGCTGAATTAGGCTATTAATTCCGGCAGTGTTTGGGTGGAAGAGTTAGGTTCCTCCATCTACAGAGTGCTCTCATCTTCCAAGAGTGATTCCTTGAATTTCTTCTGTCCCACACGCATCCCTTCTGTTCCTCTCCCTTGCCTGCTGGCGGGGGCCTAATCGTGGAGAACTCGGTTGAATAGAAGTGTGGAGAGGGAACGTGCTTTTCTTGTTTGGATCACAGGGCAAATGCTTCTGGCTTTACCCCACTTCAGAGGAGGCTGCCAGTAGGATGGTCATAAATGCCATTCACCTTGTGGAGCTCATGTTCTCTGTATGCATTTCCTTCAGAGTTTTTCTTAGGAATGGTGACAGATTTGGTGAAAGGCTCTTTTCCTGTCTATTGAGATAATCCTATGATTTGTGCTTTGCGCTTTTTTGGGGGGGGGAGTCATTTTAATATTTACAAGGAACAAATCAGCAGAACAAGATTATATCAGATAGGCTGTGTGCAGTAGCTGCAGCTTATAAAACATACCAGTAATTTGTACCTGGTGAGTATAAAGAGAACCAAGGATTCAGGTGACTTTACACCCAAGGGAGTACATAAGTCATTAACAAATTAGAAGACCAAAAAAGAATTTCACATTTTCTACATTAAAATAAATTACAGATCTCACAAATGTCTTTGAAGACAAAGAAAAATTCAAAGTCCTTTAAAGGATGAGAAATAAGATAAATGAAATGGAATCCTAAGTGTAAAAAGAGTTTTACTTCACAAGACCAATTTTCCTGGCTTCTGTTTCATATATCAATAATCTCCACATTTTTACTATAAAACTTCTGCTTCTTCATCAAGTACCATGGCAACATCATCTAAAATGCTCTGAGGTGAACTATGAGCCATAACCTTTGAACAAACAAAATCAACTAATGTAGCTTCTTCTTCACCTATATATTCTATGATTTTATTAATCCATGGTCTAATTCGTCCATCCATCAGTATAGAATCCACAATAGACCAGTCCAGAGGATAAGCAAAGAGCTCGGGTTTGGCTGTTGGGATCTTCTTAATGTGACTCTTTATAGGTTTGCGCTTTTCTTCAGTGTTCACAGTGCCTTTGGCAGCATTTTTATCATCTCCACCGTAATCCAATGGAACCAGTTTCCTTTTGCGTGGCACATCATCACTGTCTTCATCGTCAAATTTGTTAAATACACTATCTACAGGTAGCCTCTTCCTTTTCACAGAATTAGGCTGACCAGGACTATTAGAAGCACCCAGTTTAAGACTTAATCCTATTTTTGGCCTGTGTTCCTCAGGTTGCTGTTGATCTGGTGAGTTTTCACGAGGAATTATAATACCACAGGGAGACTCGTTCCCCAGGAGTGTTGGGTGTTGCATTGCCACTGGCAGAGGAAACAGATAGGGCGGAGCTGGTGGGCCTCAGAGTGGGTTTCAGACAAGGCTTTTGCTCAGGCTCCTCTTCCTCTTCTATAGGTTCTTCTCGTTTTTCTTCCTTTTCTTGCTTTTCTTCTTCTTCTTCCTCTGAGTCTGGCTCTTGCTTTATTTGTGGTTGTCTGCACCTCTCAGCCTCTTGTTCCATCCTCTGGAGCTCTGCATCCGGATCTGGGTGCCCTTCTGCCAGAAGGCATTGGCCGATTTCCTCAAGCTCTCCCTTTTCTCTCTTCCTATCTCATTCATCCGCTTCCATTTCCTTTTCCCTATCACGCAACCTTTTCTGAAGAGCACTCCCCCTGTAATATCTGGGATCATCTCTATCATCATCATAATCTTCTAAGAATTCTTTTAGTCGTTTATCCTCTTTAGCCATTTCTCTTCTTTCTTCTTCTCTTTCAGCCTCTTTCTCATATTCCCGAGGTTTTTTTCATTCTCTGATTTGCCAATTTTTAAGTCGCTCTTGATAAGCAGCTTCTTTCTCTCGGAGTTTTCTTTCAAGTTTTCTTCGTTCATAGGCATCTTCTTCATCTTCTTCACCATCTCGTTTCTTGTCTTTCTCTCTTTCGCGTTCCCGTTCCCTCTCGTGCTCTCTCTCACGCTCACGTTCTCTCTCCCGTTCCCTTTCTCACTCTCTCTCTCTTTCCCGCTCCCATTCCCTTTCATGGTCTCTGCTCTTTTCTCTTGACCGACTCCGATCCTTATTTCGATCTGAGCTCCTTTCTGGATCCCGGTCCCGATCTCTCTCTCTCTCTCTCTCTCTGTCTCTCTCTCTCTCTCTCTCTCTCTCTCTCTCTCTCTCTCTCTCTCTCTCTCTCTGTCTCTCTCGATCTCGGTCCCGATCTCTCTCCTTTGTCCGGTCTCGGTTCCTGTCCTGTTCCTTCTCCTTATCTTGTTCACATTCTCGTTCCCTTTCTCCTTCTCGTTCACGCTCCCTCTCTCTTTCTCTCCGTTTTTTCTCAATTTCCTGTCTTTCTTTTTCCTTTTTGCCTTTCTCTTCTTCCAGTTTCTTGTGTGTATCTCTGAATTTGCTGATCTCTCGAGATATCAGGTCTCTTTTGTCTTCTTCCATTTCTATAGCATTTATATCCTCCTTAGCGATGAGCGGATAAGGGATCAGTGGGGCCACTGGAAATCTGCGGAAAATGTCCTCCTTCTTTTCCTTTTTCTTCTTCCTGGGATGAGAGTCAGACTCTTGTGAGGGGGCATTTAGCTCACTGGAGTATTCTCGTATTAAAACTTCAATGGCCCCCTTAATCATCTGATCTCTTCTTTTTGTCTCTTCATCTAAAGCTTCTTCATCATCATTAGTGACAGTTTCGGGCCTGGCATTCCCATTAGAAGCTTTCTTCTTTGCCTTCCATTCATCTAGCTGTGCCTTTGTTTTGGCATCAAGTTTAACAAGCAACTTCTTCTCTCCAATCTGCAGGTCATGTAATAATCGGAGTGCACGGAGGGTAGATTCAGGCTCCTTATATTCACAGAATCCAAAGGCTTGAAGTTTTCCAGAAGCACCTTGTACTCTCTTCCAGCTCAAAACCAAACCACATTTAGCTAAGAGCTGTCGTATAAGCATGTCTGAGGCTTTCTCATAAATGTTTCCAACAAACTCTGTGGTAGTAGGACCACAATTTTCATCATTTTCTTTAGCCTTTAAACCCAGATGATCCTTTCTTGCTCCCAAATGCTTTCCAACCATGGATACAGTGGGTACTAAGACAGTTGGAGCAGGAGCCATAATGCTCATTGGTACAGGAATCATTGGGGTCCCTGGAGGCACTGGTGGAGGAAAGCCTGGGAACTGGGGAACTGTGGGGGTGGGATCCCTGGTGGGAGTGCTGGGATTCCCATGGGAGGGCGATTCAAATGAGGGGGGAAAGACATTCTTACTGCAGAAGTCGGCCGCTGAGAAAATGGTACTGTCTTCGCTGCCTTGTAGAGGCTCCAGGTTACAGCAGCCTTATCAGTTCGAGGATTCTGCTCGGCGCCCGCCCGGGAGACGGGTCCCAGTGCGCCTTTTCGCACAGGCCGCACACAGCTGCGCTGCATGGGGAGCTTCCGGAGGTCTTCCCGTGCTTTGCTTTTGTGTTTGTGGTACACTATGTGTGTGGATTGTCATAGGCTGACCTGGCCTTGGGTATCCCGAAGGCCGCCGACTGGGTCATGATGGGTGATCTCTTGGAAGGTGTGTACTATTCTGATGGCTGGAATCCTGCTGAGTATATTGGTGCCCACGTTCCTGTCAGAGATGAGCTCATCCTT
Source organism: Heterocephalus glaber (assembly GCF_053883595.1). Classification (NCBI taxonomy): domain Eukaryota; kingdom Metazoa; phylum Chordata; class Mammalia; order Rodentia; family Bathyergidae; genus Heterocephalus; species Heterocephalus glaber. Next base: position 56,581 of record NW_028258414.1, read on the forward strand.
TTCTTTAAAAGCTTGGGTCCTTGCCTGCTTTACCCTTAGCCTCTTGCTCTGGAGTTCCCCGTTCCTCTGTGAGATTCTCCCTGTGCTCCTTCTCACCGTGTCTCTTCTTTTCCTGCAGACTCCCTGCTGTCCCGATGGACCGATGACGGCCAGTGTGAGGAGGTGACTCCTGTGGCAAGAGAGCGGAATCCGAGAGAGATGATATCCCTGAGCTGGAAGAGGCCTCATGGAGTAGGAGCGGGTCTCTGGAACCTGGGCAACACTTGCTACGTGAATGCAACCCTGCAGTGCCTGACCTACACACCGCCTCTTGCCAACTATATGCTGTCCCGGGAGCACAAGCCAACCTGTCCCTCTCTGACTGGCTGCATGCTGTGTGCTCTGCAACGTCACGTCACTCACGCCCTCCGCCATCCCGGACGTGTCATCCAGCCTTTGCACACGTTGATTGCTGCCTTCCACAGGCAGAAGCAGGAAGATGCGCACGAGTTTCTCATGTTCATCGTGGATGCCATGCAGCAGGCAGAGCTGCACTCTGAGGACAGGGAGCTCATGCACCACATCTTTGGCGGCTACTGGAGATCTCAAATCAAGTGTCTCCACTGCGGAAGCACTTCAGACACGTTTGATCCCTATCTGGACATCACTCTGGACATCAAGGCAGCTCAGAGTGTGAAGCAAGCTCTGACCCGATCCATAGCACCCGAGGAACTGAGCGGGGACAATGCTTACCACTGCAGCGTGTGTCTCCAAAAGATGCCTGCTACCAAGACCATGTCCTTACACACTTCCTCCGAGGTCCTCATCCTGGTGCTGAAACGTTTCTCGGACTTCACGGGGGAGAAGTTTGCTAAGCACGTGCAGTACTCCGAGTGCCTTGACATGCAGCCATATATGTCGGAGCAGAACAGGGGGCCACTGCTGTACACCCTGTATGCGGTGCTGATCCACGCTGGCTCGACTTGTCACAGTGGACATTACTTTTCTTACGTCAAAGCCGGGGATGGCCGTTGGTACCAGATGAATGACAACAAAGTCACTGCCTGTGACACACGTTGTGTCCTGGCGCAAGATGCCTATGTCCTCTTCTACGTCCGCAAGACTAACCTCCCAAAGGACAGCGGTGCTCCACCAGCTGGCACGGAAGCAAAACCTCTGGGCTCTGAGGCCGAGCACAGGAGAGCCAGCCCAAGGGAGCTCTCGACGGAAGCCTGCAGAGAACATAGCAAGCTAGGGGTGCAGAGAGAGGAAACACAAATGGAGCAGAGCACTTTCGAGGAGTGGGAATCCCTCCGAGAACAAAACCGAACCAAGACCGCACTGAACCTCAGGCAAGTCGAAAGTAACCTTCCAGCCGATGCAGTCGTGATCCACCGGTCGAAATACACAGTGGAGTTGCGAGCGACTCACCCAGAGCAAGAGAATTGCTTCCCCCCCAATTCGGCCAGGGTCCTGACAGCTCAAGAGGCCACGAACGCTGAGCAGGCTCCATTTCTAGGAGGAAGTGCCAGAGATTCCAAGAGGAAGAAGAAGAAGAAGAACAAGCAGGGCAAGAGAACCGTGCTGGTGTTGTAGTCCTCGCGCATCAATATCGGGCTGTGTGCAGGTGAGTGAGCTCATGTGGTGGGTTTGAGATATGGGACACCGTGAGTGAGAATGCCATTGGAGGCATTCCATTCTTTCCTTGCCTTTTCGGGTTGACAAGAATGTTGCTCACAATCCTCACGGGCTTCTTTTCTACTCTCAGGAAAGTGTTGCAACCTCCACCCAGTGTATCAGACGCTCAACAGAGGCAGATGAAGTGAAACCCGCAGAGCAATCAGCATTCCAGAACTCTTTATGCCTCGGTCCAAGTGAATGCTATTGGGGCAGGCACATGGACAGGGCCACGTTTCAGCAACACTTCTGTGTAGAACACTGACACAAGACGGGGGTTTTGCATGGTCGGCTCTACAAGGTTCTCTGCAAAGGAGAAGTTGAGAAATCGGAACAGTTTCACATGAGTCTTGGTGACATGAGAGAAAAGCAACATGACAGGGTTCGTGCATCAGAGGATTCCACATTTCCAGGGATGTGGAGCTGTAGATCAAATGGGTTGTGATGCTCAGTGGATTATGAGAAGACGCTGATCAACTTAGAGTCAAAGAAATGCAACTGCTCACCCGGCCTGAGTGTCAGAGCTCCTGAAACAGCCAGGGGCTCTTGAGTGTGGTAGCTTGCCACAGTGGTGCCTGTAAACCTTTATACTGTGACATTCATAATAAATCAATCATTGACGATATTCCACCATGTGCGCTGTTTTCTTGAAATGTCTCGCATTTCTGCTGCTTTTATTCCTAATGGCCATGGCTGGGGTGCAGCTATGCTGACTTGCTCACCCCAGCATCGGGTCGCTCAGCCTACCATAGGAGCCTTCCAAACCATAAACTTCACAAATGGACCCGGGGGGATCACTTCTGATGACACTTGGGTTCTGGGAGCATGCATGGTGCAAAAAGCATGAAGGGAGTTTGGGTGAATCTTCTCGGGGGATGTGTGCAGGGAGAAAAATGCAGAAATTCACCCTAAGTACAGTGGAGCCATGTATCCTTTATGTTTCCCCTTGTCTCCTTGCTCAGACAGAATATGTGGCACCCAACATGAAAGGGGGCAAGGTTGATTTGGCTTCAAGTTTGGAGAGGTAGGAGACCATAATTGGCTGACCCCAAGGCAGAGTGGCAGAGAAGCAACTGCTCATGGGGGCAGAAGGGAGCAAAAGCAACAAGGGGCCATAACAGCCTCTTCCTGCCCCTTTGATCCCATCCAAGCTATGGCGATTGGAGTGGTGCCAAAAGAATCACTCAGCCACCTCTGAGAGGGAAAGCCCCACCTCCTCCAAACGAGGGCCTGGGTGCCAGTGAAACACAAGCCATGACAGGGCAGAAATCACACTGCAACCTCACATATCTAGGTTCATTCATTCACGGTGGCAAAATAGAAGAGAAGCAGATGCAAGAGAATGTGTCATTGGAGAGACAGGAAACAAGCACGAATCATACCTATGCGTTTCACAGGCATACAACACAGAAATGTGTCTTAAGCTTGATTTCATAGAGACACTCTTCTCACTTAGAATGGGAAGACAGGCATCAGACACATTTTTATTTCTGAATGTAGACTAATGAAATGGACCAGAGAAAAAAAGTGTACTGTTATTTGGCTCAGATACATGCATAGGTAGATAGATGATAGATAGATAGACAGACAGATAGATAGATAGATAGATGGATAGATAGACAGACAGACAGACAGAAAGATAGAAAGATAGATAGAGTCAAGAGAATTATGTTTTCTTTAAAATAACTTTACCTGAGAGAAGTAAATGTCTTGGAAATGACATTAGACACAAAATCATTGGCCGAGCCCAATATCACCTCCACATAAAGTCATAGTTGAGTGGAAGAAATAGTATCCTCACAGAAGAGTGAATAAAACCTCTTAAGAAAACCTCACAAAGAAACTTAGACATACACTGGGCACATCATACACTGTCAGGAAGTCACCATTATTTTAGGAATGAAGGATTCTCAAATACATGCAAAACTGTGATGTATTATACTTTGAAGGGGTAGCAGTGCTAAAAATGTGAGAAGATCTTCACCTTTCTATCTGAATAACCCATCAAAGGTGAAGAGCGCCTTCAAGAGAAAGACACTGAGACATTGAGACAGAACAGCTACCTACGTTGGAAAACACAGAGGCAGCATCCTATTCTAACTGAGTGTAAAACTCGGAAAGCATCTTGTCAAAACCATCAGTCCTCAGATTCTTCTTGAAAGCAATAAAAACCAAGTGTACTTTATTAAAAACTATAAAACATACAGAAATGGAGCAGTGAGAACACCCCTCAGGTGGAGAGAGGGGAAGAGGAAAGCAGCCCGGGTGAAGCCAGGCCTCCTTGAGTTTCCCTTGCTTAAGTGTGAACCGGGGCTCAAGTGGTGGAAGGGACACGCAGGTTCTGTGAGGCTGATGGGAAGGAAGGCAGGGAGCAGTTTGGTGCCCACATTTGAGGGAGAAAGGTGTACGTGGCCTCAAAATCTCCAGGGATGAGGCACCACCCATGTGGCCGCAGCCTGAGAGAGGCTTGAAAGTCGCAGGACCCGGGTCTGAGCCCGGCACCTGCAGAAGGCTAGGGAGCTGGCCAGACTCTGGAGGATGATGGATGATAGGGGTCATATCGGTCATTTGAAAGAGAGACATATTTCAATGGTTTCCTGTTCTATACCAAGGCAACTTCTACCTTGTTCCAAAATAATACAGGATCACATTACCACGAATCACATGATGGTACAGAAAACACGTCCAGGCACCTCCAGGGGCTACAGCTCGGGGCCATTTTGTCTCCAGCTTCTCCCAAGCACCCCATCTCACAAGGAGAGTGTTCTTTGGGGTCAAAATGCCTGTCACATTGGGCAAGGCTGTAGTCAGAGCTCACAAAAGAGCAACTCAAATTTTCCACTGTCCGTTGCTGAAAACCCTCACGGTACGCTCTGGAAGATGAACACTCCCAGGTGAAAGTCTAGGGGAGGCATTTCCAGTGGCTGGGATGAGCGACCAGATTTTTCTGTGCTCTAAGAAATCTAGAAGCACACCACAGTCAGCCACAACCACACCCCAAGAATAGACAGATGGGGGGCATCACAGGATTCCCACAGTGTTTGCACTTCCTGCTGTGAGAGGCAGCACACATCTCCCACGCTTGCCCCCAGGAGCCTGAGGAACTGAGCTGGCTGTGCCTTCCTGGCCAGGTTGGACCACATCGTGAGTGGAAGATGAGCCTGAACTACATCCATAGCGAGTGTCTAGCCCTAAAAATTCATCATGCCACAGACTCTGCTCTTGAAGGGAAACAATCACCCGAGTGAAGATCCCATCTTGGCAATGGATGAAACCTTCAGTCTCAAATGTTTGCTTTGGAATACCACCTGATGAACAGACTCAAGAAAATCGGTGGAGTTCGGGAACTGTCAAAACGTGGGCTGTCACCACACAGAGTTTCCTACGGAAGAGTTCCTTTGAATGGCAATATCCTGTGAGTCCTAAGGGCAACGGACTCCGCACATGAATGTCTATGTTGAAGTGATGGTAAAGGAAGGCAAGTTCTGGAGGAGCAATTCGCCTTACACTTGGTGGTTCCTTCCTCATTTGGGATTGACCTAGAAACAATGGATCCATATCCACCCCAACACCATAACTTTCCAAAAGCCCTCTCTGCACATTTTCTATTTGAATATGCCTCAGTGGTTTTATGCTTAGAAACGGGGGAAAGGAGTCCCCCAGACTCCTTGTGAAATAGGGTGAGCACACCCTCGTTTTCGGGTTTTGGTGTACTCCAGTCTCCCTCTGTGGATGGTTTCCAGGTATTTCCTATGCTGAGCAAAGATTTGGTCAAGAGAAGCACAAAATGTAGCAGGGGTTTCCTCAAGGTTGGAAATGGAGGGGGCCCTGAGAGCGAAGTGTGGGCCAAGTCAAATAAGCACAGAAGTACAGCCCAGGGTGTGAGCTTGGGCCACTGTGCAAGAGCAAGGCAGGCCGGCAATGGTCAGCGTGGACTCTGCTGTTTGTATCACCCCCTGCTAATGCGGGCTTCACATGTGCGCCCTCTGTCTTAGATCCTCTTTCTGTTGCTGAGGCAAACTCCCCAACAGCCAAACCTCCTGGAGGAAAAGTTTCTTTTGCCTCCCAGTTCCTACAACTTTCAGCCCATAATGGCCTGGCTGCAGGGCAGGCTGACATGACGGAGGGGCATGACAGAGGAGAAACCGTCCATGGCAGGCAGGAGACAGCAAAAGCAAGCCAGGCAGCAAAGGCCATGTTGGCAGCCTTCCCTCTCTCCCCTCTACTTCATCCAGGCTCTCCTGCCCTTGGGGTGGGTGGCACTCACACCCTTCATCCTAGTGCCCTTAGTCTCAGGATTGCAGCATGGATCCACCCTAGTGTCACCTCCTTGATCCCTGTGGCCACAATCCCTAGACCTAGCCACCTCTGAAAAGCCCCACCTATGAACACACGAGGCTTTGGAGGCACTCGTAGATGCAAGCCATAGCACACGCCTGTGGAAAAGCTACTTGGCTTTTCCGGAGAAGTTCCAATGTAGGGCTCAGGGACCTGTTCTGCCCATGTGTCCAGGGATTTTGTAGTGAACACATGACACCAACTCTCCTAGCTGGCTTTGGAGAGGTTGAATTTCCTGGTTCAGCCTCTGCTGCCCAGGCTCTGATGTAGCTTCACCTGATTGGTGGGAGCCAGGAGTAGGGCGGGGAGGTGGGTGGGTTTGGGTATGAGAGGAAATGAGTGGGCGGGACTTCCTGTCATTGGAAGCCCACCTCAGACAAGGAAGGATCCTTGTGCTCTTGATCTTCCAGAACACACAGCTTCGGATCTCTGCTCCAGGACACATGGAGGCTGAGGCAGCCTACAGGGCAGGTGAGTCTCCATTCAGCAACCTTCTGTTTTTCGGGATTTGTTTCTTTTCAGCGCACGTGAGGCATCCATGATGATTCCACTCATCTTGGCCTTGTGATCCACGCACAGCACATCTTGATCCTGCTTCCTCATCCCTAGCCCCTGTCCTGCCCTCACCCTGTTCCTCAGATCCCCCTCAGAATTCTACATGGACTCGATGGCTGTTTCTCAACTGAGATTTTCTTTGGCTCTTGCCAGTGTTGAAGCTTAGAGCCCTCACAAACAAAGAGTCCTTCCTGAAGAGCACTTCACATTTTCTTGGGTGGCTTCTTGCCGTCCTTTGCATGGGTGTGCTGTCTGTGTGTGTGTATGCCCGCCGAGGAGGTGGTTCCTCTTCCACTCTCATCTTCAAACTCTTCATCTTCCGATGGGCTTCAGGTGTTTTTCAATCGAAACAGGGGAAAGGACTTACTGGAAATTCAGATGGCCACAGCCTCTGTGCCCTAAGCCATGGAAAGGATTTCTCCCGGGAGTTGAAAGTGTTCTGTCTTGAGTGGATGTGCTGATTCTAGGAGGGAGGAGGACAGAAGTTGTGCACAGTGGAAGTCTGTGAGAGAGGGAAGCATCTTTCCGCCAGGAAAGATTCAGGGCAGATCCCTGGCATCCTGCCCCAGGGTATGTGGAGGCTCTTTCAGCCTTCCAATGTGCTGAGATTGCATGGGTCCAGGAGCTTTCTTTGTTGAAAGTCTTAGGATGAGGGACTGTGTTTGGAGCATGGGAATTCCGTTCACTTCAGCACCAGATCCATGCAGTATCGCATCTGGCTCATTTCTTCTCCTGCTTCCCCTCCGGGTTTCTCCTCAGCCTGTCCCCTGGATGGCCTGTGTTTCCCCAGTATGGAGGTAGGGTCCAGGTGAACTGAGCCAGTGGCCTCTGGGATCACAAGGAGAAAGCTGACACGCAGGGAGTTCTGGGAAGTGTTTTTGTAAGAGCTCTGGAGGGTTGAGCCTCGGCACACACTACGTGGGGCCTTTTGCTCCTTGAGGGGACTGTTGTTCTTACAGGCTTCCTGAAACTCTCTTAGTTACTATTCTGGATGCTGAGACAAAATGCTCCATCCCCAAAGTGAAGAGAGCTCAAAGTGGCTGGAGTTTTCAGCCCTTCGTGGCCTGGCCCCAAGGCAAGATAGTATGGGAGAGGAGAAACACTTCATGGGGAAGGGAAGGGAGCAGAGCCAGGAGGCCCAAGGCAAGCCCCTTCCTCTCCCTTCTGTGATAGCTAGGCTACCAGGACTAGGGCGGTGCCAGGCCCATCAGTTTACCAGCTTAGTCACCCGCCCTTAATCCCAGCAACCTTAATCCTAGCATTGCACCTCCAGCCAGTCACACACCCTAGCTGCAGCCACCTCTGAAAAAAGCCATCCTAGGACCTTATGGGCTGAGCGGGGAGCATGTAGACCCAAGCTAGAACAAACCCCTACATTTGGTTGAGATGAATTTATCTTCCTGCATAATTCTTTGTGAAACCTTGATAGTCATTCCTGTGCAGGTGAACATGTGTCCACAACGTCACTGTCTGGGGCTCCGACTTCAAGTCTCTGCCCTGCTTTAGCTCTCCCGCAGATTAGTTGTTCTGTGCTAACCTTTCATCATTTCTTCTATGTTGACCGTAGCTTTCTTGATGGGGATCAATAGGTGTCTCTCCTTGTTGGGCTGCATGGATGTGCCTGGGTTTCCGGCACCAGTTGCTAAGGGGTGTCCCTTTCACCCAGTGGGTTTTCGGCCTTTTGTGAAAGATGAGATGGCCGAGTGTGCCTGTGGACATCTCTTCCTTCTACTTTCTGTTGCATCAGTGCACCTGTGAGCCTCTGTGCTCTCAGCCAGCTGCTTCCCAGCCCTGTGGCTTTGGAATGTGTCTTGAAATGTGGGATCCTCGTGGCTCGACTTGGATCCGGTTGCCCAGGATTGCTTTGGCTCTTCTGGGTCTCTACTGGTCCAGAAGACTTTTAGGATGGATTTCTTCAGTTTTCTGAGGAATGTTATTGATGGTTCAATGGGAATGGCACTCAACCTAACTAGCGGTTTGGAAGGCAGGTCATTCTGTCTCTATTGTGTCTGCTCAGTGAAGAACAGGTGAGCTCTTGCCATTTACTGATGTCCCCCCTGGTGTGTTTCGGCAGAGTGCCTTGGCGTCAAAGCAGGCACCCTCTCCTTCCGTGGTTAGCATCGTGTCCAGCTACTGACATTGTGTCCGTGGCGTGGTAAAGGGTATTGTCTTCCCGATTTTCCTCTTGGTGAGTTTCTCACTGGTGTAAAGGAACAAAATTGATATTTTTGTGGATTTTTCATTTGCCACATTGCTGAATTAGGCTATTAATTCCGGCAGTGTTTGGGTGGAAGAGTTAGGTTCCTCCATCTACAGAGTGCTCTCATCTTCCAAGAGTGATTCCTTGAATTTCTTCTGTCCCACACGCATCCCTTCTGTTCCTCTCCCTTGCCTGCTGGCGGGGGCCTAATCGTGGAGAACTCGGTTGAATAGAAGTGTGGAGAGGGAACGTGCTTTTCTTGTTTGGATCACAGGGCAAATGCTTCTGGCTTTACCCCACTTCAGAGGAGGCTGCCAGTAGGATGGTCATAAATGCCATTCACCTTGTGGAGCTCATGTTCTCTGTATGCATTTCCTTCAGAGTTTTTCTTAGGAATGGTGACAGATTTGGTGAAAGGCTCTTTTCCTGTCTATTGAGATAATCCTATGATTTGTGCTTTGCGCTTTTTTGGGGGGGGAGTCATTTTAATATTTACAAGGAACAAATCAGCAGAACAAGATTATATCAGATAGGCTGTGTGCAGTAGCTGCAGCTTATAAAACATACCAGTAATTTGTACCTGGTGAGTATAAAGAGAACCAAGGATTCAGGTGACTTTACACCCAAGGGAGTACATAAGTCATTAACAAATTAGAAGACCAAAAAAGAATTTCACATTTTCTACATTAAAATAAATTACAGATCTCACAAATGTCTTTGAAGACAAAGAAAAATTCAAAGTCCTTTAAAGGATGAGAAATAAGATAAATGAAATGGAATCCTAAGTGTAAAAAGAGTTTTACTTCACAAGACCAATTTTCCTGGCTTCTGTTTCATATATCAATAATCTCCACATTTTTACTATAAAACTTCTGCTTCTTCATCAAGTACCATGGCAACATCATCTAAAATGCTCTGAGGTGAACTATGAGCCATAACCTTTGAACAAACAAAATCAACTAATGTAGCTTCTTCTTCACCTATATATTCTATGATTTTATTAATCCATGGTCTAATTCGTCCATCCATCAGTATAGAATCCACAATAGACCAGTCCAGAGGATAAGCAAAGAGCTCGGGTTTGGCTGTTGGGATCTTCTTAATGTGACTCTTTATAGGTTTGCGCTTTTCTTCAGTGTTCACAGTGCCTTTGGCAGCATTTTTATCATCTCCACCGTAATCCAATGGAACCAGTTTCCTTTTGCGTGGCACATCATCACTGTCTTCATCGTCAAATTTGTTAAATACACTATCTACAGGTAGCCTCTTCCTTTTCACAGAATTAGGCTGACCAGGACTATTAGAAGCACCCAGTTTAAGACTTAATCCTATTTTTGGCCTGTGTTCCTCAGGTTGCTGTTGATCTGGTGAGTTTTCACGAGGAATTATAATACCACAGGGAGACTCGTTCCCCAGGAGTGTTGGGTGTTGCATTGCCACTGGCAGAGGAAACAGATAGGGCGGAGCTGGTGGGCCTCAGAGTGGGTTTCAGACAAGGCTTTTGCTCAGGCTCCTCTTCCTCTTCTATAGGTTCTTCTCGTTTTTCTTCCTTTTCTTGCTTTTCTTCTTCTTCTTCCTCTGAGTCTGGCTCTTGCTTTATTTGTGGTTGTCTGCACCTCTCAGCCTCTTGTTCCATCCTCTGGAGCTCTGCATCCGGATCTGGGTGCCCTTCTGCCAGAAGGCATTGGCCGATTTCCTCAAGCTCTCCCTTTTCTCTCTTCCTATCTCATTCATCCGCTTCCATTTCCTTTTCCCTATCACGCAACCTTTTCTGAAGAGCACTCCCCCTGTAATATCTGGGATCATCTCTATCATCATCATAATCTTCTAAGAATTCTTTTAGTCGTTTATCCTCTTTAGCCATTTCTCTTCTTTCTTCTTCTCTTTCAGCCTCTTTCTCATATTCCCGAGGTTTTTTTCATTCTCTGATTTGCCAATTTTTAAGTCGCTCTTGATAAGCAGCTTCTTTCTCTCGGAGTTTTCTTTCAAGTTTTCTTCGTTCATAGGCATCTTCTTCATCTTCTTCACCATCTCGTTTCTTGTCTTTCTCTCTTTCGCGTTCCCGTTCCCTCTCGTGCTCTCTCTCACGCTCACGTTCTCTCTCCCGTTCCCTTTCTCACTCTCTCTCTCTTTCCCGCTCCCATTCCCTTTCATGGTCTCTGCTCTTTTCTCTTGACCGACTCCGATCCTTATTTCGATCTGAGCTCCTTTCTGGATCCCGGTCCCGATCTCTCTCTCTCTCTCTCTCTCTCTGTCTCTCTCTCTCTCTCTCTCTCTCTCTCTCTCTCTCTCTCTCTCTCTCTCTCTCTCTCTCTCTGTCTCTCTCGATCTCGGTCCCGATCTCTCTCCTTTGTCCGGTCTCGGTTCCTGTCCTGTTCCTTCTCCTTATCTTGTTCACATTCTCGTTCCCTTTCTCCTTCTCGTTCACGCTCCCTCTCTCTTTCTCTCCGTTTTTTCTCAATTTCCTGTCTTTCTTTTTCCTTTTTGCCTTTCTCTTCTTCCAGTTTCTTGTGTGTATCTCTGAATTTGCTGATCTCTCGAGATATCAGGTCTCTTTTGTCTTCTTCCATTTCTATAGCATTTATATCCTCCTTAGCGATGAGCGGATAAGGGATCAGTGGGGCCACTGGAAATCTGCGGAAAATGTCCTCCTTCTTTTCCTTTTTCTTCTTCCTGGGATGAGAGTCAGACTCTTGTGAGGGGGCATTTAGCTCACTGGAGTATTCTCGTATTAAAACTTCAATGGCCCCCTTAATCATCTGATCTCTTCTTTTTGTCTCTTCATCTAAAGCTTCTTCATCATCATTAGTGACAGTTTCGGGCCTGGCATTCCCATTAGAAGCTTTCTTCTTTGCCTTCCATTCATCTAGCTGTGCCTTTGTTTTGGCATCAAGTTTAACAAGCAACTTCTTCTCTCCAATCTACAGGTCATGTAATAATCGGAGTGCACGGAGGGTAGATTCAGGCTCCTTATATTCACAGAATCCAAAGGCTTGAAGTTTTCCAGAAGCACCTTGTACTCTCTTCCAGCTCAAAACCAAACCACATTTAGCTAAGAGCTGTCGTATAAGCATGTCTGAGGCTTTCTCATAAATGTTTCCAACAAACTCTGTGGTAGTAGGACCACAATTTTCATCATTTTCTTTAGCCTTTAAACCCAGATGATCCTTTCTTGCTCCCAAATGCTTTCCAACCATGGATACAGTGGGTACTAAGACAGTTGGAGCAGGAGCCATAATGCTCATTGGTACAGGAATCATTGGGGTCCCTGGAGGCACTGGTGGAGGAAAGCCTGGGAACTGGGGAACTGTGGGGGTGGGATCCCTGGTGGGAGTGCTGGGATTCCCATGGGAGGGCCATTCAAATGAGGGGGGAAAGACATTCTTACTGCAGAAGTCGGCCGCTGAGAAAATGGTACTGTCTTCGCTGCCTTGTAGAGGCTCCAGGTTACAGCAGCCTTATCAGTTCGAGGATTCTGCTTGGCGCCCGCCCGGGAGACGGGTCCCAGTGCGCCTTTTCGCACAGGCCGCACACAGCTGCACTGCGTGGGGAGCTTCCGGAGGTCTTCCTGTGCTTTGCTTTTGTGTTTGTGGTACACTATGTGTGTGGATTGTCATAGGTTGACCTGGCCTTGGGTATCCCGAAGGCCGCCGACTGGGTCATGATGGGTGATCTCTTGGAAGGTGTGTACTATTCTGATGGCTGGAATCCTGCTGAGTATATTGGTGCCCACGTTCCTGTCAGAGATGAGCTCGTCCTTTTCTTTAAAAGCTTGGGTCCTTGCCTGCTTTACCCTTAGCCTCTTGCTCTGGAGTTCCCCGTTCCTCTGTGAGATTCTCCCTGTGCTCCTTCTCACCGTGTCTCTTCTTTTCCTGCAGACTCCCTGCTGTCCCGATGGACCGATGACGGCCAGTGTGAGGAGGTGACTCCTGTGGCAAGAGAGCGGAATCCGAGAGAGATGATATCCCTGAGCTGGAAGAGGCCTCATGGAGTAGGAGCGGGTCTCTGGAACCTGGGCAACACTTGCTACGTGAATGCAACCCTGCAGTGCCTGACCTACACACCGCCTCTTGCCAACTATATGCTGTCCCGGGAGCACAAGCCAACCTGTCCCTCTCTGACTGGCTGCATGCTGTGTGCTCTGCAACGTCACGTCACTCACGCCCTCCGCCATCCCGGACGTGTCATCCAGCCTTTGCACACGTTGATTGCTGCCTTCCACAGGCAGAAGCAGGAAGATGCGCATGAGTTTCTCATGTTCATCGTGGATGCCATGCAGCAGGCAGAGCTGCACTCTGAGGACAGGGAGCTCATGCACCACATCTTTGGCGGCTACTGGAGATCTCAAATCAAGTGTCTCCACTGCGGAAGCACTTCAGACACGTTTGATCCCTATCTGGACATCACTCTGGACATCAAGGCAGCTCAGAGTGTGAAGCAAGCTCTGACCCGATCCATAGCACCCGAGGAACTGAGCGGGGACAATGCTTACCACTGCAGCGTGTGTCTCCAAAAGATGCCTGCTACCAAGACCATGTCCTTACACACTTCCTCCGAGGTCCTCATCCTGGTGCTGAAACGTTTCTCGGACTTCACGGGGGAGAAGTTTGCTAAGCACGTGCAGTACTCCGAGTGCCTTGACATGCAGCCATATATGTCGGAGCAGAACAGGGGGCCACTGCTGTACACCCTGTATGTGGTGCTGATCCACGCTGGCTCGACTTGTCACAGTGGACATTACTTTTCTTACGTCAAAGCCGGGGATGGCCGTTGGTACCAGATGAATGACAACAAAGTCACTGCCTGTGACACACGTTGTGTCCTGGCGCAAGATGCCTATGTCCTCTTCTACATCCGCAAGACTAACCTCCCAAAGGACAGCGGTGCTCCACCAGCTGGCACGGAAGCAAAACCTCTGGGCTCTGAGGCCGAGCACAGGAGAGCCAGCCCAAGGGAGCTCTCGACAGAAGCCTGCAGAGAACATAGCAAGCTAGGGGTGCAGAGAGAGGAAACACAAATGGAGCAGAGCACTTTCGAGGAGTGGGAATCCCTCCGAGAACAAAACCGAACCAAGACCGCACTGAACCTCAGGCAAGTCGAAAGTAACCTTCCAGCCGATGCAGTCGTGATCCACCGGTCGAAATACACAGTGGAGTTGCGAGCGACTCACCCAGAGCAAGAGAATTGCTTCCCCCCCAATTCGGCCAGGGTCCTGACAGCTCAAGAGGCCACGAACGCTGAGCAGGCTCCATTTCTAGGAGGAAGTGCCAGAGATTCCAAGAGGAAGAAGAAGAAGAAGAAGAACAAGCAGGGCAAGAGAACCGTGCTGGTGTTGTAGTCCTCGCGCATCAATATCGGGCTGTGTGCAGGTGAGTGAGCTCATGTGGTGGGTTTGAGATATGGGACACCGTGAGTGAGAATGCCATTGAAGGCATTCCATTCTTTCCTTGCCTTTTCGGGTTGACAAGAATGTTGCTCACAATCCTCACGGGCTTCTTTTCTACTCTCAGGAAAGTGTTGCAACCTCCACCCAGTGTATCAGACGCTCAACAGAGGCAGATGAAGTGAAACCCGCAGAGCAATCAGCATTCCAGAACCCTTTATGCCTCTGTCCAAGTGAATGCTATTGGGGCAGGCACATGGACAGGGCCACGTTTCAGCAACACTTCTGTGTAGAACACTGACACAAGACGGGGGGTTTGCATGGTCGGCTCTACAAGGTTTTCTGCAAAGGAGAAGTTGAGAAATCGGAACAGTTTCACATGAGTCTTGGTGACATGAGAGAAAAGCAACATGACAGGGTTTGTGCATCAGAGGATTCCACATTTCCAGGGATGTGGAGCTGTAGATCAAATGGGTGGTGATGCTCAGTGGATTATGAGAAGGCGCTGATCAACTTGGAGTCAAAGAAATGCAACTGCTCACCCGGCCTGAGTGTCAGAGCTCCTGAAACAGCCAGGGGCTCTTGAGTGTGGTAGCTTGCCACAGTGGTGCCTGTAAACCTTTATACTGTGACATTCATAATAAATCAATCATTGACGATATTCCACCGTGTGAGCTGTTTTCTTGAAATGTCTCGCATTTCTGCTGCTTTTATTCCTAATGGCCATGGCTAGGGTGCAGGTATGCTGACTTGCTCACCCCAGCATTGGTTCGGTCAGGCTTCCAAACCATCAACTTTACAAATGGACCTGGGGGCATCACTTCTGATGACACTTGGATTCTGCAAGCATGCATGGTGCATGAGTATGAAGTGAGTTTGGTGAAGCTTCTGGGAGCACCTGTGCATGGAGAAAAATGGTGAAATTCATCTGAGTAAAATGCGGGCAGAAATCTAAATGACACCTCATATATATAAGTTCATTGAGTCACCATTTTTTATGACCGAGGTGTTTCTCCATCTGGCTTTGCCAGCAGTCATGAGAGCAGTCACCTGCGTTTCTGGTAAATTACTATGTTGGCAGGCTCATTTATGGCATTAACTTAGGCAGTCTCCTTTTCTTCTTTATTTCAACACTTAATATCAATTTCACTCATACCCAATTAGAAATTTTATTTTAAAACACATATGTAGGTGAATCAATTCTTTTAACACTTAGTATTTGAAAATCTTGTAAATACAGTGTGAAATCCACTGCTCTACTCTCCTTTAAACTATAATTTGAGGATATGAAGCAATCACTTTCATCTCTCTTCTAGAGGAAGGAGGGTACCTGTCAAATTACCAAGCTCAGAAGGGCCTAGTGGGGACTTCACATTAAGTCATTCTACACAGAAATAGATTGGTGTCCAAAAAGCATTGGAATCAGCATTTATCCAGCACCTCACAGAGGGATGATTCTCATGTGATTGAGACAGGTTTGTTTGCCTCTCCAAGGGAAAGCAATATACTCTAATTTGTATCACATGGTCCAATAAATCTAGATAGACATCAGTCACCTCAGTGAGTGACCAGGCCCTCCTTTTTCAACTCTTCCAAAAAAGGTCCTTGTTCTTTCCATGCACATTTGCTACATGACCTGCTTCCCTATTAGATCAATATTACCTAAGCGGCTATACTTATAATTGTAGAAGTTGATCATTGTATTTACCCCCATGGTACTCACTTCATGATTTTGTACCCATTTCATGATTTTGCTGTATAAATCTTCCTCTATAAAGTGGGGTCTGCTGCATTCCACCTTTGGATCCCCCATCTCTCTGGAGCTATCTCTCTCAATAAATATTTCCTACTCTTAACCCCCATTGTTCCTTAGAATTCACTCTTCAATTTTTTGGAATATGAACTCAGCATATTTATTTCTCCTACATTAATAGGAGAAGTCATTTAATTTGACTCATGCTTTCGAAATCTTGAGCTGATTGTCTGGAGGATCCAAGGCAGGAAATACATAGTGCAATGGCATGCAGGAATAAGGCTGTTCACTCCATAGCAGCAAGAAGCAGAGGACAGATGAAGGCAGTGCTACAGAACAAGAGGTCAGGGACCATGTAGAGACACCATATCACCATGGACCCCCTAAGCACAATCATAAGGGACTTTATGAGTCCCTTATATATTCATGAATCCTCTCAATTAGACAATAAACAGTGCCTCACTCACTAGGTTGAACCTAGAATGTTTAG
The DNA here is from genome assembly GCF_053883595.1 of Heterocephalus glaber. Taxonomy (NCBI): domain Eukaryota; kingdom Metazoa; phylum Chordata; class Mammalia; order Rodentia; family Bathyergidae; genus Heterocephalus; species Heterocephalus glaber. The sequence continues at coordinate 72,956 of NW_028258414.1, forward strand.
ACTGAGTTCTTGAGAACAGCAGTCATTTGGTTCATTTGTTTGTTTGTTTGTTTGTGCATGTCCCTCTACTTCCAAATGCAATTTTTAACCTATTTTTCTTTTGGAAGAGGTATCTGGAATAATAAAGTTGCATTTTATTTCTTCTCATTTTGGAAATGTAACAAATAACATATCAATCTCACAGAACATAGACATCTTTCTAAATATTTCATACATTCAGCTGGGGTTTTTTCTTCAGTATACTTCCAACGTACCCTTGAAGAAGCTGTGGTTCCTTTTTCTTTTTAACAACCTCCATCTAATGCAGATCCAAGGCAGTTTCCTCCAGCCTTTGCCAAGGTGGCACCCTCATGGATCCAGTGGTGTTCTTCTCTGTAGGACTTTTTTTTTTGTACTGGGGATGGAACTCAGGACCTTGTGCTTTTGAGGCAGGCACAGGCAGCACTGAGATAAATCCCCAGCCTCCTGGGTAAGACTTCTTGTCAGATTATTATGTTGCTCCTTAGCTTTCAAAAATTTGTCATAGATTCTAGAATTTTACAAAAGAAATGGTTCATTCCCTGTGATATAATCATTACTTTAGAGTACTGTAGTTAAACTTTTGGAGCGCCTCAGGCCATCATTTGAGGTGAAATCATTCTCCGTGGTAAATCTTTGTTAATTACAATTCAATGATGACATGAAGTCTAAAATTTTCTAAATTTATTGTACTTTCCTTTAATTTATGCTTTTATATGGGGAGTAAATCATCTTCACTTTCTTCACTTATTCATAATATGTCCTGACAAAGCAGATATATTTCCTCTTCACCCTATTCTAAGTGATGTATGTCATAATCCATTTAGTGAATAAGTCTGCAATGTATACCTCACATGACTTAGCTGCAGTTCCAAGACACTGGACGAGGCTTAGATAGGTAATGATTCCATTGATAATATCTGTGGATGCAGCAGGTAAACTAGATATCTTTGCTGTGTACTAGAAAAGGGAGCCATCTTACCTGAATATGAAGAATGTCCATTTGCACACCAATGACCACAAAAGTTAATGTCCATTCCTGCTTTTCATCTGTGTACTAATAGGCTAAACATACCATGTTGCAAGTGAAGACAGCATTATCATCTGCAAAGACTGAGTAAAGAGGAACACAAAAACAAGGAGTTTAAGTTGAGAATACATTCGGCATTTACCCACAAGTTTACCTGTACACTTCAGCTTTCCAGACATGTCACAATGAGTCACCTCTGGTTATTTCTTGAAAATATTCCCTGCTTATGGAGACCAAATGAACTGCAGAAGAAAGGACTGTGGTCTCCAACTTTACATAACTGTCCCATGTCCTCTGAAAATGTATTCATTATATTTAATGAAAAGACATCATTTAAAAATATTCAGTCAAAATGTAACAGACATAGAGAAATTTCCATTACCATTGTTTTGCTTGATTCCCTTCTAAATTTGATGAATGCACATATATTCCTTGTTGAAGTTCTACATTTTTCAACATGCTTCTAAAGGCACTGCTGCTATTTGTGTTAGGGAAGTATACAGGTATCAAATAAAGAAGATTTTATAGCATATAGATGTTTCATTGAAGAGTTTTCACATTGTTGAAAACATAATGATATTACTCAAACACAATTTTGTAAGAAATTTTTATTAATGTTCCTTTCAGTTTAGCCAAGTGTATGTTGTGGGGTATTGTACGGAGATAATCTCAAAATTGTCCTTCTTTAGTGTGGGACATGATTGTGTCTGAGATGCTACACCTAGTTAGTTCAATTCAAAAGCTTTAGAGATAAACTTACAGATACTCTATGAGTTAAAAGAGGAGAGATCATTGGCTCTATGCTCCCATTGTATGCACGTATATAGATAAGAACTGCAGAGCAGGCCAAAGGCTTCAACCAATTGTCTGTGACACTGCCTTTGTGAGCTTATATTATGGTATTCTGAGAAATATGGCATGAAAAGAACAGTTCTGTTTTATCACCACTATGGTACAATTGTAGACACCAGATGCTTGTGGAAAGTCAGAACAAGGTAGATTTTCTGTTCAGGAGTTCATTACAAAGGAAGATTCAGGTTTGAGGTCAAATGTTTACCTATATTATAAGGTTCTAAGACTTAAATCCGTGAGTCAACAACTACATCAAGTATTAAACAATACTAAGATTATTCATAAGCTTTTATTATTGAAATGTTTGAAAACATTGTATTCACTTTGAAAGTTACTATTTTAATCTAAATTCTTATAACCATATATATTTGATATTGAAAGATAATCACAGTACCCTGGGTTAAAATACCATGTATTTGATGAATAGTTAGTCAGTATTCTGAAAATTATTCTAAATCCTTTTTAAAGTGTATTTTGAAGTGTTGATTATATTTGATTATATATTGATTATATTTTCCCAAAATCCACTGTGTATGTAAAACTCTAAAGTATTTTTCCAATTGCTTGTAGGATTTTTATCTCCTCAGAGAAGAGTAGTATTGAGGATGAAATGAGTGACGATTGCAAACTTGTTTTCATTCATGACACTGACAAGTTTTGTTCAGTGCAAATATATTATGTACTTACTATGTATGCTACTGTATGTATAAGCGGTTTATTATTTCAGAGTAAATCTTTTCTCCAGTGGAAATATTTTATATTCCTCAGGAATAGTCATCCACTTATGTTCTTTAAAACTCCGATTAATCCACTCCTTGTTTTTTCTTTTTTTTTTTTTTTTGGTACCAGGGATCAAACTCAGAACCTTGCACTTGCAAGGCAGGTGGCAGCACCACTGAACTAAATCCCCAGCCCACCACTCATTTTCTTTTGTACACCAAGCTTGGTGTTTGGGAGAATAGCTATTAAGAGTGACTGGAGTTATAGGAGTTCTGGCAAGTGGAGTTTTCCACTTTGTTTAAACATAAATTATATATGCACATATTTCAACCTTTATTATAGATCAGAAGTTCCTTTTTAGCATGTTGTATCAGAAATTAGAGGTTTATTCTTGAAGTCTTCTTCAATGTTTAGCTACTTAGGTTATTACCTCAAAAAAAAAAAAAACTATGATGTGAAATGCCTGAAGTGTTGCAGCAATTAATACTTGCGTTTCCTTTCCCTATGTGCGTTAGTATATTGAGTGAAGGGTACACCGATCTTTTGCCACCTTCCCTAGGTGTCCTCATAATCCCAGTCCCTTCTATATATGTCAGAAAGAAAACAGTCCTGGGGCAGTATCTCAGAACACCAGGTCCAAAATGGGCCTACATTTAAATCTCTGGTCCACTCCACTGTCTTCCCCAGGTGTCCTGTGTGGACCCCGCATTATCCTATGGATTTAGGAAAACAAAAAAGATCCAGACATGCACCTCTGACCCATGAATTTATATCAGTGTTAAAAAGACAGAGAATCTTTGCTAGGAGCAGCATAGCTGGGGACTCCACAGACAGAAAGCAGAAAAAAAAAAAAAAAGAACCACAAAGTGAGCTATTTCACAGACAGCAGCCAAATGAAAAGATAGCTAAGTCTTTTGGTCTACCAAGACCAGAGGAAAAAAAGAAAAGAAAATTTGGCTATTCTACACACAGCATGTCAGAAATGGGACAAAAACTACTACACCACAGGTAGATATTCTTTACCACAGAAGGCAGTCATTTTGGTGTGGCCACAGAGGAATGTCATTAATTATTTGGCAATGTGTGAGGTTTCCTGCTTCATGTGGTTTAGGATCACTTCCTGCTCAGGACCATCCCCACCTTTGCTTGCACTGGTCATATCCAATATGGCCATGCATCTCATAGGGCTTTACTTGTTCACCCTATAGCCTCATATGCTTGTCCTTTATTATTTATGAAAGTGGCAGCTCCCTGAACATTTTCTGTCATGTTGTTCATTCAAGTCCCTGTCAATTCTTCCCTCTTTACTGTAATCTAGGATTCCTATCCTCCTTTGTTTTTAGCAGAGCTGAGGGTAATATTCTGTCTTCAGGAGCTGCATTAGAGCTCATAGAATTGAATAGATCCTCTGTACTGGAGTCAAAGAACTTCTTGAATGTAAGACTCTAGTGTCACTGATGTGGTGGGTCTGTTTTAGCTAATTTTTTGTTGTTGGACAAAATTCCCAGACCAACAAATTAAAAGACAAAAGGTTAATTTTCACTGTTTGAATAGGTTTCTGTTTGTAATTGGCTTGATACAGTTAGAAAAGGAGGAGCTGAATGAGCCACCCCTTTCTTCATTCAGCTGCGGACACAGCATGGCTCTAGTGATTATTCATGTTTAAGCTTAGAAAGTCATGATGTCCAAAGTAGCAGATCATTAGTTTCAACACCAGTGAAAGACAAAGTAGGAGGCACCTGGAGACAGAGGTGTCTGACCACAGTGGGAGGTACCTGAAGTTAAAGGTGCCTGACCCTTTAAACACTGGAAGCCTGAGTTGTGTAAGAAGCTCATCCAGGCTCATTAAGAGTTCCTCTTCCTGGATACCAGAAAATGGAAAGACATCTCCTGTTCATGGGTAGGAAGAACCAATATAGTGAAAATGGACATACTTCCAAAACTGCTATATAGATTCAATGCAATTGCAATTGAAATTCCAACAGCATATTTCACAGAACTAGAGAAAACAATCCATAAATTCCTTTGGAACCAGAAGAGGCCTAGAATAGCAAAAGCAATTCTAGGCAACAAAGACGAGGTGGGGGTATCACAATCCACAACTTGAAACTATACAGCAAAGCTATTGTGATAAAAACAGCATGGGATTGGCAAAGAAACAGACCAAAGAATGAGTGGAACAGATTAGAAGATGCAGAAACAACTCCAGACATACTTAGCTACCTCATCTTTGACAAAGGAGCCAAACACCCTCACTGGAGAAAAGATAGTCTCTTTAATAAATGGTGCTAGAAAAACTGGGTTTCAATTTGCCAAAGATTAAAACTAGACTCATATCCCTCACTAAACTAAACTTGAAATGGATCAAAGATCTAAATATTAAAACAGAAAAACTAAATCTACTAGAAGATAGGCTAGGTACAACTCTTGAAGACACTGACATAGGAAACAACTTTATGAACAAAACTTCAGTCACACAAGAAGTAGCACAAAGAATCAACAACTGGAATCTCATCTTCTTAAAAAGCTTCTCCACACCAAGAGAAACCACCAATAGCATGAAGAGACAACCCACAATGTGGAAAAAAATTTTACCAGCTGTTCTTCAGACAAAGGACTGCTATGTAGAATATACAAGAACTTAAAAACATCAGACTCCCACAAATTTAAAGACCCAACCCAAAAATGGGCATCTGAAATGAACAAATATTTCTTAGATGAAGAAGTAGAAACAGTTTTGTAGTATAGTTCATATGCTTCAAATAAACATGAAAAATGTTCAACATCTCTGGCCATTAGAGAAATGCAAATTAAGGTTCTACCTTACTCTGAAGAGAATGGTAATCATTAGGAAGTTCAACAGTAACAAATGCTGTCACAGCTGCGGTATAAAATGGAACTCCCCTGCATTGTCCATGAGAATTCAAACTAGTAGCACAGTTAGAAACAGGGAAGTTGAAGGAGCTACTCCCTTCCTTTCATTCAACTATAAACACAACATCACCCTAATGATTACCCATGTTTAAACTTAGGAGTTTGCAATGCCTGTGAGAGCAGATCATCGACCCCAGTGAGACAGAATGGGAGGCACTTGGGGTTAGAAGTGTCTGTTTAAATAGTAGAATCCGAACTTATCAAGGGTTTCTCTTCCTCCTTTTCCCTTTGCCCTTCTGGCTGTTTCTGCTGCTACCCATACCCCGTGATCTTCAATGAACTAGTTACTCTGAGTTGTATGCTTGGCAATACTTTCCCTTTCATGTACAAGAACCTGGACTATTTTTGGCCTATTCAACTGTTAACACTAGAGTAACCATTATGAAAATCAGTATGGAGATTTCTTAAAGAACTGAAATTAGAAATTCCACATGACCCAGCTATCCCCCTGCTAGCTATCTTCCCCAAAGAGCTTAAGTCATCATAGTACAGAGATACATCCATACCAATGTTTATAGCACCACATTTCATGATAGTTAAATCTTGGAAGCAGCCTATATACCCATCAACAGACAATTGGATAAAGACAACGTGGTATTTATGTATAATGGAATATGACCCTACTATAAAGAATGACATATTTGAGACATTTGTAGGAAAATGGATGCACCTGGAAAATATAATGTTGAGTGAAATAAACCAGAAATACAAGCTTAAATACCATATGGTATCTCTCATTTGAGTGAAGCAAAGTACAAACAAAGAAAATGATAAAGGATGTATAGAAAGGACAAAGGGAAAGATATCTTGCAATAGAAAAGTGGGCCAAGAGACCAAGGCTTTGGGGTAAGGAAAAGGGAAAGGGGAAATGAGAGGAATAAAGATGTGCCAGGTACAGGATCCTAATTACTCCAACCAATGTAAACACTACATGCCATAACATGAGCTAAGACAAATAATATCAGCAAATACAAAAAGGGGAGGAGGGGGAAATAGGAGGGAAGGGGAAGGAGTTTTAAAAAAATCAAGCTGATCATCTCAATAGATGCATAAAAAGCATTTGACAAAATCCAACATGCATTTATGATGAAAACCCTACAAAAAAATTGAAATAGATGGTCTCTACCTCAACCTGATAAAAGCCATCTATGTAAAACCAACAGCCAATATCATACTAAATGGTCAAAAACTGAAATCCTTCACACTAAAATCAGGAAGAAAACAAGGATATCCACTATCACCACTCCTGTTCAATATAGTCTTGGAAACGTTAGCCACAGCATTTGGACTAGAGAAAGAAATAAAAGGAATAAAGATAGGAACTGAAGAAGTCAAGTGGTCATTATTTGCAGATGACATGATACTCTATATAGAAGACCCAAGGAACTCCACCAAAAGTCTAGACTTAGAGCCTGATGCAGACAAGCAGGTCTGTGGACACCATACCAAGGTCATGAGTCATGCAGAACATGTGGAATCAGCCCGCACCCCAGCAGCAATCCACTGGACACCCGCCCCCCACCCTGCTCCTCTGGCCTCTTCTCTGTACAGCCACCTGGCTCCACACTACAAAGACACAGAGGACACCGGACCACCAGACCACTGTACTGGGGAAGTTGTAGTCATCTTCACCTCCCATCAGGACCGGGACTATCTTCAGAGGAAGGGAAGCTGGAACCTGCAATACAACTCTGCAGAGGTCAACCCTACAGGAGGACAGGGAGCTCAACTTGGGACTTGCAGCCAGAAATCTGCCTGAATCTCATGGGTCTGGGACTAGCTTGCTGAGAGTCACTGACATATCTGCACACTGCAACCCACGTTGTCTATTGTGACAGCAGAGACATACCCTGAAAGAGGCCCTTCATCTTCATAGTTATTTTTTATTCCCAAAATTAATATTATTAGTTTGGTTTTTGTTTCTCTTTTCTTTTCCTTTGCTCCTCTTATCTTTAATTTTTTCCCTACTGTTTGCAAATATTTGTTTTTCTCTCCTTTCTTTTCTTTTCTTCTTTCTTTTCTCTTTCCTTTCTCTCTCTCTTACACTCACTCTCTTGCTCTCCCACATTGTTCATCCTCCCTTTTTGTCCCTGTTTAGGTCCTCATTCAGAGTTTTCTTTGTTTTCCTATTATTCTCTTTTTCCTTCTCACCTGTACCCTCTGGCCACACTGCTAACCTTCCCCTATCCTTCTTCCCATCTGTCCCTCCCTCCCCAACCCCTTCTAACTCCCCATCCCAAAGGATAAAGTTGTTATATTGAAGAGTTTATTCACTATATTTTGGATTTGTCCTCGATCTTGATTTAATTCACACAGCTAAAGGTGATAGATTAATAACTGCCACAAAATGTCATTGTCAAAGATGTACTTGATGCAGTGGTGTTGCTGATTGTATCACTTGGGCTAAGGTGTTTTTATTGATCTAGTCAATGAACCTTCCTAGTATAAGGAAAATGAGATAGCCTTAGAGTCATTAGAGACTCAAAACTTAACAACCAGCTATATCTGGAAGACACCTCTGAGAAGCAATCATTCCATAAGGGTTCTAATTATAAGCAACAAAGATACCTACAATAAGCAATTTTAAACTATCGACCCAGGAGTTAAACCAAGGACAGTACCAAAAACAAAAATGAGAAGACATTTAAGCAAGGCACAAACTCAGACTACCACCCCACCAAGGGTAAATCCTGGAGGAAACAAGATGGAAAAGTCCCATAACCAACCACCTGGATACCCTGAACTGATAGCACAGGAAGAAACAAAACAGATGAATGAGGCTCTAGAAAAATTCAAGGCAGAAGTAATCTCTCAGATATCTGCAGATATCTACAGAGATGGTGAGCAGAGTGAAAGACATGATTAAAGGATCTAGAACAGAAACAGATAAAAAATAGATGAGCTCAGAAACATGCTGGAAGCCATGAATACCCAGCATAAGAATGAAATGGAAAACATGATCGCCCAACATAAGAAAGAAATGGAATCCATGAAACAGATTCAAACAGATATTCAGGAGATCAAAAACTCCATTGCAAGTATCCACAGCAGATTAAGGGAATCTGAAGATAGAATATCAGATATAGAAGACAGGATCCTGTTTAGAGACCATGAAAATAGAGATTTCTTAAAAATAGTAAGGAACCACGAGAAATCAATCCAACAACTGCTAGACGATGCAAAGAAGAATAACATAAGATTGATAGGAGAAAGCACAACTGACATAAAAAAAAACTGGTCACAGAAATAATAGTGGAAAACTTCCCAGACAGAGGTAGAGAATTGGACATATAGATAAATGAGGCATATAGAACTCCAACTAGCCATGATCAAAAATTTTACATCAAAAAAAAAATCTACATCTAGAATAATAATAGTCAAGATCCCAGAAACCCAACAGAAAAACAAAATCCTACAAGCAGTTAGAGAAAAGAAACAAATCACCTACAAAGGAAAGCCCATCAGAATCACAGCAGACTTCTCAACACAAACCCTCAAATCAAGGAGAGCCTGGAGTGAAGTATTTCAAGCCCTAAAAGAAAATATCTTCCAACCTAGACTGTTGTATCCTGCAAAATTATCTTTCAAAATCAATGGGGAAATTAGATACTTCCACGACAAAGAACACCTGAGAAATTTCATGAAAACCAAACCAGCACTACAAGCAATTCTAAACAATATCCTAGAAAAAAGCAAAGAAGGCCACAACTCCATGAGGCCCAACAGAGGGAAGTCACCACACAAGGTAAGACACTTAAGGGAAAGGAGGAAAAAATAAGAAATAAAAGAGTCAACAAAAGTAAAACATCATGACAAGGATAAATCAATATCTGTCAATCATAACCCTCAATGTTAATGGCCTCAATTCATCAATCAAAAGAAACAGACTGGCAGAATGGATTAAAAAGCAATATGCAACAATATGCTGTATACAAGAAACACACCTAACTCAAAAAGAAACTCATAGACTGAAAGTAAAAGGATGGAAAACAGTTCTCCATGCCACAGGAACCCAGAAGAAAGCAGGGGTGGCAATCTTATTTGCAGACAAAGTAGATTTCAAACCAAAACTAATTAAGAGAGACAAAGATGGTCACTACATCATTGTAAAGGGAACAATCCAAGAGGAAGAGATGAAAATCCTAAATATATATGCACCAAATACAAATGCCCACAACTATACAAAACAAATATTAATAGACATGAAAAACCACATAAACACTAACACAGTTGCAGTGGGGGAACACAATACCCAACTATCACACATAGACAGATTATCTAGACAAAAAGTTAACAAGGAAATTCTAGAACTGAACCAAGCTATTGAACAAATCGACTTAATAGATGTTTACAGAGTGTTCCACTCCATAAAATAGGAATACACATTCTTTTCGGCTGCACACGGGTCATTCTCCAGAATAGACCACATCCTAACTCATATGACATGTCTAAGTAAATGTAAAAGAATTGAAGTTACCCCCTGTATATTATCAGACCATAGTGCAATAAAAGTGGAGATCAATAGAATAAGAAACTGCAAAACCCCAACAAACACATGGAAACTGAATAACACTGTCTTGAACAAACAATGGGTGACAGAAGTAATCAAAGAAGAAACTAAACAGTTTCTACAAGTAAATGAAAATGCCAGTACAACATACAGGAATCTGTGGGACACAACGAAAGAAGTTCTATGTGGGAAATTCATAGCAGTGAATGCCCATATTAGGAAAACAGAGAAAACTCAGATAAATAACCTAATGCAGAACCTCAAGCTCCTAGAAAAAGAAGAGCATAACAAATCCAAAGCTCATACAAGAGAGGAAATTATAAAGATCAGCGCAGAAATCAATGCACTGGAGACTAAGAGAACAATACAAAAAAATCAATGAATCAAAGAGTTGGTTTTTTGAAAGAATAAATAAAATCAATAAACCTTTAGCCAACCTTATCAAAAAAAGGAAAGAAAAGGCACAAATACATGCAATTAAGAATGAAAAAGGTGAAGTCACAACATATCCAACAGAAATCCAGAGGATCATCAATATCTACTTCGAGAAACTGTACTCCAATAAAATGGAAAACACAGAAGAAATGGACAGATTCCTAGATACATACGAATTGCCAAAGTTAAATGAAGAAGATATAGAAACTCTAAACATCCCAATCACAATGAGTGAAATTGAAAATGTAATAAAATATTTACCAACAAAGAAAAGCCCCAGTCCGGATGGCTTCACTGCTGAATTTTACAAGACATTTAAAGAAGAGCTAATGCCATTACTCTTTAAACTCATCAAGGAAATTGAAAGGGAAGCAATACTTCCAAATTCATTCCTGGAAGCAAGTGTTACTTTGATCCCAAAACCAGGGAAAGACCCAACCTAAAAAGAGAACTACAGGCCAATCTCCCTAATGAACATAGATGCAAAAATCCTCAACAAGATACTGGCAAACAGAATACAGAGGGTTATCAAGGAGATCATACACCCTGACCAAGCCGGATTTATCCCAGGGATGCAAGGATGGTTCAACATCTGTAAATCAATAAATGTAATACACCACATTAACAGAGTCAAGGACAAAAACCATATGATCATCTCAATAGATGCAGAAAAAGCATTTGACAAAATCCAACACCCATTCATGACAAAAACCCTACAGAAAATTGGAATAGAAGGTCTTTACCTTAACCTGATTAAGGCTATCTAAGAAAAATCAACAGCCAACATCATACTAAATGGTCAAAACCTGACAACTTTCACGCTAAAATCAGGAACAAGACAAGGATGCCCACCATCACCACTCCTGTTCAATATAGTTCTGGAAACATTAGCCGCAGCAATTAGAAAAGAGAAAGAAATAAAAGGAATAAAGATAGGAAAAGAAGAAGTTAAACTGTTACTATTTTCTGATGACATGATACTTTATATAGAAGACCCAAAAACCTCTGCCAGAAGACTTCTAGACTTAATTGACAGATTCAGTAGAGTAGCTGGATACAAGGTCAACACTCAAAAAACAATAGCCTTCTTGTACACAAACAACAGACTCACTGAGACAGAAATTAGGGAAACAATTCCTTTTACAATAGCATCCAAAAAAATGAAATATCTAGGAATGAATCTAACAAAGGAAGCAAAAGACCTCTACACTGAAAACTACAGCACTCAAAAAAGAGATTGAAGAGGATGCAAGAAAGTGGAAAGACATCCCTTGCTCCTGGGTAGGAAGAATCAATATAGTGAAAATGGCCATATTTCCAAAATTACTATATAGATTCAGTGCAATGCCAATTGAAATTCCAACAATATACTTCAGAGAACTAGAGAAAACAATACAAGAATTCATTTGGAACCATAAGAGACCTAGAATAGCTAAAGCAATTCTAAGCAACAGAGACATGGCAGGGGGTATCACAATCCCCAACTTGAAACTATACTACAAAGCTACTGTGATAAAATCAGCATAGTACTGGCAAAGGAACAGAACTGAGGATCAGTGGATTAGATTAGAAGATGCAGAAACAATTCCAGGCATGCTCAGCCACCTCATCTTTGACAAAGGAGCCAACCACCATAATTGGAGAAAAGATAGCCTATTTAACAAAGGGTGTTGGAAAAACTGGATTTCAACCTGCCAAAGATTAAAACTAGACCCATACCTATCACCATGCACTAAACTAAGATCAAAGTGGATTAAAGATCTATTAAGACAGAAACACTAAACTTGCAGGAAGATAAGTTAGGTAGAACTCTTGAAGACATTGGCATAGGAAAACACTTCATGAACAAAACCTCAGCAGCACAGGAACTAGCAGAAACAATCAACAACTGGGATCTTATCTTATTAAAAAGCTTCTGCAATGCAAAAGAAACCACCAACAGAGCTAACAGACAACCTACAATATGGGAAAAAAATTTTAGCAGCTGTACCTCAAACAAAGGACTACTCTCTAGAATATATAAAGAATTGAAAAAAATCAGAACCCCCCCCCAATTCGAAGACCCAACTCAAAAATGGTTATCTGAAATGAACAGACATTTCTCAAAGAAGTAAAAGCAGCAAACATATATATGAAAATATGTTCAACATCACTCCTCATTCGAGAGATGCAGATGAAAACAACACTGATATTCCACCTCACCCCAGAAAGAATGGCTGCTATCAAGAAATCAACAAATAACAAATGCTGGTGGGGGTGTGGGGAGAAAGGAACCCTTCTCCATTATTGGTGGGAGTGCAGACTGGTGTAACCACTGTGGAAGTCAGTACGGAGATACCTCAAAGAACTAGGACTAGAGGTCCCATTTGACCCAGCTATTCCCCTGCTGGGTATCTTCTCAAAAGAATTTAAAGAATCATACCACAGTGACATATGTGCACCCATGTTCATAGTGGCACAGTTTGTAATAGCTAAAGCTTGGAAGCAGCCCAAGTTCCCATACACTGGAAACTGGATAAAGAAAATGTGTTGTTTTTCTTATAAAATGGAGTACTACTCAGCCATAAAGAATGAAAAACTAGAGTCATTTATAGCTAAATGGATGCATATCGAGGCCATCCTCTTAAGTGAAATAAATAGGACACACATGTGTAAATACATAATAGTTTCTCTAGTGTGAGAAACTAATAGTGTAAACAAGGGTTAAAATGATTAAAATGAACAGTTGATAATTTGAAATAGGAAAAATGGTCCAAAGATGAAGGAGTGAAGGGAGGGGAAGGGGAAAGGAAAAGAAGGAAAGGAAAAACTATGAGAAAATTTTAAAAATGGAAATGAAATCTATGTAAATAGGGAAGGGTGGAGGGGGTGAAGGGTGCACAGGTAATGGGGAAAAAAATAAGAGCCAAGATATATCATGTACAGGTACAAACACCCAATGATAAATGTAAATGAATTGTACACCTAAAATGTACCAATAAAAGAAGTAAAAAAAAAGTCTAGACTTAATAAGCAAATTGAGTAAAGTAGCTGCATACAAGGTCAACACACAAAATTCAATAGCTTTCCTCTACACGAACAACAGACTCACTGAGAAAGAAATAGGGCAAGTCATTCCTTTCACAATATCATCCAAAAAGCTGAAATACCTAGGAATCAACCTAACAAAAGAAATCAAATACCGCTTCTCTGAAAACTATAGAACTCTGAAAAGAGATACTGAAGATAATATCAGAAAGTGGAGACACATCCCTTGCTCCTGGGTAGAAAGAATCAACATAGTGAAAATGGCCATACTTTCAAAACTGCTATATAGAGTCAATGTAATCACAATTGAAATTCTAGCAGCATACTTCATCGACCTTGAGAAAACAATCCAAAAATTCATTTGGAGCAAGAAGGGACCTAGAATAGCACAAGCAATTCTAGGCAACAGAGACATGGCAGGGGGTATCACAACCCCCAAGTTGAAACTATACTACAAAGCTACTGTGATAAATACAGCATGGCATTGACAAAGAAACAGCCCTGAGGACCAGTGGAACAGATTGGAAGATGCAGAAACAACTCCACCACTCAGCCACCTCATCTTTGACAAAGGAGCCAAATACTGTCACTGGAGGAAAGATAGCCTCTTTAATAAATGTGCTGGAAATATTGGGTTTCAACTTGCCAAAGGTTAAAACTAGACCTATATTTCTCACCATGCACTAAACTAAAATCCAAATGGATTAAAGATCTAAATATTAAAACTGAAACATTGAACTGGCTGGAACAGAGTTTAGGAAGAACTCTTGAAGACATTGGTGTAGGAAAAGATTTTATGAACAAAACCTCAGTTGCCCATGAACAATCACCAAGTGGGATCTCTTCATATTGAAAAGCTTCTAGGGCTGGGGATTTAGCTCAGTGGCTCTGCCGCCTGCCTCGCAAGTGGAAGGTCCCAAGTTCCATCACCAGTATGAAAAGAAAAAAGAAAAAAGCTTCTTCACAGCAAGAGGAACCATCAACAGTGTGAAGAGACAACCCACAATGTGGGAAAAATTTTTTACCTGCTGTTCCTCAGACAAAGGTCTACTATCTCGAATCTATAAAGAACTCTAAAATATCAGACCTCCCAAATTTAAAGACTCAATGCAAAAGTGAGCATCTGAAATGAACAGACATTTCTCAGACAAAGAAGTAGAAATAGCAAACAAATATATGAAAAAATGTTCAACATCACTGGCCATTCAAGAGATGCAAATGAAAACAATGCTGAGATTCCACTTCACTCCAGAAAGAATGGCTACTGTCAAGAAATCAACCAATAAGAAATGCTGGCAGGGCTGTGGGGAAAGAGGAACCCTGCTCCAGTGTTGGTGGGAGTGCAGACTGGTGCAACCACTGTGGAAATCAGTATGGAGATACCTCAAAGAACTAGGACTGGAAGTTCCATTTGACCCCACTATTTCCCTGCTGGGTATCTTCCCCAAAGAATTCAAAGAATCATACCACAGTGATATATGTGCACCCATGTTCATAGCAGCACAATTTGTTATAGTTAAAACTTGGAAGCCACCCAATTGCCCATCAAATGGAGACTGGATAAAATGAGTTTTATAAAATGGAGTACTACTCAGCCATAAAAAATGAGAACTTAGAGACATTTATAGCTAAATGGATGTTCATTGAGGTGATACTCTTAAATGAAATAAATAGGACACACGTGTGTAAATACCAAATAGTTTCTCTAGTGTGAGAAACTGAAAGTGTAAATAAGGTCTAAAAGGTATAACAGATAATGTGAAATAGGAAGAAAAGAGGCAAAGGAGAAGGGGAAGTGGGAGGGGTAGGGGAATGGAATTAATATGAGAAGAGGAAAAAATGGAAACAAAGTCTTTGTAAATAGGGAGGGATGGAGGGGTTCAAGGTAGGGAAGGGGAATGGGGAAAAAATAAGAACCAAGAGAGATTATTTAAAGGTGCAAATTTCCACTGATGAATGTCATTATATTGTATACCTAAAATGTACCAATAAAATTAATTTTTAAAAACAAGCTGTAATATGTACTTGTAATCACTCCCTAAGATAATTGTAAACTGCGTGAATTGCAAACATGTACTAATAAAATTAAAACATTTAAATATTGACTAGGAATAGATTTATAAATTTATAATCTTGTACTACACTGTACTTCTTAGATCTAAGCATTTATTTCTTTCTTAAATTCTGGAAAATTCTAAGCAATTAACGTTTATTAGAGTGCTTCTCAATGTTAAAAATCTGCCCCTCTTGGGCTGTGGATGTAGCTCAGTCATTCCGCCACCTGCCTCACAAGTGCAATGTCGTGAGTTCAATCCCTGGTACAAAAAAAAAAAAAAGAAAGAAAAACTAAACAAAAAAACCTGCCCCTCTTGGAATTTGATTCTGTATACATCAAAAATTCTCATACCAACATCTATATTGCTTAACAATTCTTTCATTATTTCCCATTTTATTATTTTGTTTAGTCTGGATAATTTTCTCAGATATTCTATTAGTTATCTGTGTCTAATCTGCCACTCATCCTGTCTACTGAGTATTTTCATTTTAACAAACATACGTTATGTAGAAAAGCTTCATAGTCTCTTGCTGCTTGATTATTGCTAGGATTCTACCCCCCCCCCCATTTCTTTAAATATTTTCTAAATGGATCTACTGTATTTTACAGCTGATAAATTTTTAATATTTGAATTTTGTGAAGGTCTAAAATTTTAAAAATTGTCTTCTAATTTCTCTCCTAGCAGGCTGGAGGACTCTAATTGGAACTACTTCAGACTCTTTCAGTTTCAAGTTTAGAACAAGAATCTCATGTTCAACTCCTCCACGTTGTTATTAATGTAAGCTTTGTTTTCTGAACACAGTTCTTTTATGGGGATTTCTCAGGTTAATCTTTTTATTCTTAGTTGTTTTCTTCCAGTTTTTTTTACTTAGAGGGTGGAGATCTAGAGGAGGACACATGAACATTTTTCCTGCTTCCTTCAAGTTCAGCAATGCATAAATGAGGGTTTTTTTCATTATCTAGTTTTTAATTTTTTTTATTTTTGGGACTGGGGATCAAACTCAGGACCTTGCACTTGGGAGGCAGGCATGGCCCCACTGAGCTAAATCCCCCGCATTATCTAGTTGTTTTGCAGTAGAAGAGTGCCCCAGATCATCTAGCTCTTCTGTTTGAGCAGAAATCCCCTTTAGCTTATTTTTTAAATAGTCTTTATTTTTGGAATAGTTTTAGATTTGCAGAAAAATTGAGAATATGGTACAATGTTCCCATCTATTTCCCCTATTATTAACATTTTACATTAACATGGTTACATTTCTTACAATTAATGAGTCATTATTGATATATTATTATTAACAGAACTCTGTAACTTATTTATATTGTCTTGGTTTTTACTTAATTGCTATTTTGGTTCTAGGATTTTTTCTAGGATATCACATTACACAGAGTTGTCCTGTCTCCTCAGTCTTCTTTTGGTTGTGACAATTTCTCAGACTTTTCCCTTTTTTGGATGACCTTGATATGTTTAGGGGCAACAGGTCAATTACTTTTGCAAAATTCCTTTCTATTGTAATTTTTTCATTAAATTTATTGGTATATTTTAGGTATACAATATGATGGCATTCATCAATTCATCAGTGGGAATTTGTACCTTTACATGATGTATCTTTTTTTTCTTTTCTTGGTACAGGGGATCAAACTCAGGACCTTGTGCTTGCAAGGCAGGTGTGGTGCCACTGAGCTAAATCCCCAGCCCTACATGATATATCTTGATTCTTATTTTTTTCCCCATTCCCCTGCCCTCCCTTCAACCCCCCCCCATTTACAAAGACTTTGTTTCCATTTTTTCCTTTTCTCATATTTATTCCTTTCACTTCTTTCCTTTCTTCTCTCCCTGCTAGTTCCCCTTCAGACCTTTTCTTCCTGTTTCACATTATCTATTATACATTTTGATCCTTATTTACACTTACATCTTCTCACACTAGAGAAACTATTTGGTCTATTGTAATTTTTAATTGGGGTAAAATATACATACAAGGCATGATCAAAACATATGGAGAATGTTTACGTTTATAAAAATTTATTAAAAGCAAAAGACACATTGCCATCAATCAGCCTCAAACCCCTTACTGACTTTAGACTCACTTATCCCATCAACCCTGCCAGTTCTGAAAGTCCTCTTTTGTGTCTATATGTGTGTGTGTGTGTGTGTGTGTGTGTGTGTACATTTTAGGTATAAAATACTTTTACATTTATCATTGGGTATTTGTACCAGAACATGATGTATCTTAGTTTTTATTTTTTTCTCCCATTACCTGTGCACACTTTACCCGCTCCACCCTTCCCTATTTACACAGAGTTTGATTCCATTTTTTTTCTTTCTCATGATTTTTCCTTTCCCTTCTTCCCTTTCCCCTTCCCCTCCCACCATCCCCTAACCCTTAGAACTTTTCTTATTTCAAATTATCAATTATTCATTTTAAACATTTTAATCCTTATTTACACTTTCATTTTCTCACACTAGAGAAACTATTCAGTATTTACACATGTGTGTCCTATTTATTTCACTTAAGAGTATGGCCTCAATATGCATCCATTTAGCTATAAATGTCTCTAGTTTCTCATTTTTTATCACTGAGTAGTACTCCATTTTATAGAAAAACCACATCTTCTTTATCCAGTTTCCAGTCAATGGGCACCTGGGCTGTTTCCAAGCTTTAGCTATTACAAACTGTGCTGCTATAAACATAGGTGCACACATATCGCTGTGGTATGATTCTTTTAATTCTTGGGGGAAGATTCCCAGTATTCTGTCTTCAGATTCTCTTAGTCTGCTCTGCATGCTTTCAATGGAGTTTTTAATCTCTTGAATAAGTGTTTGAACCTGTTTCATGGATTCCATTTCTTTCTTACGTTGGGCGATTATGTTTTCCATTTCTTTCTTATGCTGGGTATTCATGGCTTCCAGCATGTTTCTGATCTCATCTATTTTCTTATCTGTTTCTGCTCTAGAACTTCTAATCATGTCTTTCATTCTGCTCACCATGTCTGTATTTATCTGAGAGACTATTTCTGCTTTGAATTTTTCTAGAGCCTCACGCATCTGCTTTGTTACTTCCTGTGCTATCAGTTCAGGGTGTACAAGTGGTTGCTTGTCAGACTTTTCCACCTCATTTCCCCCAGAATTTCCTTTTTGTGGCATGGAAGCCTATGTTTGTGCCTTGCTTAAGTGTCTTCTCATTTTTGTTTTTGGTACTGTCCTTGATTTAATTCCTGGATTGATATTTCAAAATTGCTTAATGTAGGTATCTTTATTGCTTGAGTTTAGAACCCTTGTGGAATGATTGCTTTTCAGAGGTGTCTTCTAGATATAGCTTGTGTTTGGCTATTTTATTTTCCTTATACCATGAAGGAAAACTAATTAGATCAATCACAACATGTTAGCCCAAAAGACATAGTCAGCAATACCATAGCATCAAGCACAGTTTAGAAAATGACAATTTGTGGTAGTTATTAATCCATCAATTTTAACTATGTGAGTTAAATTAAAACCGAGGACCAACCTAACATAAGTTTATAATGAATAAGCTCTTCAATATATCATCTTTCCCCTTTGGGTGGGGAGTTAACAGGAGTTGGGGAGGGAGGGAAAGGTAGAAAGAACAGGTAAAATTAGCAGTGAGGCCAGAAGACACAGAAAGATCACACAAACTCTTAAGAAGTTGTTAAAGGCAAGAGAAAATGGCAGAATGAAAGAACAAAGATGTGAATAGAATCACCTAACAGCAACAGGGAGGCTAGATACCAAATTTACTTTCCTTTAAACCTAATGATAATCAAGAGAAGGCAAAAGAGAAGAAAGAAACAATAAGGGAGAAATCCGAATTCAGTGCAGAAAGGAACAAATGGGGAGATGAGGAGCAATGTGGGACAGTGAGAGAATGAGTGAGAGAGAGGGAAAAAAGATAAAAGAAAGAAAAGTAAAACTTTGAAGAGTAGAGAGAAAGTAAAAATTAAGAATTGAAAATAGGAGAAAAAAAATTTTTTTCTTTTTTTCAAATAACACTAGAAATTATGGGCCTCCTTCAGGGTATGTCTCTGCTGTCACAGTAGGCAACGCAGGAATCCATGTGCATATAGGAGTCAATGAGTCTCAGCAAGCCAGCAGCAGACCAAGTACAGTGGTCTGATGTGCCTTTATTGTAGAGATTCTCTTTGCTTTTCCGCTGAGCTTCAGTTTTCATCGAGGAGCCTGAGAAGCCCTCTTTCTGTTACTAACTTCTGCTCTATCTTGTGGCGCTCAGGACAAGGGTCTTTGTAATCTCCTGTGCCTCTGTAGTGTGGGACCAGGTAGCAGAAAAGCCAGAAGGCCAGAGGCGCACGGGGTGGGGGGGCGCGCATTGGGACTTGAAAGGCGCCGGCTGCGTAGCTCCAAGCTGCTCCTCTCACCTAGTCGGTCCAGCTTAGAGAGCCCTCTTTTGTGTCTTTACAAGATGTGATTTTAAAAAAAAAGATGTGATTTAAAAAAATACAGTAAATGTTGCTGTGGAGTGTCATCCAACAAAAAAAGCAAACCCATTAAAATATTATAATGCATCCTCATTTACTGGACATGGCACTACATGACTTATGGTTCTTCCCCAAAGTCAAAATGACCTTTCAGGACCTTGAGGCAGCCACAACAGTGCAGCTAAAGATACTCACAAAGCCAGACATCCAGAATTGCTTCAGAAAGTGGCAAAAATGATGGATTTTTGAAGTTAGGTAGGGTATTTTGAGGGGAATTAATGGCAATATGTCTTTTAGTGTAATCATTTTGTTTGTTTGTTTTAAGACAGGGTTCTCCCTATATAGTTCAGGCTGGTCTTAACTAACTATATAGCCCAAGCTGGCCTTGAACTCACGGCAATCCTCTTGCTTCAGCCTTCCAAGTGATGGGACTACAGGCATGCTTCGCCACACCTGTCTTATAATCATTTTTTAAAGTATTAGCTATATTTTTTGATCCCAGCTTGCAATGTAAAACTTACCATTCTAGTCACTTAAAAATGTTAAGTCGTGGTGACTTTAGATACATTTACACTGTTGTGTGAGGAGCACTCACTCCCAGAACTTTTTCATTGTCCCATAAAGAAACTCCATAGCCCTTAAAAAATAATTTCCCATTCTATTATCGCCCCAGAGTAGGTAAACTATTCTATTTTCTTTCTCAATAAATTTGCCAGTTCTAGGTACTTAATATAAATGGAATCATACAACATTTGTCTTAATTCACTTAGCATGTTTTCAAGGTTCATCTGTATTATATAGCATGTTCCTGACCTTCATTCCTTTGTAAGGCTAAATTAATGGTTCATTGTGTATGTATGCCTTTGATCTGCAGACTAACTAATCCACAGCTGTGACTTCTCTATCTGCCCCACGCATCTCAAGAAGCCTTGCTTATTGTGACTTGATCATCCCAGGACCAAGTACTAGCCACTTAGGGGCAGTGTCTATACTGCACCGCACAAGGCAGCAAAGGTGACAAGAGAGAGTTTAACAGTATCTTTCTGTCCCTTTTATCTTATTCAGGCTACCAGGATTAGGGTGGTGCCAAACTAATCACTCACATGTAGTGGTTTAGTAATCACACACCCTTAACCCCAGCATCACACATTCCAGATTCAACTACCTCTGAAAAAGAAAGCCCTATCTCATCTGCATGAGGCTTTGGGGGGACATCTAGATACAAACCATAACATCCCCCACATTCTCTCCTCACTTATTATCATCTATTTTTTTTATTATAGTCATCCCAGTGAGTAAACAATTACATGTCACTGTGGTTGATAGGTCTCCCACTACCTCAGCAGCTATTATGTATAGTAGCTGCCCTCTTCCTATGGTGCCTTGCCCCCTCCCCTGTGTGACATCATGCCAAGATGGCTGCTCCCACCAAAGAACAAACCCTTCTTCCCAGCATGCCCCTGTTCCTGCCTAGAGAGTAACCTAATACTTGCTCACCTACTACACTTAGTGATGTCACTGGCTCCTCCATTCCCTGGTCACTACCTCACTCAACCCCACCTCAGCCCCTACAAACCCCACCCCAGTCTCTATAAGACTCTCCCTGCCCTGGCCATATTGCTTTTGTTTCTCCTTTGTTCAGAGACAGCCTGGCAGATCTACTCCCCTAATAAAGGCTTGTTGTGGCCTGGTCTGGTCTTGGTTTTCGGCTCTTTTACCTGACAGTGGTGTTTTTCATTTTCCTGAAGAATAGTAATATTGAGCATAATTTATGTGCTTTTTACTTATATGTATCTTCTTGGGAAAATGCCTGTTTAAGATCCTTTACACATTTTAAAAAACTTTTTTCATTCTTTATCTTTGTATCTTAATAATTCCAGATACAAGTCCCTTATCAGATATACATTTTCCAAAATTTTCTCCCTTTCTGTATTTTTTTTTAACTTTATGGTATCTTTTGAAACAGAAAGTTTTAAATTTCATTGATGTCCTGTTTTTCTATTTTTAGTTTTTTTCTTGTCCTTTTGGTGCCATATCAGAGAAGTACCTAAAGATTTACATGTATGGTTTCTTTGAACAGCTTTGTATTTAAGGTCTTTTATCAATCTTTGTACATGGTGAGGCACAGGCTTAATTTCATTCTTTTGTATGTGGTTATGAGGTTGTTCTCCATTTGTTGAAGAGTATTCTGTTCTCACTGAATGGTCTTGGTACCCTTGCAAGAAGATGAGTTGACTGTAAATGTGAAGGTTTGTTTATATTAGAACTTCCTATTTTATTCTAAAACAATTGGAATTATTGGCTTAACTGTGTTCTAGGCACAATCTTAAGCATGAATTCATTCACTCCTCATAACACCTGGGGTGGGCATCATTCCTACTTCCATTTTACAGATGAAGTAGCTGAGATACAGAGTGATTTGTCGAGTTATGCATCTAGGAAGTGGCAGAGCCAGGATGTGAACTTGGGACGATGGATATGTGAGCCTGAGCTCTTAACCATGCTGTAAATCACAGTGGAGTGTGGTAGGCAGCACTCTGAGAGGCTGAGGCAGGAGGATGGCAAGTCTGCGCCCAGCCTGAGAAATTTAGCATTTTAGCCAGACTTTGTCTCAAAATTAAAAAATAAAAATAGGGAGGGGGTGTAGTTTTGTCTGAAGGCCCAGGTTTAACTCCTAGTACTGCAAAAAAGATTTTTTAAAAGAAATTTTTAAAGGCTAGAAATCAGAACTTAAAAATTCTATTTAAGAGTACATTTAAAATAAAGTGGATGGGGGAACAAGATTAGTTGAAAAACACAACTTTTACTAAGTTTCAGAAGGAGACGTGAACCTCCCACCCTTCCACCGGAAAAATCACACTACTTACTCAGCTTTTGGGCTCCCAGAGGAGCGCAGACCGACAGGTGTCCACGCCCAACGGCGCTGGAGCCGGGCTCCGCGACATGGTCGATCTCGCGAGAAAACCTGTCGTTGCCTGGGTAACCGCGTCGCTGTCCCAAAAGATGGCGGGTCGAAGTTTGGGTTTTAGGGTCAGTTCAATTGGCCAGCATTCGGCTGCGCGGACTTCCAGTTTCCGAGAACTTCGGTCTCTCTAACTGTAGGTCTCTCCCTCTTACAGGGACGCAGCGTCCCGGGAACCCCACTCCCGTCGCTGGATCTTCTCGCCCAGGAGCAGGAGTATAAGTAAGAAGCTCGGCCGTCGCGCTTTCCCTTCTTCCACCGACTGAGGCTCCCCAGGACCGTCCTCCCGGTACCCCCGGATCCACACCCCCTCCCCTTCCTGTCCTCCCCCGTCCGTCTTCCTCGGCCTCAGAACCCCGGAGGGTTCTCCAGGACAGGGTGCCGCGGACCAGCTCTCGTCGGGGACGTCTCGCTCCATTTCCAGTTCCGAGTTGACCTTACGTAAACTTCTTTTAGGGTTGTTTTCTAAATGGAAAACATGTTTCTCAGAGCAACCAGAATTACGTTCTCATCTACATTTGGTGGACTTAGGAGGACTTCCCTTCCCTACCCATTCTGAAAATAATTACAGCTGTCCTGAAGACACGTGCTTTCATTCTTCACCCTTCGGTGCTCCTGTTTTCACAGAGCAGTGATCTCTCAATTTGATCACATTGTTTAAAACAGCAGTGTTTCCATCTGACTCCTGCCTATCCTTTCGTCATTCCTCTCCCTTCTCCTTTTTTTTCTTCTCACATTTTTTTTTTTGCAATTAGCACAATTTGTTCCAATAAGTTCACTCATTTACTGTTTTAAAAAATTAATTTTATTGGTACATTTTAGGTATACAACATAATGACATTCATCATTGGAAATTTGCACCTTCAAGTAATCTCTCTTGGTTCTAATTTTTTTCCCCATTCCCCTTCCCTCCCTTTAACCCCTCCACTCCTCTCTATTTACAGACTTTGTTTCCATTTTTTCCATTTTCTCATATTCTATTCTCTTCTTTCCTTTCCCCACCCCTCCCACTTTTCCTTCCCCTTTGCCCCTTTTCTTATGTTTCACATTATTTATTATACCTTTTAGTCCTTATTTACACTTTCAGTTTCTCACACCAGAGAAACTATTCAGTGTTTACACATGTGTGTCCTATTTATTTCATTTAAAAGTATTGTCTGAATATGCATCCATTTAGTTATAAATGTTTCTAATTTCTTTTTACTGTCTGCCTCCTGCACTGGAATGTAAGTCCCACAGGGACATTTGCCATCACATAAACCCTTACAAAATAGTATATTCGATCACTTCATTTCTTTTTAATTTAAAATGAATTAATTTTAAAACTGAAAAATAATCTGGCAGTTCCTGGGAGGGTTAAACATAGAGTTAACATATGATCTGAATTCTATTCTAGTAAGAGTTTTTAATAGTAAACGTAGCCAGTTGTTACTTATTGTGTTACTGTGTACTCTGAGGTATACAACTCTCAGGAATAGGAAAGGAATAATTTCCTGGCTCTACCTTTCTACAATTTTCTGTGCCATGCAGAAGAGTAAAATGGCCATCCTCTAGGCAAGAATATGAGTTCACAACAACAGTTTGCCACTTGTCTTAGTATTAAGCATATTGAGATATTTCATCAGTCGGCAGAACAGGACATTTCCCAAAGACCTCAATCCAGTCTGGAATTCACTGCAATTCACCTCCTTCACATAGTTGCAGGAAATGACCACTCTTTGAGAGAAGAGACTAAGGCAGATACCAGTCACTCAAATTGGTAGATTCTGCAAGCATCATGCTCCTATTCTAAAACCAGAGAGCCAGACACTAAGATATGTGATAACTGGTAGGGCAAGCTTCCTATAAATCCCAATTACATTTAATTTATATATTAATTTTATATGTTTATGCTATTGAATCTTCAACAAATACACATCTACATTTACGTGGGAGTTTTTTGGTTCTTTTAATAATGTTTATTACATACAAGTCATATGTTGTTTCAAGGTATCATCTCTGGTTGCTATGAGTAGCTTTTCTTATATAGGTTATATGTGTAGAAACATTTATTTTTTCTGTGATATATTAGGTAGATAAAGATCTTCAGCCTGCTGAATTCTCTTATTTATTCTATAGAGTTCCTTTTGAACATTTTTGTTTTAATGAGGACAGACATAGGCAAATTATAATAGTTCTGTCCCTTTTACTCTGCTTAGGACAATGCAGTATGGAATGGAAAAGTGATAGTAAGTTTCCTTGTCTATAATTTTTTTTTCTGTGTGAAAAAGTACTGAGTGCCTTTTCACTGAGCTACATCCCCCAGCCCTTTTAATTTTAGGACAAGGTCCCCCTCCAAATAGATTGGCAAATGGAAGTCAAATGAGTCCCCTTTGTGTCTAATGAAGCTGTTACTGAAATATGCAGTGGAGTTGCAAGCCACACTGGGTCTGCTCACAAAACCCCATATTAGCTCCCCAGTCACCCACCCTGGCTGCCCCATCCTTAGGTATAGCAGGGCCATGTGTGGAGAAGCAAGGTTATAATTTGTATTCTCTGCAGGTAAACCAAACCCAAGAGGATGACAAGTGGAACTGTGTAGAATTCATTCAGCTTATTCTTCTTGAATTTATTAGTCAGATAAATTATTTCATTGTAAATTATTTATTAAAGTGAGTAAAGGGCCAAAGAGAGCCCAGGACTTCCAGTATTGGTATTCCTACCACAAAGAAGGAAGAACCACGGGGATTTGGAGATATGTTCTAATAGCTGTGTTCATTTTTGAGTGTAAGAATGTCGTGTATATTTTAGTGTTTGTTGATTAGGTCACTTGTTAATATCTAAATGCTGAAGTTTATTTTGTTAGGATTTCATTATAACCCAATTATTAACTTATTTTCTGCTTTTAGGCGTTTAAATGCAGAATTGGAAGCAAAAACAGCTGATCTTGTTCGGCAAGCTGAGGAAGCAATAGTAAGTAGATGAACAATTAATAATTCCATGTAAGTGCTAGTTTTTTAACTTCTTAATTTGACATATAGCATATACGCAAAAAAGTACCCAAAGCATAAATGTTCACCTCAGTGAATGATCACAGACTTAAGTAAGCCTGAATATACATGCAGAGATATCACTATGTATATATGTAAGTATCTGGTTAGGTAAGCATACATTTTCTAAATGCCACTGAAAAATTATTTTGCATTTAGATGCTGCAATCCTATGACAAAACTGATAAGTAACAATCTTTTCTTGCACCAAAAGATTAATATTTGAGAGTAGCTGTGTAGAATGAACATGGATAATTCAGTAGGGATAGAAATCAAATAGCCTCTAGATGAAAGTTGAATAAATGATAACAATTATCACTTATTCAAATGATAATTTGTTTCTTAAACTGTGCAGTTGGATCTAATTCAAATTCTTTGGGCTAGAATACAACCACATTTTTAGTCAGGAACAATCAGTGTTGTGAGGTTTACCAAAACAAAGTATCTAAGAATATCATTCTCCATTCTGGTACCAAATTGGATGTTCCTCCTTAAACATCTCTCCTTACATGTCAGCATTTGTAGTGTTAATTGATAGGATAAAGTAGCCTTCCTTAGAGGAATAAAGTGGCTGCATTCAAACTTACCAGTTTTTACCCTAACACAATTATAATTCTTCCTTTAATCTCCCTTTTCCCAAAAATGGAATTGATGGAGGCAGGGAAGGAAATCTAGCAGTATTTTAATGCCTTTTACAAATACTTGATTGTTTGTTAATTTAGGAATAATAAATGTATCTTACATAGCACTTCAAGTGATATATTTAGATAATGGTTACAGATTTTCTAGTTGCATTTTTAATTAAATATTTTACTAGGCAGGTGTGGTGACACACACCTGTAATTCCAGCACTTGGGAGGGTGAGGCTGCCAGTTAGTTCAAGACCAGCCTGGACTACATAGCGAGTTCAAGGCTAGCCAGAACTACATAGCAAGACCTTGTCTCCAAAATAATTTTTTTTTTACTATAAATAAATGTTTTGATTCCATTTTTAGTTTTGCCAGTGTCAGAACAGGAAAATACTTGTACAGTAGGACCCCACATTATAGCAGAATAAGAGATTCATATGTAGAGTTACCTAAAAAGAATTTCTTTTCTTCCAAAAAAAGAGCAAAAGAGAAAACTAAGAAGGATTGGAAAAGAGGAAAACATTCCTCCGTCCTATAGAAGCTAACTACTGAATATAACTGGCCCTATAGAATTTGTTTATTAGCTTTCCTTTTTCAATATATCTTTGCCATCTCTTACTCCCAATAATTGATTTTTAGCATCTTCACAGTATTCTCAACACAAGTTTTACCTGATTTGAGATGTTTTCCTACCTAATAATTAGATATTTAAAAGAATTTTTTATCTCTTTCTAATTTTCATTCCATGCTCCATACAATAGAAGACTGTAGTGGGGAAGCAGGAACTGGAAATGTCTTAAAAGGACCTCTGCATTCTTTTATTTTCTCCTTTGGATTGAGTTTTTGCCCCAGAATCAATGAAAAGTGAAGCTATAATAGAATAGGCCTTACTTTCATACTATAACTTTTCAATTTCTGTGTTTTTGTGTCATAAAAACCATGGAAAATCTGTAATGATTAATGTTCAGAAAGGTACTTGAGGGCTGGGGATTTAGCTCAGTGGTTCTGCTGCTTGCCTCACAAGCTCAAGGTCCTGAGTTTGATCCCAGAAAGAAAGAAAGAAAAGAAAGAAAGAAAGAGAGAGAGAGAAAAGAAAGAAAGATAGAAAGGAAGAAGGAAAGAAAGGAAAGAAAGAAAATATATTTACATCTAGAAAAAAAGAAAGAAAGAAAATATATTTATATGTAGAAAAGAAAGAAAAAATATATTTACATATAGAAAAAAACAACGCCACAGAAAGGTACTTGAATGTATCCTAGTTTTATTTTTTTCTATGTTACATATGACTTATTTTACTCATTTAACTAGAGAGATCAGCAGGAGGTACAATCTAGGCCTTTTTCAACACAAAATAAATCATATGGAGCAGAAGATTCTGGTAGCATAAGGTAAGTGACTTAAACTCTAAAAAAAACACTTGTTTTTAAAAAGTTCATTACCTATATGAATCTTTTACTATATATGTTTTTTGCATGCACATGTTGAAAGCTCATAATTTGAAGAGGAGTAAGATGTAAAATAATAACTGGAGGCATATGCTACTTAGCTACTAAAAGGCAAGCCATTTACTTTATGTTATATAACTCTCAAATGTATTATTTTAAAATAAATATTAATGTTCTCCTTTTAAAACTGCATTTCTGAGAAATGAGAGGGTCAGCAGCTTGCCCAGAGGGCATATAGAAAAGTGCATCCTTTCACAAATCACAAATGATATAATTTTTAAACTTGCTCTCATATACTGTACTACCTGTAATGCCTGTGAAGATTAAGTAAAGATAATTATATTAGAAAGGATAATGCATATTACTTTTTTCTCTTGAATTTTATGTAAACATCTGATCTTCTCTGTTAGCTTTTTGTTGCTGGGATAAAGTATCTGACATAAACAACTTACAGGAAGAAAAGTTTACTTTAGCACAGTCTCAGAGGTCTCAGTCCACGGTTGGCTGGCTCCAAGGCAGGGATATCACGACAAAAGTGTGTTAGGGAGGAAAACTGCTCACCTCTTGGCAGCTGGGAAGTAGAGAGCAGAGGAGGAGCCCAAGAAGATGCACCCTTCCAAAGCACACCCCAAGAGCCAGGGATTTAGCTCAGTGGTTTAGCCGCCTGCTGCGCAAGCACAAGGACCCAAGTTTGATCCCCGGTACCAAAAAAAAGCCAAAGCACACCCCAGGGACTAACTTCCTTCGGTTAGGCCCCCCTCTTAACAGCTCATCCACTTCATCAAAGGGTAAACCACTTACGTTAGCATCTCCATGATCTAATTACTTTCCAGAAGCTCTGCCTCTAAACACATGAGGATTAGGGGGGACATTTTGATCCAAATCATAGCATAGCCAGGAAATTAGGGAACTAAAAATTATATTTAGAGATAAATTTAACACGAAAAGTATAGGATCTTCACAAGTAAAATTACAAAATCTTACTGTAGCAGAGGCAGTGGTGATTATCAAACATTCCAAGTCTCTTGCATTTATCAGTGGAAAATTCCAGAAGAAGACAATTCATAAGTTTCAGATTGCGCACTCTTCTAAGCACCTTGATGAAACCTCAGCTGTCCTGCTGCATGCTGTCTCATGTGTGTGTCACCCCTTTGTTGAACACATCCATACTGTGTACACTGTCAACCATTAGTTACATGCCTAGGAGCCACCTTAGTTAACAGATCAATCTTGTGGTATGGCAGCGTGTGTATTCAAGGAGGAACGTCAGTGGCAGCCTAACCGGTGTCACCGTGCCACTATCACTCATCTCTATCTCACCACATCTGCATTTTGTCACCCCACATCATCACAAGAAGAGTGGGTACAGTGTAACAGGCTGCTTTGAGAGTGTCCACGTTCACACCACTTTTATTACAATTTATTACAGCATATTACTGTCTTTTATTATGAGGTATTGTTAATTTTTGCTGTTCCTTGTTTATAAATTAAACTTTACCAGAGGTGGGTGTATAGAGGAAAACACATAATTTATATAGCATTTGATACTGTCATCGTTTTAGGCATCCACGAGGCACCTTGGAACATATTCCCTGCATTTGAGGGGGAGCTACTGTATAATAATTATAATCTTGGAAAGAACCGTGGATATCATAATGCCACACAGAACTGACTAGAATCAAATGGATAAGAAATGCACTAGTTTTTGAGAGAACTGTACCAGCAGAGAAACTCTAAAAGTAGACCAAAATTATTTATGCCTGTGTAAATCTTAAGCTCTCTCTGGGTTCCCTAATCTGAGATCAAGAAGCAGGCTATGAGAGCTCAACCCTAAGAGAGCATAATATTTAAACCTTACAGGAGTGAGAAACAAAAAAACCCCCCAAAAATGTGTTTCTAAAGTTAACAGTTATTTGGCTCTATTATGGCTTATATCTAGATACTCCACAAAGCCTCAGGCATTCATAAGTGAGGCTTTTGGGGGGGTGGCTGGATAATGGGTGTGTGATACTGGATTATGGTGTGATAATGGTGTTGTAGTATGTCTTATCAGAGGCAAATATTTAACCAAAGCACATTTCTAATGATACTCATTCAAAATAAATTAACATGGATAACTTGAATTACAGCAAAATATAATTCTAATTTATGTATCTTTGAAAGATATAGAAGTAAAATTTTATATATAATTTATTCAAAGTATGTGGATAACTAAAATTATATCAATAGTTGTATATTTTTCCTTTCAAATATAATTGCTGTTGAATTTCATTGTCTCAGCTTAATATCATGTTATTCATGTATAATGTTTATTTTTGGTCTTTAGAGATCCATTATCATATGAAGGGATAGTTCATCTACATTCAGAAACTAAGGTATGAAATCACATTTTAAAGATCTAGGCCGAGGGAATTGTATAGCTGAAGGCCAGGGAAGGCCAGACTGGGACATAGTTGGTTATTGAAAACTAAGCTCTGTGGGTCAAAATATCCAGATTTAGTATTCCACTAACCAGCTGAATATCCTTGAAGCTTTGGAACTCGTTTTCCTTATCCTTGAATCTCTCGGTCTGGATGATACACAGGTTGGTCACAGGTACACAATTCTAGGATTCTTAAAAATACAATTGAATTAATTCAGTGAAAATAACAATTCTTATTTGTAGCAAAACCGCAGTTTCATGTGTTGTGAAATTGCTTTCCATGACAATTAAATTTAGTTTCAATTCTTTTCTTGTAGCTGAAGAACAAAAACACTGGTCCTATAAACAAAGTTCAAAATAAGCTACAGTCTGCAAATAAAGGGAGGAAAGCAAATTCAAGGTACAATATAATTTTAAAGTATTACTTTCTCTTTTGTTTTGTAGTTCACAACATCATCATTCTTAACTATTAACCTCTTTTTATTTCTCCAGACATTTATGTACCCAAAATAGTTACACCACCTGTATCCTACCACATTCAGTGATTTAAAACATTTTCTACTCAGAAACATTTTGTAGTAGTTGATGAAAATGTACTGTTGTCTTTAGCAAACTCACCACTTCAAAATGCTTAAATATTACTTTCAGTGGTATTTTCTTAGAATGGGGACTAGAATTTAGGTTTTGTCGATTACTGCCTGAAAGTCTATTCAGTTGTGCGGTCTTTGAAAGTACCAATTATATATTTCTTCATAAATTTAAAATATATAATAATTTTGATCTGCTTTGTCATTTGGGCAAAAGCCATATTTCCTTTCTATCTTTCTACTTTTGTTTATATACATATTTACTTTTTGTTTCTTAGTGTTAAATTAAAATACTGCAATGTACAAACTGCCAGTGATGTCGCCATTCCAGAGGATTTTTCAGACTTTTCTCTTGCAAAGACAATTAGCAAAATTGAAGGGCAGCTGGAGGAAGAAGGCTTACCTGAACATACAGATGATGAGATTTTCTCTGGTGTTAGTAAAGATATTGGAACAAGTATGTTTTCTTTTAATTGTCATTTTTCCTTTCATCACAATTATTTGAAGCAACAGATCTTTGTGAACTGCTTCTTGAGCTTAGAAACTTTATCATGACATCTTAGATTTAATGAATAATCTGGTGAGACTTGGAATGAGTGCAGGATTAAAGATGAAATTGTTCACGTGTCAGTAATTGTTGAAGAGGGGTAGTGCATAAGTGAGAGTTCATTGAACTTGACTCTTTACTTTTGTATCTATTTGATATTTCCTAATATAAAAAGTAAAAATTAAAAAGACTCTACTACTGTTTTAAGTTTATTGAGTACTTTCAACTAAAATTAAAATGCCCTACACCTTATCATTAAAACATTTTAAAAATGAAAAAACTTTCTCTAAATTCCTTTATTATTATATGTTATTTATTGGGAATTAAATCAACACATGTCAAGGGATAAATGAATTATTGATGTGGCATCAGGTATACTCATGTGAATTTTCTCATCAAATTTTCCTTATTAACTCATCCTCTGCATAACAGTAGACATAATAATACTGTTTGGATCATCAAAAAATATTACATTAGTTACAAGTTTTGCCTCTAAAATTATTTAATGTAAGAGTCGCCACCTATGCTATTGAAACAAAAAATAAGGCAATTGAGTATGTATGAGCATAGTTAATGGTGCGCTATAAAACAGTACAAGTAATCATGACTTCAGACAAGTCACTTAGCCCCTTTGCAATAGCAATTTCATCATTTGAAATTTAGCCGTTTATTAAAGATGGTTATAAAGTCTATCTTTAAAATTCAGTGATTCTGTGAAAAATAATAATAATTTGTATGTGTAATGATTACTGGGTTGCATATTAATCCTAAGTGAATAGCGGTTCATTTATGTATTTCTGCTATTTGCTGACATAATCAGGCTTTCTGGGACAGTTGCAGGGAAAAAAGCTGCCTTTCAGTCTGTATGAAAGAGGATTCAAGGATGTGATGGCCAGAGTTTGGCTGTTCATCGGTTAGAGAGCCACCCAGGCCCTGATATTGTGTTCGTGCGTCCAGAAACTAAGAACCAAGACAAGCAGACTTTAATGCTCCTTTTTTCTTACTACTGAATAACCTCTCTGCCACTGTGTCTCAGTATGTTTCCTTTGCAGTGTCCTTGGCCTAGAAGTATTCCTTCTTGCAAGTATTTTCCCTTATTCCAGATGATTACTTGGAATGGCTGGGTTATGTGTTAGAAGAAAAAATTTAAAAGTAGTTTGGGAACATAGAGTGCTTTGTAAAATTTGAAGCAGAATTTTGCTAGAGAAGATTTGTTTTTGTTTCTGTGAATACCTAGGGACCTTATTGATCTGACCCCGCTGTAAATTCTGTTTGACATGTTCTGGGCCACTCTCATAAGGATGTGTTCAGTATGTACAAGCTTATGGGTCATTCTCTGGAGAGATTTTTTTTCCTCCCCCTTTATTAACTCAGTTTCCATGAGGAAATATGAACAATTCCTAGCTGTTCTATTGAGTGGATTTATTTTTTACAATAACATTTAATGTCTTTAATGTCCCCTAGTAGAGATAAACTACTGGATTCCCCATTTTGAGCACTGTTTTCCTCATAAAATAATAGTTTGTCTTATGATTGATGATGTCTTAGATTCAGCAAAAGGAAGTAAATACAGTCATTTAAATCCACAGAGGCACAGATCAGATTTCTAAAGGCCAAACTCCATGTTATGCGGGAGGAGCTGGATAATGTTGTATGTGAATGCAATAAAAAGGTAAGTTTTGGGGGCTGGGGATTTAACTCAGTGGTTCTGGTACCTGCCTCGCAAGCGCAAGGTCCCGAGTTTGATCCCCGGTACCAAAAAAAATGTAAGTTTTAAAAACTTCTCAAAAGAAATATCTCTTCTCAAGTAGGAAGGAGACCAAGACATGGAGGCAGAGGGGAGAGAGAGGGAAAGGGAATGCCAAAAAGAATTCGGATGTGTTATGTACGTGTACCAACTCCGCACAAGGAATGTAATCACCATGTACTGCAAACGTGCTAATTTTAAACACATTCTCCCCAAAGACATTTGAGGGGCAGTTTTAATTTTATTTGTTGAGTATCCTTATTTAGATATAATTTAGTCAAATTTTGAGTGAAGTCCTCACATATAAATACTGAACTTTTTTCTGAGATTTTGAATTATCACAAAGCTAAAGGATTTTTAAAACTTGTTAATTAGAATTCTCTATATCGGACTTACAAGGTAAACTATTAAATCAAATATCTGACTTCCATTTCTGAAGATGAAAGTGGAATATACTTTTTCCTTCATTAATTGTGTATAATATTTTATTAAAACTACAGAAGCTTTTTTGTTTTCTGCTTTGATTTGATACTGTCTTGTGCATTTTGTCACATAATTTATAATTTCTTTACTATAGGAGGATGATATTCAGGATTTAAAGTCTCAAGTAAAAAACTTTGAAGAAGATGGTGCAAGGCAGCAGCGAACAATTAATATACAACAGTCCCAAATCGAAAAATACAAAAATCTTTTTGAAGACGCAAACAAAAAATGTGATGGATTACAACAACAATTATCTTCAGTAGAAAGGGTAATAATTTTGCTATTTTTCCTAACTTAATCATGAAGATACACTAACACTATTAAAGATACACATCGATAGGGAACACTTTCGGTTGTTCAGGTAATGCTGAAAAGTCTCCGCCTTGTATAGGAGAGTGTCTTAGTTACTTCCTCATTGCTGGGACAAAATATCCAACACCCGCAAGTAAAGGGAGGAAAGGTTTATTTTACCTCCTAGTTTGTGGAGGTTTCTGTGCATAGTCGGCCGGCACCAAGGCAGGACAGCATGGTTGAAGAGAAATAACCCATAGCATGGCAGGCAGGCAATAGTGAAGCATTGAGCTTTCCTTTCTATTTTATATTCCATTCCGACTACAAGCATATTGGTTGGTGTCTCTCACACCCAGGTAGGCCTTCTCATTATCCACACTCAGAACTATGCTAAACCAATCAGTGGACTAATCGAATTATCACACATCCTTAATCCATATTCACACACCCTAGATCCAGTCACCTCTGAAAAGCCCCACCTATGAGTGCATGAGGCTTTGGAGGGACATCTAAATATAAGCCAAAAGAGAGATTATTTTTACAACTCTGTTGAGATATAATTCACATACCATATTTTATTCTTTAAAAAAGCATATAATTCAATGGGTTTTATTCACAGAATTCTAAAACTATAACCACAATCAATTTTAAAACATGTTCATAACATAAAAAAGATACCTTGTACCCTTTACCACCACACTCCTCAATCCCTTCTAGCCTTAGGAAACCAATAATATTTTCTGTCTCAATGGGTTTGTGTACTGTGGAAATTTTAAGCACATAGACTCATATAATATGTAGTCTTTCGTAACTACTTTATTTTACATAATGATTTCAAGGTTCATTCAAGTTATAGTATTAATCAGTATTTTATTCTTTTTATTGCCCTAACATTTAACTATATAGATACAATACATTTTGTTTATCAACTGGTAGATATTTGGGTCATTTTCACAGTTTGCCAATTTTTAAATAATGTTGCTATGACCTTATGATCATGTACAAAAATTACTGAATATTAGTATTACAGAATGGTGAAGTTTGTTACCTGAATCATTTTGTCTTGTTACCTACCTCTTTCTTGTTTCCTACCTGTGCTCTCTTCCCCAGAAGAGTCATCCCTCTTCTATTTATTTATTTGGTTTCTCATATAACAAAACATGTGATGTTTAACATTCTCAATTTGGCTTATTTCATTTAACATGACGATCTCCAGTTCTAGCCATTTTCATGCACATTATATGATTTCATCCTTCTTTGTGGCTGGATAATATTCATTGTGTATCTGTATCACATTATCTTTGTCCATTCATCTGTTAGTGGGCACCTAGGCTGTTTGTACAGCTTAGCTATTGTGAACTGTGCTGCTATAAACATGAGTATGTATGTATCCTTATAGCATGATACCTTAATTCTTTCAGCAATATTCCCAAGAGACTTATAGCTGGACCAAATGATATTTCTATTTTTAGTTTTGTGAAGAATCTCCATACTGATTTCCATAGTGTTTGTTTACATTCCCACAAAAGGAAGGTTCCTATTTCCCTGCATCCTTGGCAGGCAGCAGTCATCATTTTTGTGTCTTGATGATAGCCATTCTGATTGGGGTGAGATGACATCTCAAAGTAATTTTGATTTACATTTTTTAAATAAACAAAGATTGTCTTAGTTACTTTCTCACCGCTGAGACACAATTCTTGCCATCCACATATTAAAAGAGGAAAGGTTTATTTTGGCTTAGAGTTTGTAGAGGTTTCAATTCATAGTCAACTGGTTCTGAGGCAGGGCAGCACGGCAGAGAATTGCTCATGGCCTGGAAGTTAGGAAGCAGAGAGAGATCAAGGGCAGAGGGAAGGAGATAGACAATTCCAGGCCACACCCCCAGTGACCACCTCCTCTGACCAGGATTCACTCCCAACCTCACAGCAGTAAACTCATCAGTGGGCTAATCCACTGCTAAGTAACACGTCCCTATGATACAATCGCTTCCCAAAAACCCCACCTGTAAGTCCTTGAGGCTTTGGGGAGACATCCAGATAAAAACCATAACAAAGATGTTGAACATTTTTTCATGTACCTAGTAGCCATTCATATTTCTTCTTTTGAGAAGCATCTGTTCAGTTCATTTGCCCATTTTTTTGTTTGGGTTATTTGGATGGTTATTATTTTTGAGTTCTTTATATAGTCTAGATATTAATCCTCTATTAAGAGTACCTAGCAAAGCTTATCTCCCGTGCTGTGGGTTACATTATCACCCTGCTGATTGTTTTCTTTGCTATATAGAAGCTTTTAAATTTGTTGATTCTTGATTTTATTTACTGTGCTGTGGAGTTCTGTACAAGAAGTCTTTGTGTGTATGGCTTCAAGTGTTTCCCCTGTTAGCTTCTAGCAATTTCAAAGTTTCGGTTTTATACCTAGGTCTTTGATTCATTTTGATTTGATTTTAATGCATGGTGAGAGACAAGGGTCTGGCTTCTATCTTCTGCTTGTGCCAGTTTTCCTTGCACCATTTGTTAAAGAGGCATTCTTTTCTCTAACATATGTTTTTGTCCCCTTTGTCAAAGTAACAGATGACTGTAAGTTCATGGGTTTATTTTTCTGTTTTCTTTTCTGTTCCATTGGTCTGGTCTGTTTTTATGCAAGTACCATGTGTTGTAGCTACTATGGCTTTGTAGTGTAGTTTCAAATCTGGTATTATAATGTCCCTTGCATTATTTTTTTGTTTGTTTTATGCCTTTTGTTTTCTGGTTCTTGTTTTTGTTTTTTGCTGAGGATTGTTTTGGCTCTTTGGGGTCTTCTCTGATACCTTATGGATTTAGGATTGTTTTTTGTACTTCTGAGAAGAATGTTTTGAGTATTTTTATAAAGGTTGCATTGAATCTGTAGATCATTTTTGGTAATATGGCCATTTTCACAATATTAATTTTTCTTATCCAAGAATGAGACACTTTCCATTTTCTAATGTCCCCTTCAATTTCATTCTTTATAGAGTTCTGTGATTTTCATTATGGAGGACTTTTCACTTCCTTGGTGAGGTCAAAAATTAAATTTCTGAGTATTTAATTTTTTGAAGTTATTATGATGGAATTGTTTTCCTGATTTCCTAGCGGCTTCATTATTGGTGTATAGGAAGGAACACCACTGATTTTTATGCGTTAATTTTGTGTCTTGCTACCTTGTTCAATTTGATTATCATATCTAAAATCTGGTGGAGTTGTTTTGGGTCTTCTCTTCTGTGTGAATGTTCATAAAATCTGCAAATAAGGATAATTTGACTTTCTCCTTTCCTATTTATATCTCTCTTTATTTCTTTCTGTTACCTGATTGCTCTGCCTAAAGTGTCAAATATTGCATAGAACAGGAGTAATGAAAGTGGACAGCTTTGTATCATTCCTGATTTTAAAGGAAATGCTTTCAGTTTTCCCCTGCTCAGTATAAAGTTGACTAGATTTGTCACATAAGGCTTTTATCAGTTTCATGCAAGATCCCTCTAAACCTATTTTCACCCGTTTTTGTATCAGGAAGGTTGTTGGATTTTGTTGAAGGCTTTTCCTGTATCTACTGAGATGATCATGCTTGTTTTTTAAGCCTTGATTCTATTTATGTGTATTACATTTATTGATTTACATATGTTGAACCATCCTTCATCTCTGGGATGAAATAAGCTTGATCGTGGTGTATGCTCTTTTTAATGTGTTATTGAATTCTGTGTGCAAGAATGTTATTGAGGATTTTTTTTTTTTTTTGGTACCAGGGACTGAACTCAGGGCAGTGCCACTGAGCTAAATCCCCAGCCTATTGAGGATTTTTGCATCTGTGTTCATCAAAGATACGAGCATGTAGTTTTCTTTTTTGGTTGAGTCCTTATCTGGTTTTGGACTTGCTATAATGTTGGCTTCATAGAGTGAATGTGGAAGCATTCCTTACTTTTCTGTGGAAAAGTTTGGGGAGCATTGGTATTAGTTCTTCCCTATAGGTCTGGTAAAATTCAGAAGTAAATCCAGTGGGTCCTGTGTATTTCTTAGTAAAATTTTTATTACTGAATCATTCTCATTCCTTGTTAGTAATCTGCTTAGATTTTTTTTTATATCTTGGAGCAGTTTCATAGGTCGTATATGTCTAGTATATGAATTTATCCATTTCTCCTAGATTTACAAACTTACTGTAATATGTTTTCAAAAAATAATTTCTAATAATTCTGTATATTTCAGTGGTGTCTTTTGTAATTTCACCTTTTCATCTCTAATTTATTAACACGGGCCTTCTCTCTTTCTTTTGGTAAGTTTGACTAAGGGTTTCAGTCTTGTTTTTTGTTTTTAAATAACCAACTCTTTGATTCATTGATCCTTTGTGGTGTTTTGTTTTGGGTTTTTATTTTATTTTGTTTTGTTTTATTTTTAGTTCCAATTTCATTGATCTGCTCTGTGATCTTTTTGTTATGTCTTTTTTTCTGCTGGTACTAGTTTTGTGTTTGGTTTGTTCTTGTTTTTCTAGGATCTTAGATATATCATTAGGTTATTTATTTGGGATCACTCAGTTTTTCTAATGTAGGCATTTATAGTTATAAATTGCTCTTTACAGCTGCTTTCATTATATCCCACAGATTCTGATATCCTCTGTTTCCATTACTGTTTGATTCACTTTTACATTTGTCCTCTTATTTCTTCAGTGCTTCAGTGACCCATTGATCAGTCGAGAGTGTAGTATTCAATTTCCATGTATTCATTTTGTTTTGTTTTGTCTTTACTGTTTATTTCTAGTTCTATTCCATTGTGATCTGATAGGATACATGAAATTATTTCAGTTCTTTTATATTTTTTGAGACTTGCTTTATGGTCTAAAATATGGTCTATTTTGGAGGAAGTTCTGTGCTCCTGTATACAGGAAATTCACTTTTTAGTATACAGTTTCCTGAGTTTTCACAGATGCATGCAATTGTTTAACCATCACCATAATCATGATATAGAACAGTTCCATCATCTCTGCCTTCAGCCCCATGTGTGGTTATAAAATTTGGAAGAAAAGGGATATGAAAATGGAAAAATGTTGTAAAATATAAAGAGAACTTACAATATTTAAATAGTTCATATCTTTTTTTACTGCACAGGAATTGGAAAATAAAGAACGACTACAAAAACAGGCGGCCACCAGTCGAAGTGCTACAGAAGTTCGCTTGAATAGAGCCCTAGAAGAAGTAGAAAAGTATAAACTGGAATTAAGTAAATTAAAGCAAAATAATAAGGTATGCCAATATTGAATAGTGTTGGTAGTGATGACCTTTGGTAACTATTTTATGCAAGCATCAAAGATAATAGTTTAAAAATTTTTATTCTTGGAGTGCCATGCCTGCCTGGCAAG
Source organism: Heterocephalus glaber (assembly GCF_053883595.1). Taxonomy (NCBI): domain Eukaryota; kingdom Metazoa; phylum Chordata; class Mammalia; order Rodentia; family Bathyergidae; genus Heterocephalus; species Heterocephalus glaber. Next base: position 112,484 of record NW_028258414.1, read on the forward strand.
CACAGGGTCTTGAGTTTGATCCCCGGTACCAAAAAAAATTTATTCTTTATGTCATGTTGAACATTTCTCTTTTCAGAAGAAATATATTCACTAGTAATAAGCACATTTTCAACAAGTACAGTCTACGACCTTACCACCCTGAATGCACCCAATCTTGTCTGACCTCAGAAGCTAAGCTGGGTCAGGCCTGGTTAGTACTTGGGTGGGAGAACAAGTAGGATTATATGCTTGAGCTATTACCGTAAGTAGGTGATGGCACAGCTCTTTGGAGGATTTTTTCAGTTCTTCACTGAAACATTGTTATGGGTCCCCGTATTTTATCACAGATACTTTTCTAATCTCTAAGGGTAAATAGTGAGAAAAAGTGTCTTTTATATATCAAGTCTGTTATGTTCTTTTCTGTGCCTCAATTTTTTAATGTATAAATTAAGGGCTATTTTATATCAAAGCTGTGCATGAATTAGGATCACCTGGAGGACTTGTTAAAACTCAGGTTGCCGGTGGCAGCCTCAGAGCTTCTGACATGGCAGGTCCAGAGTAAGGCTGGAATGTACAGGTGAACAGGGTCTCAGTGCAGCTACTGCTTGCAGTTCTTAAACTACAGTTCTCTAATTGCTATTACAAAATGACTGGGAGATCGCCTTCATGTCTCCAGTGCTTGGCAGAGGATTAGCATTCAATGCCTCAACTATCTGTTGAATAAATAAAGGCCCAAATATTGATGTGTATGTGAAACCCTTTTATGGAACATTCCATGAAACTATCTTTCCAACTTGATGGAAAAATAAGACACTTCAATGACAAAGAACACCTGAGGAAATTCATGAAGACCAAGCCAGCACTCTAAAGTGTTCTGAAGGATATTCTAGAAAGAGATAACAAGGATTACAACTCCATGAACCACAACAGAATGAATCTACCAAGTATGGCAAGAAATTATACAGAGGAAGAAAAAGGGAGCCAATGACAGGAAAATAACTTGACAAGAATAAGTCAATACATATCAGTTATAACCATCAATGTTAAATGTCTCAATTCACCAATCAAAAGAAACAGACTGGCAGAATGAATCAAGAAGCAAGATCCAACAATATGCTGCATACAAGAAACATTTAATTCAAAAAGAAATTCATAGACTGAAAGTCAAAGGATGGAAAACAATATTCCATGCAATAGGAACCCAGAAAAAAGGAGGAGTAACTATTCTCTTTGCAGACAAAGTGGCTTTTAAGCTATGACTGATTAAGAGAGGCAAAGGTCACTATGTCCTTATAAAGACAGCAGTCCTAGAGAAAGAGATAATAAATATATATGCACCAAATACCGGTGTACCCAAGTATATAAAAGAAATATTAACAGGCATGAAAAATCAAATAAGCACTAACACAATTGTAATGGGACTTTTATACCCCAATGACACAAATAGAGCAATTAGGCAAAAAACCAACAATGAAATATTAGAACTGAACCAAACTTTTGAACAAATGGACTTATTAGACGTCTACAGAGTGTTCACCCCACAGAATCATAGTACACATTCTTCTCAGCTGCACACAAGACATTCTGCAAAATAGACCATATACTAGCTCATAGAACATACTTAAGTAAATGCAAAGGAATTGAAATTTTCTCATTCATATAATCAGACCATAGTGCAATGATATTGGAAATCAGTGACAAAAGAAACCACAAGAACTTCATGAACACATGGAATTAACACCCTCTTGAACAACCAGTGGGTCACAGATGAAATTAAAGAAATTAGACAGTTTCTACAATTAAATGATAATGCCAATACAACATACCAGAATTGAGGAGACACAATGAAACCAGTCCTACAAGTGAAATATCAGGAAAAGAGAGTGAAAAACACCCTAATGTTGAACGTCAAAGTTTCTAGAAAAAGAAGAGCAAATCAAGCCCAGGGCTTCTATGAGGGAGAAAATTCTAAAAATCAGAGTAGAAATTAATGGAGACTAAGAAAACAATACAAAGACTCAATGAATTGAAGAGTTGGTTCTTTGAAAGATTAAAATTGACAAATGCTTAGCCAACCTTATTTTTAAAAAGACTCATATTCATGCATTTAGGAATGAAAAGGGTGAAATCAACATCCTGCAGAAATCTGTTGGACGCAGGGATGGTTCAACATACACAAATCAATAAATGTAATATACCATATCAACAGAGCCAAGGACAAAAACCTCATGATCATCTCAATAGATGCAGAAAAAGCCTTTGACAAATCCCAACACCTGTTCATGGTAAAAACCCTACAGAAAATGGAATAGATGGTCTTTATCTCAATCTGATAAAGCCATCTATCACAAACGAACTAAATGGTGAAAAACTGAAAGCTTTCACTCTAAAATCAGGAACAAGACAAGGATGTCCACTGTTGCCATTCTTATTCAGTATAGTTCTGGAAACATCAGCCAGAGCAATTGGATAACAGAAAGAAATAAAAGGAATAAGGATAGGAAAGGAAGATAAATTATCATTATTTGCAGAGAACATGATACTGTACATAGAAGACCCCAAAAATTCCACCAAAAGACTTCTAGATTTAATAACCAAAATCAGTAGTGTCGCTGGATACAAAATCAGCACTCAAAAATCAATAGCCTTCCTATACACAAATAATCTCACTGAGAAAGAAATTAGGGAAACAACACCTTTCATAATAGCATTTAAAATAATGAAATACCTAGTAACCAATCTAATGAAGTAAAATACCTGTACATGGAAAACTACAGTACTCTAAAAAAGGTGAACAAAGGTATCCCTTGTTCTTGAGTAGGAAAAACCAATATAGTGAAAATGGCCATACTTCTAAAATTTTTATAGAAATTTAATGCAATCTTGATCAGAATTCCAATAGCATTATCTCACTAAATTAGAACAATCCTAAAATCCATTTGGAACAAGAAGAGACCTAGAATAGCAAAAGCAATTCTGGGCAACAAAGGCAAGGCAAGAGGGCATCACAGTCCCTGAAATTATACTACAAAGCTACTGTGATCAAACAGCATTGTACTGGAAGAAAAACAGACCCAAGGCTCAGTGGAACAGATTAGAAGATGCAGAAACAATTCCAACTACACAGTAACCTTATCTTTGACAAAGGAGGCAAAACCCTTCACTGGAAGAAACATAGCTTCCTTAATAAATGGTGCTGGAAAAAACTGGGTTTCTGTTTGCCAGAGATTAACGCTAGATTGATATCTTTCACTATGTACTAAACTAAAATCAAAATGGATTCTTGAAACACAAAATCTGTTGGAAGATAGATTAGGTAGAACTCTCAAGGACATTAGCGTAAGCAAAGACTTTATGAACAAAACCCCAGTCACACAGGAACTATCAAAGAATCATCAACTGGGATCTCATCCTTTAAAATGCTTTTGTGCAGCAAGAAAAACCAACAGAGTGAAGAGACAACCCACAGTGTGGGGAAAAATTTTTACCAGCTGTTCCTCAAAGGATTAATATCTAGAATATATAAATGACTCAAAAAATCAGACCCCGCATATGTAAAGGCCGAACCCAGAAATGGGCATCTGAAATGAATAGGCACTTTTCAGATGAAGAAATAGAAACAGCAAATAAATATATGAAAAAATGTTCAACATCATTGGCCTTTCAAGAGCTGCAAATTAAAAGAATGCTGAGATTCCAACTCCAGAAAAAAAATGACTTATGAAAAAAATCAACCAGTAACAAATGTTGACAGAGCTGTGGAGAAAAAGAAACCCTTCTCCATTGTTGGTGGGAGTATAGACTGGTGTAACTACTGTGGAAATCAGTGTGGAGATTTCCAAAAAAAACTAAAACTAGAAGTTCCATTTGACCCAGCTAGTCCCCTTCTTAGTACCTTCCCAAAAGAGTTAAAAGCATCATTCCACAATGTAGTGGGTTAACTAATGCTCAACTTGTAATACCCAGCTGAACTGAATCTGTGGTCTGGGTGTGGAGAATCCACCTGAGGATTATTGTCAATAGCCATAAAAAGAGAACTGGAGGGGAAGATCTTACCTGTTGATTTTCTAGAAGAAGCTTGCTGTGGATGGTTATCCTGATGTGAACTAGGCTGTTCTCGTTAGTGGAGGAGCTCAGGGCCTTGCTCTTGCTGGGAATGAATGGTAGCTGTTTTCGTCAGAGGAGCTCTGATCTTCACTGTGAGCATCACTTCCTGGCCCCATTGTGGATCCCACAGTTTGGTGGCACAAATCCTTCATCTCACTGGCATAGGTTTTGTGGCTTCCACCACTGGCCTTTGGGCCTTCCAGGTGCAGATCCTCAATACGGGCAAGCATGAGACATTGCCATGGGCTCTAAGCCTTTAGCTGGACTTGTGTGGGAGATTGCTGGGATCCAGGCCCTTGGCTGGATTCTTTGGGTCCCTAGTGTGCAGTTAATCAAATGCACTCTTTTGACTTTTTGAGTAATTATCATAAAATAATCCTATAAATTATGTGTCTTGTATTTAATGTATTCCCTTGCCAAAACACTGACTACAACACACAGCAATATATGCACACTCATGTCTATAGCAGCACAGATTGTAATAGTTTAATCTTGAAAACAGCCCAAATGTCCATCAACTGATGATTTGATAAAGATGTGGGGTTTTTATACAATGGGGTACTACTCTGCCATAAAGAAGGATAAGCTTGAGATATTTCTATGCATCTTGAGACTATACTATTAAGTGAAATAAATAGACACACATGTTTAAATACCACATTGTTTCTCTTATGTGAGAAACTAAAAATGGAAATAAGGACCAAAGTATATAATAGATGTTGAGAAATGGTAAGAAAATGTTCGCATAAGAAGGGGAATAAGGGAAGGAGGAAGGGTGAAGGAAAGAAGGGGAAGAAAACAGAAAGAGAATAGAAGGGGAAATGGAAACAAAACTTTTGTAAATATGGAGAAGAGGGGTCAAACGGGAATGGGAGGAAAGAAGCAAGATATATCATGTACACATACAGATTCCCTATGATGAATGTTATAATTATGTATTTCTAAAATGTACCAATATATATTTTGCTTTAAAAAAAAAACCCAATCTCTTATCCTAACTGCAAGATTCCTCTCTTGGAAACTTGAGTGCTGTCCCTCTTGACAGTGTACTCTGATCTAAATAAACTCTTGCTCTCCTATATTAAAAAAGAAAGAAAAAGAAAAAAAAAGATTATCCTTTCATCACTGACTTGCCTTTACAATTTGTTCAAAATCAGTTACCCAGATAGGTGTGAATATATTTCTGAAATGTCTATTTTATCCCATTGGTCTGTGTGCCAGTCTTTATGCTAATAATGTATTGTTTGTATTATTAGCCTTGAAATCAGTGTGAGTCCTCTAGCTATGCGTATATTTTTTCTATAAATTGCTCAGTTATTGTAGGCTTTTTGCATTTCCTTTAGAATTTGGATTTTAAAAGTATCTTATCCGTTTTTAGAAACAATCCTGTTGGAGTTTTGATTTGCATTGCACTAATCCATAGATCAGTTTTGGAAAAATTGACAATATTGTGTCTTTCAAAATCCTGAAAAGAAAATATCTATTTAAGCTTTCTTCAGTTTGTTTAAGTGATACTGTATACTTTTCTGTATGTACATCTTATATATTTTTGTTATCACTTAACACTTCATTTTTTATGTTACTTAAATTTTTAAAAATTCAAGTTTTCCTTGTTGCTAGGATAAAAAGTACAATTTAATTCCATATTTTAGCTGTGATTTCTGTAACTATGCTGCACTTACTCATTCCAGAAACCTTAGGATTTTCTGTGCAGACTGAGGGTAAAGAGCCAACTAGTAAATACTTTAGGTTTTTTGGTCTAGGACTGGTCCCATATTATATGTTCCTTTTTCTGTATTATAATATTGTTCTGAGTATTAACTTTTTATATTTTTATTGGTATGTGTTTGCAATATATAATTACATTTGTTTTAGGGAATTGGTACATATACATGTCACATCTTAATCATTTTTGCTCCCCGCCCACACTTGTTGCATGTTCTTCACTGTTTTTTATTTTTAAAATTTATTTAATCCCTTAAAATATTTTTAATTCATGAGCTAAAGAAAACTGTCTACAGTTTCCTGAGAGATCTTATCAGGAAGCAGAATGAGATTTCGTTAAATACTGTTTTCTTGATCTGTTGAGATGACTATACATATATATGTATTTTTGTCAGTCTGTTAATATGATGAATTACATTGGTAGACTTTTCAGATGTTAAGAATATCTTATATTCCTATGATAAATCCCAGTTGATTAAAGATAGGTGGATGGATGGATGGACAAATGGACAGACTATTTGCTTAGACATATGAAACTTCAAAAGATATGTAAAAATTTAAAGTTGTTTGCATGTATTTACACATAGGAACAGTTTTAATCTGTAGACTGTGGTCTTGTTTTGTTTTTCTTGCAAATTTTCAGTCTGTAGTTTTCTTGTAAATACTTATGGTCTGTAGTTGTAAATTTTTTGTTTGTTGATTGGTTTTGGTATAAGTGTAAGAGTGCCTTCATTAAATAAATTTCCTATTCATTTTTCTGGAAAAGCCCAACTTACTGGAAAAATCTTTGTAAAGTTGGTATTTTTTCCTTGAATGTCTAGTAGCGCTCACAAGTGAAGCTGTCAAGGCGTGTGGTTTTCTTTTGGAAATATTTTAAATTTCAAATTTAATTTACTTAAGAGGTGTATCAGTATTCTATGTGGACTGGAGGCTCTCAGTATTTTCTTGATTGGCATATTTGGATCTTATAGGAATCTGTTCATTTTTATGTATTGTCAAATTTACTGGCATAAACCTTTTTATACTATTTTCTTTTTAACCTTTTTATACTATTTTCATATTATCCTTTGACTATTCCTCCTCCTACATTCTTATTGGTTTTCTCCTTCCCTCATTCTTGTATTGTAAATTTGCATCTTTTATTTTGTTTTATCTGTCTTGCTCTAGATGCCTACTAATTCTGGTTTCCATTTTCCTCCATTATTTTTTATTTCTCTTTTAATGATTTTTCACTCTTTATTATTTCCTTTTTATTTGGGGTTCAATTTGTTTTTCTTTTGCTAATTTCTTAGAGTAGAAGTAAAGACTGTATAAGCTTGCTTTCTTAATATAAGTATTTAACCCTGAAAACTTCAACCTCTGCATATCTTTAACTGCTTCCCATAGATATTTTTATTTTTTATATTTTTATTCCATTTAGAATATTTTCTAATTTTCCTTTTGATTTCTTATCTCATGAGTTATTTAGAAGTTTGCAAATCGAGGGAACATCCACCCCAGCTGTGGGTAGTACTATCTGGTAGGCTTGCAGCCTGGGTAGAATGAAAGGAGAAGGTGGAAGAAGTTGGCCTGAGTTTGAAGAAGCTCTATTCTGCTTGAGCAAGTGCATGTTTTACTCGTGCCATTACTTATGCACATCAGATTCCAGTTTCTGCAGCCTTTGAACACACCAGTGATTTTCCAGGAAGCATCTAGGCTTCCCGTCTTAAATTGGAACTGCATCTATGATCTTTCTTATTCTGTAACTTATAGCTTCTTGGACTAAATAGCTACCAAATCCTCTGGCTCTCCAGCACCCAATGGCAATTGTGTGTGTGTGTGTGTGTGTGTGTGTGTGTGTGTGTAAGATCATATTACTTCCACATTCTGCTTCCTAATTAATCATCTGTGCCTACAAATATATTTTTTAAATTGTGTCCTAAGTTTTTATTTATTACTGTCAGTAGTGTTGGCCTGATACAAGTTACTTTATACTACTGGAATTAAAACTGAGTTATTCTTAAAATACTTGTTTTTATGAGAGAGACCTGTCCATGATTAAAAGCTATCAGGTTACAGTTTTTTAAAAAAACCTATCAAATTATAGTAGTTTAGTAATGCACAGAAATTTTTATGTACACAAAATATATTTCAGTTAAAAATAGTTACTGATGTGGCGATATCATTAAAAAACTGCATACTAGAAAAATAATATATGTGACTTTTTCCTTTTGTAGGATATAGCAAATGAAGAACACAAAAAAATTGAAGTGTTAAAATCAGAAAACAAGAAGCTAGAAAAACAAAAAGAAGAATTAATGATAGGTTTTAAGAAACAGTTAAAATTAATTGATGTTTTAAAAAGGCAGAAGGTGAGTCTATCTTAAAATGGATATGAAAGTGTGGAAACTATCTGAACCATTTTACTATTTAATGTCTTTAAGTATGTTTAGTTTTTATTTTGACATTCCTGGACACAAAATTTTATCTAAATAAAATGCATTGTACATATGAAATGTAATATACATAAGATTGTAATGTGTCATCCAAGTATATGAGTATTTTCATGTAAGTAAAGTATGTGGAAAATGGGATAAGTAAATACAGTACAGGTACTTCCATACTATACAAGATACAAGAATGTACCAGATACAAGAATAACTCTTATTTTTTAGGGACTGCTTTCCTTTTAAAAACCTTAAGTGAACACTGATTCAAGCTCACTTCTATAAATGTGATGAGAAGACATGAATTCATACCTCTCCAACTTTCTCTTTTTAAATGGTCAGGTTTTATAATACTGAACTATTTTTTAATAGTAGATTGATTCATTATTATTGTTGGACAAGAAAGGTTTCTATAGGTTGATCACTGAATGTAATTATCATTTCAAATATAATGATTGGAATTAGAGTACACATTAAATGCCTAACAGAACATATTTTGATAACATTTTCACATATCTTTATAAGGTACCTGTTGTTCTATTCTGTCCTTAATATTAAATCAGACAATTTTGATTATTTTTAAATAGATGCATATTGAAGCTGCCAAGATGCTATCTTTCACTGAAGAAGAATTTATGAAGGCACTTGAATGGGGAAATTCATAAATGATCTATGATTGTGTGTGATGGATATCCATTTAATTTAATTGCAATGGTTTGAATTATTTTTACTTTTCATAAGTAATGAAAATATTTATGAAATCAAAATTTCAAAGAATTCCTTGTTTAGATATGGGGATAAAACAAAATGTATTCTTATATGTAGTTATTATGATATATTTTATAAAGTAGCAAAAATTTAACTTTTGAATCTATGTTTCTTACGACCTTGTAACCTTTTATGACTTTTTTACAACTGAACTAAAATATAGATTCTGGGAGAGAATGTAGCAAGCTGGAAGAATAGAAGTCTCCAGGAATCTTCCCCCAGCCCCACTAGTGTAGCACTGAGAGTCAGCAGAAGCCCAAAGCTGTTGTGGCTTGTCTACTGCTGAGGTGCGCACATAATTAAACGCTGCTGCTGTCGTCCAGCAGTGATACAAGCTGAAACTTGAGTCTTACAGGGGCCACATATTCCCACATGGCAGCAGACCAAGTATAGTAGCCTGGAGTTAGGAGTCTTGATTGTCTGGAAAGTGCTGGGTTTTACTGTGGTGGGCCTTTTACTGGTGTTCCCACAGCGCCACCCCAGCCCAAGACACTGCAGGATTCTAGTCCAGGTTGAACCAATTGTGCTAGTTCTGAGGTCAAGCAGCTCCCACCCTCTAGAGCTTGCTGTAGCAATCATGGGCTTAGAGACCACAGATGGTCTCCCCAGAATATCTGCACAAAGTTAAAACTGAAGACATTTCCTAAAGTCAGACTGCAAAGACTGAAAGTAGTGCCACCTACTTCAGTGTTCTGACACTGTTGCATGACTGCAAGGATCAAGAAGAACCAGAGAAAGGCCAGGGATTTAGCTCAGTGGTTTTACCTCCTGCTGCGCAAGCACAAGGACCCGAGTTTGATCCCCGGTACAAAAAATTAAAAAAGAAGAACCAAAGAAACATGATGTTTCTACAGAGAAGTCCACAAAGAATTGAAATTAGCTGCTTTAGGAAAGCTCAGTGAACTTCATGAAAATAGAGAAAAAATTAAAAATGCATCTGATTGAAAAAGTACAATGAACAAAATGAAAATTTTAATAGTACCAACCGTAGAGTTGATCAAGGACAAGAAAATCTGTGACCACTAAGATTACTTAGAAACATATAGAGGAAAACAAAATGAGAAGGAATGAAGAAAGCTTGTAGGATTTATGGGCTAAACATCAAAAGAGCAAATATATGCTTAATGGCATCTAAAGGAGCAGAGAAAGAGAAAAGGGTAAGAAAGCATATTTAAAAAAAAAAAGAACTTTCCAAACCTGAACACATAAATATCCACAAATTGGAAGGTCAAAGGTCTCCAGTGATTCAACCCAAATAAGACTACCTCCGTGACTTTTTTTTCTCTGTACCAGGAATCGAATTCAGGACCTTCCACTTGCCAAGCAGGCGAGGCACCACTGAGCTACATCTGCTCTTGATGACATATTATAATTAGATCAAAGACCGTGTTAAAGATCAAAGACAGATAGTGTCCTAAAAGCAAATCACACTGAAGGGAGTTCTCATACGCCTGGCAGCTGGCTTCTCTGCAGAAACCTCACAGGCCAAGACAGAGTAGATGATATTTTCAATGAGCTGAGTGGAAAAAACTGCCAAGCAAGCATATACTGTACAAAGCAAAGCTATTCTTCAGAAATGAAGGTGAGATAATGACTTTCCTAGACAAACCTAAGGGAATTCATCACCACCAAATTTGTCTTAGAAGAAATACTAAAGAAAGTTCTTTAAGAAAAGGATCCTAATCGGTAACATGGAAACATGATAAAACTTATTAAAAGTATATGGTTGAATTCATAATATTCAATACTGTAATGATGCATAAATTCTATATTTTAATGTAAAGATATAATGTCAAAACCATAAATGTGACAGTCTATTGAGATATGTAAAACTAAATTAGGACATGAAAATATAAAGCGGAAATGTAGACTAAAAGGGTAGAGTTATTTTCTGTGATCAAAGTTAAAGTTGTCCAATGGGGAGAGCAGCTGCACCACACCACATTCATACCCAGACAGCTCCATGCCCTGGATTCTGCACCCTGGCCACATCAAATTGCCTACTCCTGACTGGCTCTGCATTTTAGTTCCCCTCAGCACAGGGTCACAGAGGCACTCACTGACCAACTAGACCTGAGCATGGATGAGGCTAACACCCTGGGAGAGAAGGTAAGCCCCCAGTAGTTAGCAACTTCAGGGAGAAATAATGGACGGGTCAGCAGTGTTAGCTCCAAGAAAAGCCCAGGAGTGTTATAAACTAAAAACTGGCATTTTACTCCAGGAGTGACTCTTTCATGGCAAGATAGAGGTGGAGAAATCCAGTGTACCACCTGCCATATTGCCAGGGAGAGTTTAATCAGGTGCCATTTTGAGAATAGGTTGATTGTATAGGACTGCACCACACAGCACAACTACAGTACAGCTTCACTCCAGGATTATCAGTGTTACACTACCAAGGTGGCAGAGATAGCCATGAGAGACAGATGTAGAAAGCCTGAGGCCTAGACATAGATCCCCTGAGAATTTCAAGCTCAGGATAGAAAAGACATGGGACCCCATGCTCCATGGTGGAAGACCAGACCCAACAGCCAACAGTTGTGGCTTTCAGAGGTGGCTAGATATCAAGATGATGACACTGAGTCTAGTGGTTTGCTTGCACCCTGTCCCTGCTTCCTACATTCAGCAAAGACTGGTGGTCTGATTGCTTTCCCATTTATCCTCATAAGTGGGGATGCACCTTGGCTTGTACGTTGCCATAGCCTAGGTTACATATGAGTGGTCTCTAGAGCAGGCAGGGGACACCTCACAAACTCCAGAAGTTATAAAGCCAGGCAGACAGGAATGTGACTTGCTGGATTCCAAGACTGCGATCCTGGAAGGAAATCACTCATTTGAAAATAGAGAATTTTTGAACCCATTTCTGTCTCTGTCATGCTCTAATTTTTCTCATTTTGTCTTTTTTCCTTTAATTTGCTGTTTTTTTCTTTTTTCTCCTTTTTCTTGTTTGTTCTTTTCTTACATCTAATACTGTTAATTTCCTTTTACTCCTTAATAAGATCCTTTATTTCTAGGGCCCGGGATTTAGCTCAGTGGTTTTGCCACCTGCTACGCAAGTGCAAGGACCTGAGTTTGATCCCTGGTACCCCCCCCCAAAAAAGATGGAAATATCCTTTATTTCACTTTTCTCACCTCCTCATCTTCCATTGCTTAATTTTTGAAATTTTACTTTCAATGCTCCCATTCCCCACACCCTTTATCTTTACTAGTAAAGCACTTGTTTAATGAATCTATAGATAATTAACTATATGCTGTTATTGTTGAATACTGTTCCATTGTTAGTGGAGGTAAAGTTTCATTTAGTAGATAGTATAGGTCAGTATTTGGCTTGAGTGTTTATACTATAATCATACATCTCTTTTCTGTGGTTAAGGATGGTACATTGTTGGTTCTTAGGGTATGTCATTAACTAGTTTGTCTTTCATGGTATTGTTGCTGATTTTATTACTATAGCCAAAGTGATAACATTATTGCTATTAATTGGTTTTCTCTATGTGTCAGTATATGCGCCTTCATGTCATTAGCAATATTGTGGCTCATTTGAGGGAACTGTATAGTGAGCCAAATATGCTGCAGCTTCACTTTCCAGATAAGTGGAAGTGAGAAGATTATGGGAGAGAAGCAAAGGCCTATAGTTAGCCAAACCCATAGTATGTCACTGAAAAGCAGATACTAAAGAGATCTCCATGCTAGCACCAAAGTCTTCCACTATAATCAACCGACAAACCTCAGCACAGAAAACAAACAGATGGAAATATGAGAAGACAAGCATAAAAATGCCTCCAAATACTCCCCACTTCCCCAAGGGGCTTTGATATGGGAGGAAATAAAAAGTCACACAGCCAAATTATTTGAAAGAAGGAGATAAAAAATACAAATCAAGAAAGTGCTTGTAAAGCTCAAAGAAAATATAACTAAACAGATAATGATCCTAATAAAATGATCAGCAATCTACAGAAGACACTAATAAAAAGCTATCTGAGCCAAACAAACTGATGCCAAACAATGTCCAGCACTGAAAAGAATTACAGTCCATGAAAAAGTCAGGTGAATTAATTCTACTGAAAGTATGGACAGCAGAAGCAACAACCTGAGGAAAGTGTCAGAACTAGAAAATGAGGCTGTTGTAAGTGATCAATTATTGAGAAATACCTGAAAAAGAACAAATGAACATTAAAAATGAATCCAACAGCTGCTAGGTGATGGAAAACTAGGATTAATTGGAATTAGTGAAAAATCAAAATCAGAAAAATCAGAATCAAAATCAGAAAAATCAGCACAAATGGCATAGTCTGTTTACAGAAATAATAGAAAATTTTCCAAATATGGGAAAAACTTAATATACAGATAAGTGAGCCATATAGAAATCCAAATAGCCACAATCAGAAAATTATCTCTTCATGACACATCGTAGTCAAAATTCCAAAACTCCACACAAGAACAAAATCTTAAAAGCTGTTGAACAAAAGCAAATGAGTCACTTAAAAAGGAAAACTCATTAGAATTGCAGCAGATTTCTCAACACCAACTTTAAAGGTCAAATGAGCTTGAAATGTTTCAACTCTCCTCCACAAAAACCAATTTCTAACCCAGACTGATATGTCCAACAAAATTATCTTTCAAAGTTAATGGAGAAATAAGATAATTCCATGGTATAGAGCATCAAAAGAAATGTATGACCACCAAAGAGCACTCCAGAAAAATTCTCAAGGATATTCTAGAAAGAGACAAGTTTAGACAATGCTTAAAAGGCCCAACAGAATGAATACATGAGGTAGGGTAAACAAGTAGAGGGGAAAGAATCAGAAATAGGAAAAGAATACAATGAAAGGAATTTCAATACTTATCAGTAATAACTCTCAATGTGAATGGTCTCAATTTTCACATCAAAAGACAGACGGCAGAATGGATTAAGAAACAAAATCCAGTGGTGTGCTGTAAACAAGAAACATTTAACACCCAAAAGAAATTCATAGACTGAAAAATCAAAGGATGGAAAACAATATTCCACGGAATGAGAATCCAAAACAAGCAGAAGTGGCAATCCTCTTTTCAGACAAAGTACACTTTAAGCCAAAACAACAGAAAAGGCAGTCACTACATAGTGGTTAAGGGAACATTCCAAAAGAAAAAGATAAAAATTATAAACATATTCACCAAATAACAGCACACTCAACTTCATAAAACAATACTGGACATAAAAGATCAGATGAACATCAATACAATTAAATATATCATGATTATTTATGACAGTATACATTATGACAAACAGATCAACTAGACAAAATATATCAGATTTGAACCAATCCTTCAAACAAATGGTCTTAATACATACAGAATGTTCTATTCAACAACAACAGAATACACATTCTCCTTTAATAGCACCTGAAACTTTCTCCAGAATACACCACATACTACCCAATAAAGCAGGTTTACATAAATGCAAAAGAATCAAAATTACACCATTATCAGATTATTATCAGATCACAGTGCAATGAAACTAGAAGTCAGCGAGAAACGCTGAAATTATGCAAATGCATGGAAATTAATCAATACACTCTTAAATAATGAGTCACAGAACTCAAAGAAGAAAAGAGATAGTTTCTAGAGTTAAATAGTAATGCCAGCCAAATATACCAGAACTTATGGGACACAGTGAAAGCAGTCCTAAGAGGGAAGTTTATAGCTGTGAATTACCACTTCAGAAAGCACAAACCCAAATAAATAACAATGGTGCACCTCAAGGTCCTAGGAAAAACAAGAAAAATCCAAATTCAAATCTAGTACAAGAAAGGAAATTATAAAGGTCAGACCAGAAATCAAATACAGACTACAAAAAAATTTAAGTCAAAGAGCTAGTTATTCAAATAACTAAACAAAGTAGACAAACCCTTAGCCAGTCTTACAAACAAAAGCAGAGGAAAAAACCCCCAAATCAATGCATGAAATCATAATGGACACTACCAAAATCTAGAATATTATTAGTAACTGCTTTGCAAACCTGTATGCCAATAAATTGGAGAACTCAGAGGAAATTGAGATTCTCAGATACATATAAATTACCAAAATTGAACCAAGAAGCTTTTAAAACTATGAAAAATCCAATAACATAATAAATTGAAGCAATAAGTTTTTAAAAACCCCAAGAACAGCAACAACAAAAAGCCCAGGTCCTGATGGATTCACTGCAAAATTCTAAAAGAACATCAACAAAAATCTAATTCTAATGCTCCTCAAACTCTAATGAACTTGAAAAGGAAGGAGCATTCCCAATCTTTCCTGGAAGCTAGCATTACCCTGATTCCAAAATCAGAAAAGGATCCAACCAAAAAAGAGAACTATAAGCCAATCTCTTTAATGAATATGGAGATGCAAAAAACCTTCAGATACTGGCAAAAAGAATGCAACAAATCTTTAAAAAGATCATACATCATGACCAAAGACACTTCATCCTAGGGAACTAAGGATGTTTCAACATAGACAAATCAGCACAGAGGCAGCTCGTGAGTCTGTAGACCCCAAAGTTGAGACTTTTCTTCACATGCCTGACACTGTGCAGTTGTCACCACGCCACAAAATGAATATATTGAATCACACCATAAACGCTATGGGTATCATTTGGATTACCATGAGAAAAAGAGAAAGAAGGAAAGTGGAGAGGCTCATGAATATTCAACAAAGGCAAAAAAAAAATTGGCCTGAAGGCTAAACTTTACCCTAAACAGTGCCATGATGAAAAATACAAATGAAGAAGACTATCAAGATGCATGAAAAGAGAAACACCAAACAAAAGAATGATGAAAAGATCACAGGGAGTACCTGCCTATCTGCTGGACAGAGAGAGACAATCTCAGTCAAAAGTACTTTCCAACATGATTAAACAAAAATGAAAAGAAAAGGCAGGAAAATGGGAAGACCCTCTACCCTAAGTTCATGCCCAGGGAGAAACAGAAATATTAAAAGTTATTCGAACTAGAAAGAGAAAAAAGGAGGCATGGAAGAGGATAGGTACTAAAGTCTGCTTTGTTGGAGATGACTTTTCAAGAAAACTACCTGAAAATGAAAGGTTCACTAGGCCAATGGGCTTACATTTCAAGAAGGCCCATGTTAAATATCCTGAACTGAAAGCTACGTTTTGCCTGCCAATACTGGTGTGGAAAAAAATATCCTTCATCGCCACTATATATAATTTTGGGTGTTATTACCAAAGGTACATGTGAGTGGGTTTTGCCTTGTGACACAAGGCAAGGTTATTTGGAGTAAATATGCCCAGGTAGCAAACAATCCTGAGAATGATGGATGCATCAGTGCAGTCTTACTGGTTTGACAGATGTTTCACACAGCAACTTAAACTTATTGAAGACTACAGACCAATCAAGAAAACCACCATTACTGTGACTACTACCAAACAACTTTCATAACCATAGTCATCAATAGAATTATTTATTAAATTGTAAAAACATTAAAATGGCCTGTTTTTACAAATTAGTGTTTTATTTGGGGTCTGCTCACGGCTTACATGTTAGTGAGATTAAACCATTGAAAAAGTAAACATCAGTCTTTGCATTAAAGAGTGAGTATTCAGCAACACATTTCATTCCTGAAAAGCCACCATTGTAGTTGAAAATATAAATAAAGGTCAATGCAAACTTCACTTAGGGGTCTAGGGCTAGGAAATCTCCTGAAGTCTATTCTACCTCATCATTCATCATTAGTTCTAAGGAAAAAAGTAGCAGTAGGAAACAGTAATGTTTAAGTTTATTCTCAGTATAGTCTGTTTATAAGAATTAAAATTTTGTTTAGATAATTCCAACTTAGTTGCACTGATGCCTGAAAAGAAACTTTATTTGCAGTTAAATAATAACAAAAGTTTAGTGATCTGAATTAAATAGTCATGTCTTGAGCTTTGGGATATCTGTATATTGTATCAATCTGTAATCACCACATGTTTAAATTGCTTATTTTTTATTTTTTAAAAAATTGCTTATTTTAAAAAGTCTGTCTTCAAAGTAAAACAATGCAAATCAATAAATAATATTTCACATAAACAGAAGTAAGGGCAAAAATCACATGATCATTTTAATAGATATAGAAAAGGCCTCTGACGAAATCCAACATTCATTCATGATAAAAAAAAAAAAGGTGGAAAATAGGTATAGAAGGATCCTATCTCAATCTGATAAAAGCCATTTATGATAAACCAGACAACATCATATTAAATGGGGAAATACTGAAGATTTCCCTCTAAAATCAGGTAGAAAACAAGGATGTCCACTATGACCATTTCTGTTCAACATATGCCTCAAAATATTAGCTGGAAAAATCAGGAAAGAGAAATAAAAGTGGTACAAATAGGAAAGGAAGAAGTCAAATTGTCATTGTTTGCAGTTGACATGGTCCTCTACATAGAATTGTCCCCCAAATTCCACCAAATGACTCTTAGAATTGTCAAATTCAGCAACACAGCAATGTCTTACTTTTCTTGTTGCTGAGGCAACCCAACACCCACAAGTTAAAAGAGGAAAGGTTTATTTCAGCTCAAAGTTTATAAAGGTTTTAGTGCATAATTGGCTGCCTCCAAGGTGGACAGACATGGCAAAAGAAAAACAGTCCATGGAAAGGAAGGCAGCAAGCAGCAGTGAGCCTGCTTTTCCCTTTTATCCCGTCCAGGATACAAGCCTTTTGGGTGGTGCCATCCACATCCAAGGTGGGGCTTCTGTCTTTAGTAAATCCATTCAGCCACACGCAGAACTATACTAATTTCAATCAGTGGACTAATTTAATACCACACACTTTTAATCCCAGTATCACACACCCTAAATCCAACAAGGTCTGAAAAGCCCCACCTATGAGTGCATGAGGCTTTGGAGGGATATCTAGATACAAGCCATAAGGATACAAAATCACACAAAAATCAATAGCTTTCCTGTACATCAATAATGAACTCACTGAGAAATTAGGAAAACAGTACCATTTACAACAGCGTCAAAAAAATATTAGATGCCTAGGAATTAACATAACCAAGGAAGTAAAAGACCTCTACAGCAAAAACTACAAAATTCTGAAAAAAGAGATTTAAAAAGGACATCAGAAAATGGAAAAATACCTCCTGTCCTTGCTGAGGTAGAATCAATATAGTGAAAATGGCCATACTTCCAAAACTCATATAGATTTCATACAATTTGAATCAAAATTCCAACAGTGTTTCACACTGAAAAAATAATCCTAAAATTCATATGGAATCAGAAGAGACCCAGAATAGCAAAAATGATCTTGTGTAACGAGCACAGCTTGAGGCATCACAATCCCAGATTTGAAGTTGCATTACAAAGCTACAGTGGAAAAAAACAGCACACAGTGGTACAAAAACAGACATATGAATCAATGGAACAGAAAAGAGTAAAGTGAAACAA
The DNA here is from genome assembly GCF_053883595.1 of Heterocephalus glaber. Lineage (NCBI taxonomy): Eukaryota > Metazoa > Chordata > Mammalia > Rodentia > Bathyergidae > Heterocephalus > Heterocephalus glaber. Next base: position 130,899 of record NW_028258414.1, read on the forward strand.
CACCAGGCATGTTTAGCTATTTGATCTCTGACAAAAGGGCCAAAAATAGCCTCTTTAGGGTTACTATAAAAATTGACTCAGTTTTCATACAGAATACTGAGTCTAAACCCAAACATCTCACCATGTACTAAACTAGAATCAAAACAGATTGAAGATCTAAATGTTAAAACAGAAACACTTAAATCTGCTGAAAGATAAAATAGGTAAAACATAGGTACAGGCAAGGATTTCCTGAATAGAACCCTAATGGCACAAGAAATAGTACCAAGAATCAACAAATGGAATCATATCAAATTAAAAAGCTTCTGCACAGCAAAAGAAACAAGCAACTGTGAAGACATAGCCTAGAGAATGGGAAAAAAATGTGCAAGCTATTTCTTGGACAGAGGACTAACATCTAAAATATATAAGGAACTCAAAAAATTAGAACCCTTCCCCCCAGTAAAAGACCCAATGAAAGAAGTACAAATGGCCACTAAATACATTTTTAAAATGTTCAACATCACTGGCCATTAGGAAAAATATAAATTAACACTGAGATTTCATCTTACTCCAGAAAGAATGACTGTCATCGAGAAATCAAATAATAAATTCTGTTGAGGCTATGGGGAGAAAGGAACCCTTTACATTGTTGGTAGGAATGAAAGTCAGGATGGATATTCCTCAAAAAAGTGAAAGAAATTCCATTCAACCCAGGTATTCCCCTTCTAGGTGTCTTCTTGAAAATTTAAAGACATCATATTATAGTGATACATGCATACCTGTGTTTATATCAGCATAATTCACAATACATAAATCTTGGAAATGGCTTATGTGCCAATCAATAGAGAATGAATAAAGAAAATGTGCTATGTAGAGAACTATTCTGCCATAAAGAAGGATGAATTTGAGTCATTCATAGGTAAATGGATGCACCTTGAGACCACAATTTTTTTTTTTCTTTTTTTTTTTTTTTGGTACCGGGGATCGAACTCTGGACCTTGAGCTTGTGAGGCAGGCACCGGAACCACTGAGCTAAATCCCCAGCCCAAGACCACAATATTAAGTGAAATAAATGAGATGCACAAGTTTAAACATTACATTGTTTCTTTTATATGAGAAACCCAAAGTATAAATAAGGAGCAAAATAAAAGATAGATATCAGGAAGTGAGATCTTTTTCAAATGGGAAATGAAACAAGAGATGGAGGGAGGAATGAGGAAAAGAAGGGAAAAGGGATTTTTAAAGAGTTAAAGAAAAATGGAAATAAAGCTTTAGCAAATGGAGAAGGGAAGAAGACTTGGCAGGAGTAGGGAAAGAGGGGAGAGGAAGGGGACAAAAAAGAATTAAGATGTGTTATGTACATGTACAAACTCCATGATAAACGTAGTTATTGTGTAGTGTAGACATAATAAAAATAAACACTTTAAAATGTGAAAAAGTAAGAAAGCAAGTGCAATAGTAAGCAGTGACTTACTAATAATTACCTTGAATGTGAACACATTAAATTTTCCCATCAAATTAATAGAATGGCTACATAGACAATCAAAACCTATCACTTTCCTGCCAATAAGAGACTTTCTTTAATAGTAAGGACACACATAGATTGAAAGTAAAAAGTATAGCAAATAGGGATGCAAATTGGAACCAAGAGAGAGTAAGATAGTTATAATTATATCAAAGTAGATATCATGGAGGTGAGACACCTCTACAATGAAAATTAAAAAACAAAGTGAAGAAGACACCAGAATATGGAGAGATCTTCAGTATTCAGGGACTGGCAAAATTAATATTTGTTAAAATGGTCATATAACCAAAAGTGATCCACAGATTCAGTGCAATTTACATCAAAATTCCAATGGTATTCTTTACACAATGGGAAATAGCAATCCTAAAACTCATATGAAATCAGAAAAGACCCAGAATAGTCAAAGTAGGGCCAGGGATTTAGCTCAGTGGATCTGGCGCCTGCCTTGAAAGCCCAAGTCCCAAGTTCAATCCCTGGTACCAAAAAAAAAAAAAAAAAAAAAAGAATAGTCAAAGCAATCCAAGTAAAATGAGCATGGCTAGAGGCATCACAATACCTGATATTAAATTATACTACAAATCCACAATAACAAAAACAGCATTTTTCTGGCACAAAAATAAATACATACACCTGTGAAATAGAATAAAGACACAGGAAATCCCACCAAACTTCAGTCATCTGATTTTTAACAATCCAAAAACATATACTGGAGAAAAGATGACCTCTTTAATAAATGGTGCTGGAGAAGCTGGATATCCATATATGAGTGACTGAAACTAAATCCCTATCTTTCACACTGGGCAAAAATCAATTCAAACTGGATCAAAGAACTAGATATAAGATCTAAAACTTTGAAACCACTAAAAGAAAATAAAGAGGAAACTCTTGAAGCCATAGGCATAGGCACAGACTTCCTGAATAGGACTCTAATAGCACAGGAAATAATGGCAAGAATCAACAAATGGGACTACATCAAATTAAAATATTTCTGGAAAGCACAAGACACAACTAAGTGAAAAGACAACCTACAGAATGTGAGCAAATCTATGCCAGCTCCTCTTCCAACAGAAGATTAATGTCTAGACTATATGAAGAACTAAAAAAAAAAAAAGCAAAAATGAAATAGACCGAATTTGCAAATAAATTGAACCGTTATTTCTGAAATGTACAAATGGCCAATTAGTATATGAAAAATGTTCAATATCTTTAGTCATTAGGAAAATGCAATTTCTCTACTTCACAACAGTAGCTAAGCATGATTCACAATAACCAAGATATAGCCCACTATCACCACTCCTGTTCAATGTAGTTCTGGAAACATTAGCCACAGCAATTAGAAAAGGGAAAGAAATAAAAGGAATAAAGATAGGAAAGGAAGAAGTTAAACTGTCATTATTTGCTGATGGTATGATACTTTACATAGAAGACCCAAAAAACTCGGCCAAAAGACTTCCAAATGTAATTGACAGATTCAGTAGAGTAGCTGGATATAAGGTCAACACTCAAAAAACAATAGCCTTATACACAAATAGCAGACTCATTGAGAGAGAAATTCGGGAAACAATTCCTTTTACAATAGCATCCAAAAAAATGAAATATCTAGGAATCAACCTAACAAAGGAAGCAAAGGACCTCTACACTGAAAACTACAGTACTCTGAAAAAAGAGATGGAAGAGGATACAAGAAAATGGAAAGACATCCCTTGCTCCTGGGTAGGAAGAATGAATACAGTGAAAATGGCCATACTTCCAAAACTGCTATATAGATTTAATGCAATGCCAATTGAAATTCCAACAATATACTTCACAGAACTAGAGAAAACAATACAAGAATTCATTTGGAACCATAAGAGACCTAGAATAGCAAAAGCAATTCTAGGCAACAGAGACATGGCAGGGGGTATCACAATCCCCAACTTGAAACTATACTACAAAGCTACTGTGATAAAACAGCATGGTACTGGCAAAGAAACAGACCTGAGGATCAGTGGAATAGATTAGAAGATGCAGAAAGAACTCCAGACATACTCAGCCACATCATCTTTGACAAAGGAGCCAACCACCCTCATTGGAGGAAAGATAGTCTATTTAATAAATGGTGTTGGAAAAACTGGATTTCAACCTGCCAAAGATTAAAACTAGACCCATACCTATCACCATGCACTAAACTAAGATCAAAGTGGATTAAAGGCCTAATATTAAGACAGAAACACTAAACTTGCAGGAAGATAAGTTAGGTAGAACTCTTGACGACATTGGCATAGGAAAAGACTTTATGAACAAATCTTTAGTAGCATGGGAACTAGCACAAGGAATCAAAACCTGGGATCTCATCGTATTAAAAAGCTTCTGCACTGCAAGAAAAACCACCAACAGAGCTAAGAGACAACCTACAATGTGGGAAAAATTTTTACCAGGTGTTCCTCAGACAAAGGTCTACTATCAAGAATACATAAAGAATTGAAAAAAATCAACCCCCCCCAATTCAAAGACCCAATTCAAAAATGGTCATCTGAAATGAACAGACATTTCTCAGACAAAGAAGTAAAAGCAGCAAAGAAATATATGAAAAAATGTTCAACATCACTGGTCATTCAAGAGATGCAGATGAGAATAACATTGGGATTCCACCTCACCTCAGAAAGAATGGCTGCTATCAAGAAATCAATCAATAACAAATGCTGGCAGGGCTGTGGGGACAAAGGAACCCTTCTCCATTGTTGGTGGGAGTGCAGACTGGTGCAACCATTGTGGACGTCAGTATGGAGATACTTCAAAGAACTAAGGCTAGAGGTCCCATTTGACCCAGCTATTCCCCTGCTGGGGATCTTCCCCAAAGAATGAAAAGAATCATACCACAGCGATATATGTGCACCCATGTTTATAGTGGCAGAGTTTGTAATAGCTAAAGCTTGGAAACAGTCCAAGTGCCCATCAACTGGAAACTGGATAAAGAAGATGAGGGTTTTTTTTATAAAATGGAGTACTACTCAGCCATAAAGAATGAGAAACTAGAGTCATTTATAGCTAAATGGATGCATATTGAGGCCATCCTCTTAAGTGAAATAAATAGGACACACGTGTAAATACTGAATAGTTTCTCTAGTGTGAGAAACTGAAAGTGTAAATAAGGATTAAAATGTTTAAAATGAATAATTGATAATTTGAAATAGGAAAAGGTCCAAAGGTGTAGGGGTGGTGGGAGGGGAAGGAGAAAGGAAAGAAGGGAAAGGAAAAGTTATGAGAAAAGCAGAAAAATAGAAACAAAATTTATGTAACTAGGGAAGGGTGGAGGGGGTGAAGGGCGCACAGGTAATGGGGAAAATTAAGAACTAAGATACATCATGTACAGATACAAGCACCCAATGATAAATGTGAACTTATTGTATACCTAAAATGTACCAATAAAAGAATTTAAAAAGATATAGAACCAGCCTATGTGCCGATCAACAGATGAATGGATAAAGAAAATGTGGTAAATATACACAGTGAAATATCATTGAGCTGTAAAATTACATCACTTGCAGAAAAATGGGTGGAACTTGCATTGTTATCCTAACAAAATAAGCCAGACTCATACATGTAAGTTTCAAGTGATTTCCTTAATATGTAGAATCTTAAAAAGGGCATGAAAGTAGAAGGGAGACTATTATTAGACAAGTGAAAGGGAAAAGCAAAGAGGGGAATAAGAGAGGATAATGGAGGAATTTAAAAAGTTACTACTGTAATTGTATAATTAAGAGATCACGATGGTGACATGAATCAATTGAGGTAAAAAAAAATCCACTAGACTACATTAAGTGAAACAGCAAATTACAAAACAGTATATATGGAATTGCCAAGTTTATATTCATTAATGTATAGAGATATCACTATATCATCTAGAACAATGTTTGCTTAAACATTTTCATCTGTGTATGAGAATGAGATGTGTTACATTTTTCTTTTTGTTTAAGGATATTTTTATTTATGCTATTAAAATGTTTCTAAGCTGAGGAAATTATTGTCATGTGAGTTGGTAGATATGTTAATTAACTTCATTGTAGTAATTTCACAATGTATATGTGTCTCAGAACACAATGCATACCTTAAATATATATGATTTTATTAGTCAATTATACTCAATAAAAATTGCCATTAAATCAAAACTATAAAAAGACAAATAATTACATAACAGTGAGAGATTTAAGTCACCAAGGAGATGTAATAATTGTAAATATACATGCACCCAACATCAGAGCACTTAAGTCTATAAAGCAATTATTAAATGATCTCAAGGAAAAGATGGAATGCAATAAACACTAATGGTAAGGGACATCACATTCACCAATGAACAAACATCTATTCAAGTAGAAAATAAACACTGGACATGAACTGGACTGTAAACAACCTAAAACAGATACAGAGTATTCCACCCAATAACAGCAGAATACATATTCATCCCAAGTACACAAAGAACATTCTCCTGGTTAGATCATATGTTAATACACAAAATAAATATTAACCAATTTAAGATTATTGAAATTATATTAAGTATCTTTTGGACTATGATATTATAAAATTAAAAATCAATAACAGGAAATGTCAAATATTTCAGAAACTTTATAATTATAAGAAAGTAAACACCATGTTCCTAAATAAATAGTAGATCAATGAAGGAATTCTAAGGGAAACTTTAAAATTTTGAGACAAAATTGGAAATACAGCATAGTAAAATGCATTGAGTGTGGCAAAAGCATTTCTAGGAGGGAAGTTCATTGCAATTAAACCTTACATTAAAAAAAGATATCAAATTGTTGCACCTCAAGGAACTAGAAAAACAAAATCCAAATTAGTACAACAAAGGAAAAAATAATGATCAGAACAGAAATCAATGGAAAGCAGTAAAACAATACAGTTGAACAATCTAATAAAAAAGTTGAAATCCTAAATGTTCCTAAATCCTAAGTGTTGTGTTGCCAGTGGGGCAAAGCAGGTGAAAGATTCCACAGGACTTCATGTGGACACATTGTAGTTAAAACATAGATGCACTAAATATACTATATAAAATTACATTTAGGCTGTTTGTCTTAAGTACATATAAAAATAAATGAATTTTATGTTTAGACTAGGTCCCAAGCATTTTGGATAAAGGATATGCAACTTGTACACAAGATGCATGAAATGGATTTGGCTTTTAAAAAAAATAAGTGTGGTGGCACATGCCTGAAATCCCAGTGCTCTGGAAGGCTGAGGCAGGAGGATTGCAAATTTGAGCCCAGCTGGTGCAACTTAGCATCTTAGCAAGACCCTGTCTTAAAGTTAGAAAACAAAAACAAACAAATGGCTGGGGATATGGAGATATAGCTCAGTGTGAAAGCCTGGGTTCAGTCCCCAATTTAAAAAAAAACAGACAAAATCAACAAAACTTTAGCCACATGAAAATAAAAAGAAAACTCAAAATAAAAAAGGAGACATAACAATGAAAATTTTAAAATGCAAAGAATCATAAGACATTATTGTGTACAATGATGTCAACAAATTGAATAACCTAAATGAAATGGATAACTTCCTTGACCTACAAAGAGTGAATTGTGAAGAGACAAAATCTAAACAGACCAATAATGAATAAGATTTAATCCATAGTTAAAAGTTCCCATAAAGGAAAAACCTAGGAACTTACAGTTTCACTGCTGCATCCTATCAAACATTAAAGAACTAACAAGCAAATCTCAAACTATTCCAAAAAATTAAAAGGGAAAAAAAGAAATTCTTTTCAACTTGTGCCACTAGACCAGTATCAGTAAAACAGACAAGGATATAACAACAACAACAACAAAATTATAGGCCATTATTTTTGATGAACATAGGTTTAAAACTTCTCAACAAAATACTAAATTTGATTACATTAATTCAATACATTGAAAGATCATTCACTATGATTAAATGAGGCTCATTCCAGGGATGCAAAGATGACTTAACATATGAAAATCAATAAACATGATGATCAGGGCTGGGGATTTAGCTCAGTAGTGCTGCCATCTGTCTCATAAGCACAAGGTCCTAAGTTCGATCCCCAGTACCAAAATAAACAAACAAACAAACATGATGATCAAATTATCAATGGAGTGAGGGAATATGATCATTTTAATAGGTGCAGAGAAAGCACATGACCAAATACATATCCCTTTATGATAAAAATGATCAACAAGGGCCAGGTGTGTGGTGCAAACCTATAATCCCAGCACTCAGGAAGTTGAGGCAGGAAGATCACCATGAGTTCAAGGCCAGCCTGGATTATATAGTGAGACCCTGTTGCAAAAAAACAAACAGAAGATCAACAAATTAGGTATGGATGGAATGTGCCTCAAGGCAATAAAAACAATATATGATAGCACATAACTAACATCAGAATGAATAGAGAAAACTTGAGGCTATTCTTCTCAGAACTGGAATATGATAAGGATGCCCACTTTTGCCCTGTTTATTCAAGATAGTAGTGGAAATACTAACTAGAGAAATTAGGCAAGAGAAAGAAATAAAGGTGTTCAAATTGAAACGGAAAAAATTAAATTGTCCCTGTTTTCAAATGGTATGATCTGATGATATAGAAGACTCTACTAAAATTTTACTCAAGTAAATAAATTCAATAAAGTTACAGGATACAAAAGTCAGAAGTATTTCAATATACTAACAGCCAGATATCTGAAAAAAGAAATTAGGAAAGCAGTCTCTTTTATAAGAGATACAAAAAAGACTAATTTTAACAAGGATGTGAAAAGTCACTGTACTGAAAACTATACAGCTAATGAAGAAAACTGAAAAAGACACAAATAAATGCAAAGATATTCGTTCTATTCTATTACATTTTTCCTCAATAAATTTATTGGTACATTTTCGATATAAAATAGAGTTACATTCATCATTGGGATTGTGTACCATTACATGAGTCTCTTGGTTCTTATTTTTTTTCCCCTTCCCTTGCCCTCCCTTCACCCCCTCCACCCTTCTCTATTTGCAAAGACCTTGTTTCCATTTTTTCCTCTTCTCATATTTTTTCCTTTCCTTTTTTCCCTTCCCCTCCCCCTTCCAATTCCCCTGCTCTTTTAGACCTTTTCTTCCTGTTACACAATATCAGTTATACATTTTTAAAATTACAATATTAAGATCTAGGAGACATTACTACAGATTTTACAGAATTTAAAAGGATATAGAAAGCATATTACAAAAATCTTTTTTGAAATAAATTTGACAACTTCTAAGAAGTACCTTGGAAGACAAATTAATGAAACTAACTCTGGAGGAAATATAAAATTTGAATAACACCTATTAAAGAAAGTATATTCTCTACCTTGAAAACCTACCTATATGGCAACAGCAGGCTCATAAACATTTTAACTGAGAAATTATATCAAACAATTAAAGCAGAAAAAAGAAGGAATACTTCTCCCCTCATTTTAGGAAATCAACATTGTGCTAATCCTAAAACTGGATAAAGATAATAGAAGAAAAAAGTAGGAACATAGATAGAAATTTGTTTAACAAAACAAACTATTGGAAGTCAGATCTGGCAGGATGTAGGAAGTGGTTTTGTTATAGGGATGGCAGTGTTGGTTCAGCATTGGAAGATTCACCCCTAAAAGTCATCATTTAAAGAGAGGAAAGGAAAAAGCCATATGATCCTGTCACTAGTTGGAGAAAAAGTATTGGACTAAATTCTACAGCTGTTCATGGTAAAAGCTATCAGGAGACTAGAAGTAGAACAGAACCTTCTCAACAGATTAAAGACATGCTCTCCATACTTCCAGCGAGAATGCCTTATATGAATGGAGAAGATCCAATGCTTTCTCCTTAAGGTGGGGAACAAGGGCAGATATGCTTACTCTTTATCTGTCCATTAAACTTTGAAACCTAGGCCCCACCAAAATAGTCTGGCAATAAAATGATACAACTAGGATAGGATTGGCATGCAGAAGCAAAATCTTTATATGTAGATGAAATGATCATCTACAGAGAAAATACTAAGAAATCTCTAGGAACCCCTAGAACTTCTACTTGAATTTAACAGGATTAGAAAACACAAGGTATATAAAAATTCAGGTTGGATTTTGAAATTTAAAAGTTATGTAGGAGTACAAAGGACCTAGAAAAGTTAAAAACAGAAACAAAAACAGTGTTGGAAGACATTTAGTACCTAATTTTAAGACTTCTTCTAAAGCTACAGTAATCAAGGTAGTGTTGGTGTAAGGAAAGACATATAGATCATTTGAATAAAACAGAGAATCTAGAAATAGAACCACACATATATGGTCCACTGAGTTTTGAAAGATTATTTAACATTAACATTTTATAGAATATAAACTTGATTCAAGAGCCGATAGTGTTTTCAGCAAATGGCACTAGAATACCTGGTGTCCATATATAAAAAATTAACCTCAACCCTTTTTTTCCATACATTGAAAATAACTTGAAGGGATCTATGAACCTAAATAAGAAAGCCTAAAAGTATAAAACTTTAAGTAACTATAAGGGAAAATATTTATGAATTCAGGGTAGGCAAGAACTACCTAGGATACAAAAAACATGATGTATAAAAGAAAAAAATTGATAAATGAGATTCTATCAAAATTTAGAACTTTAAATGACATCATTAAAATGAAAAGTAGTCCTCAAACAAACCATATTTACAATGCATATAACCTATGATCAGAATATATAAAGAATTCTTATAGCTCATTAATAGACAACCCAATTAGAAAGTAGACATAAGAAGATGATAAATAGCCAGTACAGCACAAAGAATGGTGTGCAACTCTAGAATCAGAAAAATACTAATCAGTACAATAACAAGATTGAATTATACACTCATTAGAGAGATGAAGTCAAAAGTTTTAAAAGCCTTGTCATGACTTTTTTTGTTGTTGGATTCTCCTCCTTTGCGTTTAATTTGTCACGCCCAATGGATTCATTCTGCTGGGTTTCCTGGAATTGTAATTCTCATTGTCTTTTCCTAGGGTATTGTCTGAAATTTTTTGGAGTGCCAGCTTGGTATTCATGAAGTTCCTGAGGTGCTCTTTATCATGAAAGTATCTTATTTCTCCATCAATTTTGAAAGATAGTTTTGCAGGGTACATCAATCTGGGTTGGAGGCTGTTTTCTTTAGGGCTTGAAATATATCACTCCAAGCTCTTCTTGCCTTGAGGGTTTGCATTGAGAAGTCTGCTGTGATTCTGATGGGCTTTCCTTTGTATATGATTTGTTTCTTTTCTCTCACCACTTGTAGAATTTTGTTCTTCTGTTGGATTTCTGGAATCCTAACTATTATATGCCTATGTGTAGATTTTCTTTGATCAAGCCTAGCTGGAGTCCTACATGCCTCACTTATCTGTATGTCAAGTTCTTTTCCCCTGCTTGGGAAGTTTTCTGCCATTCCTTCTGTGAACAGTTTTTTTTTTTGTCATCTGCACTCTCTCCTCTTTCTTCATTGACTCCCATCAGTCTTATGTTATTCTTCTTTGCATTGTCTAGCAGCTGCTGGATTGATTTCTCGTGTTCCTTTACAATTTTAAAGCAATTTTTCTTTTCCTCCTCACTAATTGCAATCTAATCTTCTATATGTGAAATTCTTTCCTCACATTGGTTCATTCTGCTGCACAGACTTTCAATGGAGTTTTTAATCTCTTGGAAATCTGTTTGTATCTGTTTTATGGATTCCATTTGTTTCCTATGTTGGGATTCCATCATGTTCCTCAGATCTTCTATTTTTTTTATCTGTGTACTTTCTAGATTTATTAATCATGTCTTGGACTATGAGCACAATCTTTGCTGTTATTTGAGTAATTATTTCTGATTTCGTTTTTCCCAGGTCCTCTTTTGTTGCCAATTCAGAGAGTCCAGGTGGTTGAGTATCAGATTGCTCCATCTCGTTTCCCTTTGGGGTTACTGTAGGTGATCCAGAAGTCTGTTTTTGAGGCTTGTTTACATGTCTTCACATTTCCACGGGGGTGGGGGGGTGTGCTTCTGGTGCCCACACAGCTCGCCTTTTCTGCCCTAGGAGCTTGGAATGGCAGTGCGGGAGCTTGCTTCTGGGTTCTGGGACCAGCTCAGCTTCTCTGCCCTAGGAGCTTGGGATGGCAGTGGGGGAGCTTCCTTCTGGGTGCTGGGACTGGCTCACCTTCTCTGCCCTAGGAGCCTGGGATGGCAGCAGGGGAGCTTCCTTCTGGGTGGTGGGACCGGCTGAGCTTCTCTGCCCTAGGAGCCTGGGATGGAGGTGAGGAGCTTCCTTCCGGGTGCTGGGACTGGCTCACCTTCTCTGCCCTAGGAGCCTAGGATGGCAGTGGAGGAGCTTCCTTCTGGGTGCTGGGACCAGCTGAGCTTCTCTGCCCTAGGAGCCTGGGATGGAGGCTCTACTCTATTAGATTTTAATTGTTGGGAGAAATTACATGACACTCACAACTTAAGGAGGAAAGCTTTATTAGGCTCATGATTTCAGAGAGTTCATTCAATGGCGGCTAGCTGGCTGCAAAGCAGAAACATCATGGTAGAAGGGAATGGCACTGCTAAGATGCTTAGTCCATGATAGTGGGAAAGCAGAGCAGGGGAACAGTGCCAGAGAAGAAGGGATGACGGACCAGAGCCAGCATAATCTTGAGATTTTTTAAAAAAGAAACACCAGCTGTTTCCTTTTGCATGGTGCCTCCTTCATGCTGTAGGGTGTACTTCTTTTCCTACTTCTACTTGGCCCAAACTCACTCGGCAGAACCTGTTTATTTTCCTACCTTTAATAAAACTTTGCTACCATTTGTGCTTGTCTTGACCAATTCTTTACCCAGGAACAAAAGTACCTTGACACCACCTCTAGAAGGATATCGCAGCACCCCTGAACCTGGTAACATATTTGGGTTAACCAGCCAGGAGAGCAGACTAAGGAAAAACCTAAGGACAACTGAGTTTCCTGTTTTCAGTGCAAGAAGTCTAGACACGGGGCACGTGACTGCAGGAAGCCACTGCCTAGGCTCTGCTTCAAGTGTGAAGTAGCTAATGTGCCTGACTCATGGCACTGGAAGGTTGACCGTCCCTGCTCCCAGAGAGGGACTAGGCCAGCCAAAACACTTGTTTCCTGCTCTGAAGAGGCTCAAGGGAACCTACAATGTTCCTGTCCACAGATATTACTGTCTCCTATGATGAACCCTTGGTAACACTGGACATAATGGGTGACCCAATTCAATATATTCTGTTTTCATTTCCTACTCTGGAAAACCTTCCTCTTGATCTACAGCCACAGTTGGGGTCAAGCGGTCCCCTAATCAGAGATTCTTTACTCCTGCTCTGATGTGTCACTTTGAAAGCCAAATGTTTAACCACGCATTTCTAATTATCCCACAATGTCCTACTCCCTTACTAGGAAATTTATTAGCAATGCTAGGGGCACTTCTCAAATTCTGACAAAAGCCAAAACAGATTTACATTTTGGTAAAGGTATCCTTGTTATGTGAGATATCCCTGACCTAATTGGCTAACACATGGATCCTGCTGCATGGTATAAGATACCTGACTTAAGAAAACCCTTCTTCTATACATTAGAAAAGAGGGGAATTGTTTTGGGTGTTTTGAACCAAAAGCTAGGATAGAGACTAGAAGTTCTGACTCCCCATCAAGTCAGGGCTATTCTGGAGACAAAAGGTTACTTGGAGTTAAAAGGGGTATGGCTTGCCAAGTATCAAGCTGTATTAGACACCCCTGATATTATTTAAAATTTTTTCATTTCTCTTAATTCTGCCTCTCTGATGCCTACAGGCCCAGAAGTTAGCCACTCTTCTGAACACGTGATCTCCCAGAACTATGCAAGCAGGCAGGATATTAGCAATGCACCCCTCCAAGACCCTGAGGAGGTCTGGTTCACTGATAGAGGTAGCTTTGTCCAAGAAGGACATCAGAAGTCAGGTTAAGCACTTGTCGGTTCACAACAAGTCATTGAGGCCAACTCCCCTCAGGAACCTCTGCTCAAAAAGCAGAGCTCACATTCCACTCTCCTAGGGCAGAGAAGCTGAGCCAGTCCCAGCACCCAGAAGGAAGCTCCCCCGCTGCCATTCCACACTCCTAGGCCAGAGAAGCTAAGCCAGTTCCAGAACCCAAAAGGAAGCTACCCTGCCGCCATGCCATGCTCCTAGGGCAGAGAAGGTGAGCCAGTCCCAGAACCCGGAAGGAAGCTTCCTCGCCACCATTCCATGCTCCTAAGGCAGAGAAGGTGAGCCGCATGAGCACCAGAAGCACCCCCCTCCCCCGTGGAAATGTGAAGACATGTAAACAAGCCTCAAAAACAGACTTCTGGATCACCTACAGTAACCCCAAAGGGAAATGAGATGGAACAATCTGATACTCAACCACCTGGACTCTCTGAACTGGCAACAAAAGGGGATCTGGGAAAAATGAAATCAGAAATAATTTCTCAGATAACAGCAAAGATTGTGCTCATAGTCCAAGACATGATTAATAAATCTAGAGAGGACACAGATAAAAAAATAGAGGATCTGAGGAACATGGAATCCCAACATAGGAAACAAATGGAATCCATAAAACGGATACAAACAGATTTCCAAGAGATTAAAAACTCCATCGAAAGTCTGTGCAGCAGAATGAACCAATGTGAGGAAAGAATTTCACATATAGAAGATTAGATTGCAATTAGTGAGGAGGAAAAGAAAAATTGCTTTAAAATTGTAAGGGAACATGAGAAATCAATCCAGCAGCTCCTAGACAATGCAAAGAAGAATAACATAAGACTGATGGGAGTCAATGAAGAAAGAGGAGAGAGTGCAGATGACATAAAAAAAACCTGTTCACAGAAGTAATGGCAGAAAACTTCCCAAGGAGGGGAAAAGAACTTGACATACAGATAAGTGAGGCATGTAGGACTCCAGCTAGGCTTGATCAAAGAAAATCTACACATAGGCATATAATAGTTAGGATTCCAGAAATCCAACAGAAGAACAAAATTCTACAAGCGGTGAGAGAAAAGAAACAAATCACATACAAAGGAAAGCCCATCAGAATCACAGCAGACTTCTCAATGCAAACCCTCAAGGCAAGAAGAGCTTGGAGTGATGTATTTCAAGCCCTAAAGGAAAACAGCCTCCAACCCAGATTGATGTACCCTGCAAAACTATCTTTCAAAATTGATGGAGAAATAAGATACTTTCATGATAAAGAGCACCTCAGGAACTTCATGAATACCAAACTGGCACTCCAAAAAATTTTAGACAATACCCTAGGAAAAGACAATGAGGATCACAACCCCAGGAAACCCAGCAGAATGAATCCACTGGGTGTGACAAATTAAACACAAAGGGGGAGAATCCAACAAAAAGAAAAAGTCATGACAGGGCCTTTAAAACTTTTAACTTCATCTCCCTAATGAATGTATAATTCAATCTTGTTATTGTACTGATTAGTATTTTTCTGATTCTAGAGTTGCACACCTTTCCTTGTGCTGTACTGGCTGTTTATCAACTTCTTATGTCTACTTTTTAATTGGATTGTCTATTAATGAGCTTTAAGAATTCTTTATGTATTCTGGTCATAGGTTATATGCATTGTAAGTATGGTCTGTTTAAAGACTACTTTTCATTTTAATGATGTCATTTAAAGTTCTAAATTTTGATGGAATCTCATTTATCAATTTTTTTCTTTTATACATGTTTTTTGTATCCTAGGAAGTTCTTGCCTATCGTAAACTCATAAACACTCTCCCTTATAATTTCTTCTTAAAGTTTTATACTTTTAGGCTTTCATATTTAGGTTCATAGATCATTTCAAATTATTTTTATGTATGGAAATAAAGGGTTGAGGTTAATTTTTTATATACGGATACTGGGTGTTCTAGTGTTGTTTGCTGAAAACACTTTTCCTCAGCTCTTGAATTGAGTTTATATTCTATAAAATGTTAATGTTAAATAATCTTTCAAATCTCAGTGGGCCATATATGTGTGGTTCTATTTCTAGATTCTCTGTTTTATTCAAATGATCTATATGTCTTTCCTTACACCAACACTGCCTTGATTACTGTAGCTTTAGAACAAGTCTTAAAATTAGGTATTAAACATCTTCCAACACTGGTTTTTTTTGTTTGGTTTTTTGAGTTTTGAGGGGTTTTTTTTTTGCTTTTCTAGGTCCTTTGTACTCCTACATAACTTTTAAATTTCAATATCCAATTCTTCATTTATAGCAAGTATACATAGACCTGAATTTTTATATACTTTGTGTTTTCTAATCCTGCTAAATTCAAATACAAGTTCTAGGGGCGCCTAGAGATTTCTTAGTAATTTCTCTGTAGATGATCATTTTATCTACATATAAAAATTTTGCTTCTACCTTGGCAATCCTAAAAAAAAAACAAACACAAAAGAACTGTGTTCAATCGTAGTAAGACATAGTTAACTCTACAGATCCATACGAGTTAATGGTTATATTAGTAAGGATAGAGGTTGCAAGGAATGGCAGCATGACAAAAAATAGAATTTGAAAAATTAAGCAATGGAAGATGGGAAGGTGATAAAATTGAAAAAAAGATCCCATTGAGGAGTAAAAGAAAATTAGTAGTATTACATAATAGTAACAGAAAAAACCAACAAGGAAAAGGATAAATAATAAGGTATAGAGATTAAACTAGAGGAAAAAAATCATAAGGAAACAAATTGAAAGAGAAACAGTAAAATGAAAGAGAGAGACAGAAAGGTAGACCTAATCAAACAAATAAAGTCATACTTAAAGAGCAGAAACAAGAAAATGGACTCCATGTACATATATATGTACATACCAATAGAAAGAAAAACAAACCTGGATCAAAGAAGCAGGAAAAAAATTTCCTACGTTATTTCCAGATGAATGCTTTTCTTTCATAGCCTGCAACCTTCAATCCAAGTCACATTCCTCTCTGCCCCTTTATAGGCTGTGGGTCTGAGTAGTGACCTCTCTGTTTGAAGGGTCCCCCATGTGTGAACATCTGACCCTGGCAACTGTCCAAGCTGGGACATGGGGCCAGGGAGGGTGTGGAGCATTGATTCTTGGTGAACAGCAGGCTACAGGTGCCTAGCATAGATTCTGGCTGGTTGGAGACCAGCACCGTGTTCCAGATGGAGAATCCAGTGGCTGTAGGACCAGCTCAAAATACCAGATGGAGGACTGTGCGGGCCTGGGGCATGCAGCGGAGACCCAGGTACACCCAAGACTGATGTAAGGAGATTCCAGTGGGCCCATGGAAGACACTGGGTGATGGGTGGTGTCTCACATGGGCCTGGGACACCAGGCAGACCAGGCTGACCTTTGACCAATGCTGAGACCCAGGCAGAGCTCCAGTGAGCGTGGGACTGGCCTAATGCACTGGGTGGTTCTGGGCCACTCAGCCGATGCTCAGATGCACCTTGGATGTGCAAGATGTGGCGTAGTGCAAGATGAGACTCCAAAGTTCCCAGGGACAGGCAGGGTACCTGGCACTGAGTGGGGACTCTGGTAGGCCCAGAACACTGGAGGGACACTCACATGGGCCTGGGGCTCCCCATGGACTGGTGTTGGACACCAGACAGAGTCCTGGGCAGGTCTAGGAATGGTGAGGGGCAGTGAGCACTAGGTGGGAACTCAAGTGATCTCTGGGTACCAGGCACAGACTCAAATGATCCAGTGTCAACTCTGGGTGTCAGATAGAGGTCCTAGAGGGCATGAGAACAACTCGAAGTCCCCAGTGATAACTCAGACATGTCTAGGGCACTCAGCTGGGACTGAAGTGGGCCCAGTACTGATGCAGGGTAACATATAGTGACTCCAGGCACAGGCAGCGGGGGATGACTGCCACTTGTTTATCCTCTTGCTTCCTGAGGTTGGGTGAGAGAGGAAGGAGCTTCCCCTGCCCTTAGTGAGTGCCGGCATGGATGCTGCAGGGTTGCAGCTTCCTCAGTGTTTGCAGAGGGGATGATATCCTGTGAGACTGGTTTCTACAGCACTCCTTGGGTCCCTCTGGCTATTTGAGAAGTTCTTGAGATGGCGATTCCTGGGGCGGGTGGCAGTGAGGCCCTGGTGAACCACTTCTCCTCTTTTTGACTGCTCCCTGGATCTATACGTATCTTCTTTCAAACTGATTTTCTATATCTGGGTATATGTCCCTCCCTGGCTTCCAGTTACCTGGGTTTTTAGTTAATCTTCCCTGAGTCCCATGTGACTCCTCCTCTATTTAGCCAGGTTGAATCCCTGTTCCAAAATGTGCTTTAAGACCAAATTCTAAGTATCTGTTTCCCTGGCCAAACTAAAGAAGTGAAGTTCTTAAACATAGAGAGCAGTTCACGGTGGCCCAAAGCCTTTATTAGTCAATGTGAACAGACTGTCTTGAGGATGCAGATACAAAGTTAGCCTCCTGGGTTTGGCCTATACTTATAGAGAGTGTGTTATAACACGAGGTGGTGTTATGGTATCCTGATCTTCAAATTATCAGTACAATAATGAAAGCTATTTAATTTTTATCTGACAATTGTTTATAAATTATGAAATAAAGGAATGTTTTAGAAAAGTCAAGACAATGGATTCCCACTGCCAGTAAACAGTAAAACAAATGTTACACTGACATCTAGTGGTTACATACAAAAGAACGCAGGTTTTACCAAATCTTGCCATCACTTCTTTTCACAAATTTCACTTCTTTTCTGATAACGCTTTCCTAAACTCTTCACCAAGCATATCAACATCATCTTCTGTTTTAAATACTCCCTACAAGAAAAATATTTTATGGGTTACTTCTAAATGTCAGAATATTTCACTAAATGCTTTTTAGACTAACAAATACACAGATATAAGGTAGTAAAATCACTCAAGATGATGAAATCTATTCAAGAGCTTTATGAAACTTTTAAATAAAAATCAGTATTTTCTAAAAATTATGAGCTCCAGGGCAGGAACTTGTGATAGGACTGTGAGCTCTTCTACTTTACAACTGCAGATACTACTGTTTGGATTGCCTAGAAAGAAAGGAATTGAATCTATTTTGTACTCTTCTTTTAAAATAGCTCTATAATACGATATGAAGAAGGTTAGGGGTGAAGAGACTGAGCTTTAGTGGATTTGTGCAAGGATTTGTTCTTCTTGCCTCAGTTGTAGAGCTAATCAGCAAATATTCAACCTGGCAGCAAAGAGTCCAGGTTCGGAGTTAAACTATTTAAACAAGCTCTTTGAAATTTTTCATTCTTCTTTTTATTTTTCTCTTCCTCCACAGAATACAGCAAAAGGCTTTTTAAAACAAAGTTAAACATAATATTTATCTTGAAATCTGTAAGATTTAAAGGAACGTAAGGGTCATTTGGGGCCACTGAATAAAGGGTTATCAGGTTTACCAGATTGTCCTCCAGCCTCCACAGTTGTTTTCTCCACAAAAAAACAAAACAAAACACTAACACCAAAGATCCTCCTAGAATTTGTAAACTATTTTATGAGATTGATCAATTACATACAGATTTTATCATTAATATATTATTTTTAATTTATTAATTCTATGTAGCCAATTAGACTGTAAGGTCCTATGGCCAGACAATTCTTACATATTTCTTTTTCTACTTTCTTAGTACTGGCCTAATACAGAGTGTTCAAATTAAAAAACCGAACAGCATGATTTCTATATGTGAATGATGATAACTTTACATGAGTCTAGATGATTATGCAACTATGAAACTCATTTTATTAAGAGTCACAATGTATCTCAGATAAACATGAAAATTCACCATTTTTTGGAATTATAGTCAAATCTTGGATTAAGAATAACTAGGTCTGTGAGTGTTCTGGAAGATGAGCAAACATTTCTAAGAAATTTTAACTCGATAAATGAGTGATGTCTTGTAATACGAGCAGTATAATCAGGCTGAATGTCACAGGATCACAACTGGTTTGTGTCTCTCTCTTGCTACTTTGATATACAAATGCTTTGGATTATGAGCAGAATGAATTACTTTCACAAATCAAAGTTTTACTAAGTACTTTTTAAAAGTGAGGCTACCTAGTACCTAGGCATAACCTTCTAATCAAGAGCATAATTCCTCTGATTCAATTCAAACATGAATTGCTCATACAGTTTTTTCATGTAGCTATTACCTCTGGTATACAAAGTATAATGGTTGTTCTAGGGTAGCTTATTTTTAGATATATGATGAAAGGGGAGAAACGAATCTTTAAAATACAAACATAATGCATCAATATAATATAAACTCCACATGTCAATGTGTAAGAACGACTCTCTTATTTTAGAGATGTTCAAATGGGCCCAGTAAGGTCTAAAGCCTAGCCAAATCCTGCTGCTGCCCATAACAGAGCAAGAAGTGTGTGACGATAACACCCTCTAGTATTCTAATGTCACCTACTTTCCACTATTCAAGGTCATGGCGATTACACCTGGAGATAAAATTTCACTTACTTTAGGGAGATATCCTAGTAATTTTGTAGCATGTTCTTTGAGAAGTTTTAGCCTTTCTTCTTCAATAATCGCATTGACACACCCTTGTCTTCTTTGCTGCAACTGCCATTCTTCAAGTTCACGTTGCTGGAAATACAAATCAAATTTTATTGATTGTCACAAAACATTAATCTTTTAGGGAAGTTTTCAAATAAAACTATTTTGCAGTGAATTACAGTATAAAATTGATTTGTGACACTAAGTTCAAAAGATATTAGTGTATATATATATAATATATATATATATATATACACACATATCTATCCCTTACCATGGCTGCTTTAGTTGTAAAAACAATAGTTATGACTGTAATTTTAAGGCGATTCACAGATATTAACTCCCTTAAGTGCTAGAGTTAGATCATGATTGGTTTATATCAAGACTAAGAAACAGATTTTTATCCTGTAAGCGTTCACTGAGGTTTAAGCAGGAGAAGGAAATGATGACATTTTTTTAAAAAACACTATTACTTAGGACTGGGGATTTAGCTCAGTGGTTCTGCTGCCTGCCTCAAAAGCACAAGGTCCCAAGTTTGATCCCTGTAACCAAAAAAAACCCCAAAAAACAAAAAACAACCCACTATAACTTGTATGACAGTTAAAAGGATACCAGTTAGAAGACACTTTCAGTAGTTGATGGGAATTCTATTGAATGTCTGAGCAAAGTTATGAAGAAGAGAAGCTGGATGTAAGCAATTACTGAGGAATCAATGGGGTTTGGTGGCTGACTGAAAGTCTTTCTGTGAGAAAGAGGAAAACTTCAGGAATGCTTCCAGGATGACAGATCTGGGTGACTAAGTGATTACATTCTTTAGCCAAGATTCAGGCTACAAGAATTAGAAAACATTTGTCTTATTATGTTCACCTATGGATACCTAACTCCCAAAGCCCCTCAAGATTTCCAACTATATCTATATCTCTGGATGCTACTTCAGATAAAAATTTCTAAGAAAATGTAGCGTAAACTTTACTCTTCTGAAGATATTTTCAACTTGCATTTCTATTGTAAACTCAACACTCCTAAACCAGAAGTTGCTATATCTTTTAACTCCAACCCAAAATATACTGTAACAGCACTTCTGTTCCTTGAGCTTTTTATATTTGAAACCTTTGAATAATTTTGACTCCTTCTTTCACTCTACCCTATATGAAAAACAAGAATCATACAATTCTTATCTATTCCTCCTTTAAAAATAAATTCTTGGGGCCGGGGATTTAGCTCAGTGGTTTCGCCGCCTGCTGCGCAAGCACAAGGACTCGAGTCCGATCCCTGGTACCAATAAATAAATAAATAAATAAATAACATTCTTTTCTTTCTCTTCCCCCCTATTATTCTTTTTATTGCCTATTTTAGGTCATCGCCTCACTCTTGAATTACTATTTTCTCTTATTAATGACGATATTATATTGAATACCACATTAGTCCATTTCTGTATTCTGTCTAATCCTCTACCTATCATTCAAGTTTCTCAATGCAGTATGTTGCCATATGCTGCCAATGCAGAACACCCTTCACCTGTCTCCTTTTATTCTCTTATATATTTCCAGGTAAACCCACAAAATTTGTCATAAATGTATTGTACAACGAGTAAATTATACACCACCAAACTCTAGCAATGTTTACAATGTACATTTAAAAATGTATTCTTAGTATATCATGGAGTTTTATATATAACCCAGTACACTTGGCATCTATTTATATCTATTTTTGGCACCAGATCAGAAGCTACCAGACATTTGTTTTGGTTACCTTCCCAACACATACAAAAATATTTAGCAGATCAGAATCTGTTGATTATAAAAACAGCCTGAGAATCTATTTTAGTCCACTTGTGAATAAAAAGATCAGCATTTTGATATTAACTTATTGATCCCAGCTCTGCTACCTATTTTCCATGAACTGTGAACAATAAACATGATTTTTCTATGCCTTATCTTCCATATCTTTAAACTAAGATGGTAACAGCACCCAATTTAAAGGGTTAAAAGTTTTTAAAAAGTTATTCTTTTGTTTATAATGAGATTAGAATGAATTATATATATAAGAGCTCAATAAAACTTATTGTTGCTACCATTTCTGTTACTTTTTTTTTACCATATGCCTAAAAACTCTACTTCTCATATTTAAAGCTCTTTATCTTTTCAAAGGACTTTCATATGATCTCATTTGGGTATTGGGGGGGGGGTGTTTGTCTGTTTGTTTTGGTACCAGGGATCGAACTCGGGTCCTTGCACTTACGGGGCAAGTGGCGGAACCACTGAGCTAAATCCCTAGTCTCATTTGGTTTTTAGTACAACCCAGAGACACACATTATATAAATATTACTTCAGTTTTATCAGTGAAACATAAATAGATAAATTACTGTCCGAAGACACAAAGCTAGTTCTCTCTCTGGCTCCTAAATCCACATTTGCAAATAGAAATCTTTATCTTTGACCTCAAAATCAATATAGATAAATAGAATTATTTACTCTCTCAAAGTCTATTTTTCCTTCTATGTATTCTTCCTTCAGGACATCACCCACTCGTTAAAGACAAAAGGAGCAGTATTACTAATGGGTAATAGTAGCCTTATGTCTTCTCTCACCCCTCCAGATGTAACTATTCACCAAGCATTATCAACTCTATATCACTAATATCTTTTGGTTGGGTCCCTTGTACACATGCATGGGTTTCATCTCTTACCACTGCAATTTAATAGCTTACTACTGGTCTCCCTGTCTCAAGTACGACTTCCCTATATTTGGTCTCAATGTTACTATTTAATCATCTTCCAAAAAGTAGATCTTAGCATATAGCTTTTCTAACTCATCTGTGGCTCCCACTGGAAAAAGTCCACCTTCTTAAAATAGCACTCAGAGAATTCATGCTGTCACATACTAATACATTCATACCTGTATAATCATAATCACATGCACGACATATCTTTATAATTAACTTTTATATCTGTTCTTAGCCAAGAACATAAATCCACAGATGACATATGGACCTAGTTGTATTTGCCTTTATGTTCTCAATATCAACCAGTTTAGCACATAAAAACCATCCACAAGTAGATTTTAGATGCTATCATAAATAATTAGAAAATTTATATATCATGTGATTGGTAAACAGATAGCTAACACCGGCACATAAAAGTTCTCAATAAATATTCAACAGATGAGTGGATGAGCCGGTTACTGTTCAATGATAACTCAAAAACATTTTTTCTTACCTTGTCTGCAAGGAACTGGTTACGACGCTCTTCAATAAGTTTTTCCACAGCCCTTCTGTGTTCCAGTTGCTTCATTCTTTGCTTCTGAGCATTCATTAATTCTATCCGATCATCTTCAGCAAGTTTAGCTAGCATAGTTTTTCTAAAGATCGCCTCTTCTTCTTTTGCAGCCTGTTGTACTAGTTCTTTCAAGGCCATTTGTTCCTCAAAATCTTGCTTCATCTCTTTTTGCTTTCTTAATTTCTCTTCTGCTTCTTCCTAAACAACAATATAGATAAAAGTTAATTTAGTAACCATTTCTTTGCAACCAATTTATAAAGAGAAAGTGAGACAGTTTGGTTAAGCATGGTATTACAATATGCAAAAATACAAAATAAAAACTTACATCTTTGGGGTTGGGGATTTAGCTCTGTGGTGCTGCTGCCTGACTCAAAAGCACAAGGTCCTGAGTTTGATCCCCAGTACCAAAAAAGAAAACTTACATCTTTTCATAACCTTTTGCCCTACCCTTTCAAAACTATTTGGATACAGCAACTGTTCTTTTAGATTGCCTTGTATTACTTATTTTTAAATTTTTAATTTATATATATATTTACCATCTTGTGGGTATACTCTTAATTAACATGAAACTATGCTGAAAAGAGCAAATATGAAAACATTTTGTACACCTAATTTTATTAATTTGTCATCTGTGATACTTGAATTAACTGTGAATCATTCTAGAATCTTGCCTGAAAGAGTTGTCCAAACCAGCATATTTAGTTTCCAACTTCCTTCCTTTATGTCTGGTTATCTAATACCACTACCATTCTCCAAAATTCAGTAAAATTTAAATAATCTAGCAATAATTAGAAGTTTTTCAGGGAATTCAAATTTACTTGAAACAGTTAAAGTACTCTCTGGCAAGCTTTATTTTCTGAACACTTGGGAAAATTTCAAACATATCAAAAAAAATAAAGAATGTGACAGTAATCACACACTTGCCTAACATAAAAATTCTACAAATTACATTTTCACTATTATTTTATTATCTATCAATTCAATTAAGACTGAAGTAAATTGTAAATCCTTGTCTTTTCTAATCTAACCAGCTTCAAACGCAAGCTTTAGGCACATCCCCATTCTCAAGGCTTCCAAAATATGCCTTCATACTTTTATGAGTTAGTGTTCTTACAGATAATGGCAACTCGGGGATTTACCACAGGCCATTTGGTGCATAAAGAACTCCCTTTATGAGGGCCAAGATGCCACAGTGATGTTTCATTATTTAAACCCCATGATGGCAATGCTACCAAAGCAACCCTGAAAGAACAGCCATTCCTGTATGTGGATACCATTTCACTTTGCTCACTGTTATCTTCACATCTCCAAAGGGGAAACACAACTATTGGAGATAACACAAGTCATATGAAGAACATTAGCTAAAAGAGGAAAATGTAGTTTTGACTGCACAGTAAATCCCCAACTTATGAACAATTGAGTTGCAAACTTTCACAGGTGTAGTGCGAACTTTTCCAGGTGTACCATGTAAGTAAGACTCACTTGTGGGACTTAGGAAAAAAATCCGTGCTGCTAACATTCTCCTAGAATGTCACTGACATTCGTAAGTTGGGGACTTACTGTACAGTCTTTATAATATGGGCAGGAGTGGGTAACAGCGTTAACTGCTCGGTTTTTGCTTCATTGAGTATTCAGCCTCTTCTTCATTATCCCCTTTCAAGCCCTATGCCCTCCACAAAGTCTCCTCCAAACAGATTAATATTCACCTTTTTTTTGTCTCTTAGTTATTTAATTTCTCCATTACTTAATTTTATTTCATATATACATGCTTTATCTCCTCACTGAAAATAAATTTCGAGAGGACATATCCTTTTTTAAAAAACTACAATCTTTAAGAATTTTGAAGATACATTTTCATACTGATTTCTAATTAATTGCCCTGTAGTGAGAAAACCTATTTGGTATGGATTTAAAGCCTTGAAAATTATTGAGACTTACTTTACATCTAGGATGGAATCTGTCTTTGTGAATGCTACATGTGTACTTGAATACAATTTCTAGTCTACGGTTCTTGGGACCAGTATTCTCAAAATGTCAAGTCAAATTTGTTTATACTGATGTTCAGTACTATATCTTGCGGTTTTGACTACTTGGTTTATATTAATGACAAAAAACGTATTGAAATCTACAACTCTGTGGATTTGTCTATTTCTCCTTTTATCCTTTTGTTTCATGCTGAACCTTTACTATTTAGGTTCACATACCTTTAGGACTTTTACATCCACCAGATGAATTTATTCTGATAAAAAAAAATGTCTTGTCCTAAAGTTGACTTTGTCTCATTAACTGAACCACTTCAACTTGTTTTAATTAGTGCTCATATGGAATGTCTTTCTTCATCTTTTGCTTTTATACTGTGTCTTCATATTCAAATTGTGTTAACTGTACACAGCATAGCTGCATCGTGCTTTTTCTGATGCAGCTTGTAAACTGCTTCCTAGTTCTAGCTTTTCTATCTATCTTGAAAATGTCTGTCTTTTAACTGTAGTGTTTATACCATCTTACATATGATATAATTCTCAAAATTGTTGTGTTTACATCTTTCTACTGCTCTGTCTCAAAATTATATGATTTTCTATATTAATTTGTTCTTTCAATATCTGAAACTTACTTTTATTTTCCTCTTATAAACTTCAGCTGCTTCTTCCTGGTATAATTCTTGTCGAACTTGTTCCAAATCTTCATGCTGTCGCAGCATTTCTTCCAATTTCTGAATCAGCTGTTAAATTTTTTAAAAACAAAAATATTTATAGGACCCAAGTTTTATAACTAGTATTTTAGAATTTTACCAGTGTTAAAGAAGTGTTTATTTTAATACCTCATTTTGAAGCTGTAGCCTTTTCCCCTCAATTTCTTGAACTTTTGCCATCTTTTCTTCTTCTCTTTGCTGCTGCATATTGGCAAACTCCATGATTTTCCTGTTTTCCTCTTCCATCTCCTCATGTTTCTTTTTTCTCCACAGAGCTTGCTCTTTCTGAAACTCTTCAATGTACTTCCGAGTTGCGTTCATTTTTTCTAACTTTTGTTGCCTTTCTCTACAAAGCAATAATGGATAGTTTTATAGTAACAGAAATAATAATGAAATAACAAAGTAATTTCCTTCTGTTGATAATAATGTGGGGAAAGACACCTTTCCTATATATAATGTATTCATTCATTAGTGCAACAAATATTTTGAATGTCTACCATGTGTCACTAAACATAATGTTAGGTATGAATATTCTCTGGGTAAAATACTACTATGCCTTCTAACCTACTGATGAAATTTTAAGCATTTTCATTTCAGAAAGGTTACACCCTGTTGACACAAACCTTGCAGCACTCTACACTTAAGCTGTCTACCAAGGAAATTCACAAGAATATGATACAGGCATATTTAAGAAAAGGGTTTAAGTAACTCAGTCAAGCATTTATTATCAGATAATTTATTAATTACCATGCTGACAAAGATGATGAATGCCCTCAATCTATGTGATCATAACTACCATTTATTGAGCATTTATTATGTATCAGTCACTGGTGCCTGTGCTTTACCTCTTTACAACAAACCTATGCTCAATGTAAAGGAAATGTTTAGTCATTTAAAAAATTGGGATAAACTTACAATTGATCTTCTTCATATATTTTCCTAACAATTTCATCAATCATGAGTTTTTCTTTCAACAACTGCTCATAAGCTTCCTGCTTTCTTTTTTCTTGCTCCTCAAGTTGTTTTTCTAAGTCAAGATAGTATTGTGCCTTCTCTTTGTTTCGTCTGTCTTCTAGAGCATTCTCCTCCTTTATTACTCTCTCGTGTTCTTCCATCATGGTTTTGGCTATTTCAGCATCACGTCTCTGATATTAAAACAAAAATTTATCTTTTCATTTTCAAATGGGAGGCAAGTATGACAGATTATTTTAAGTAGACCAACTGAATATTTTAAAGCCTGTCTCATAAGCAAGTATTTGCATCTGTGTAGGTAAAAAGCAAAAGTAGATCACTGTATCCTGAGGGCTGAAGAATGGGTGAGACCCTGGAGAGGGGAGGCTTTCCTGTTCCTTTGAGAAGCTCTCTCACAGGGCAGTTATCTGATAGGATTAATTAATAAATCCACATTGGAAAACCAGAAGTAAAATTATAAGTTATTAGTAACTATTTAACTCAAAGCTGTAGTCATCTTTTTCCTTTATTTATAAGTTGATCTTGGCAATTTTCATAGTTTTTTGTTTTGTTTTGTTTTTTTGGTACCTGGGATCGAACTCAGGTCCTTGCACTTGTGCAGCAGGTGGCAAAACCACTGAGCTAAATCCCTGGCCAATTTTCATAGTTTTTAGCTCAAGTGCTTAACACTTGCTATTTGGTATAAAGATGGTATGAGCTCTTTCATACAAGTCTGCTATTAAATGACTACGAGCAACTCAAGCTTTTATCCAGCCAAAAATTTCTTTCCTGCCATGGGCCTTTGAGTGTCCCCTTTCTCAGTTATTAAAGGCCTTGTGTAACCACTTTAACTTAAAAGGCCCACATATGTTACTTTGGCTGCTTCCCACAATCTTTAATTCACTCACTCAGTACCATTCCTGCTAAGTTAAGAGACAAACATTTTCTTGGATGGGTTAATCTCCTTAATTCTTTTGAGTGTTTTCAAATAATTTAACAACATAAGTTTTAAATGAAACATACAGGAGCAATTTTTTAAATTACCATTTGCCTTTATGACCACATACCAAATGCAGGAATAGTTTGGCAGCATCAAATATAAAGAAGAAGTAGGTTAAAATATTAATGGGTAAATGTCATTCCTGATGTAACTGATCCCTATAAAATACATCCTGCTAACATGACTTAACCAAAATTTTCTCCCTTCTTTGCACATGTTGTACTGTCCTTTTTTTAAAAAAATGAAGTGACAAAACTTTTAAATATGCATAATTACCTACTTATAGAAATGCAATGTTCTCATTTTACAAATAAGAAAATCAAGGCTCAGAAACACTGAGCCAAACTAGTACCTAGATATCCTGACACCTGATTAAGGCCTAGACTATATAGCTTCAATTTTGTGGATCAATTTTGATTTAGAAATATCACTAAATTCTTTTAGGAGTCAGATTAAAATGTGTACAATGACCCTGAATAACTTTAACTATCAGAAATAATAAAACTAAAAACCACTGGATAAATAGTAAATTGTGTTCTATTTTGTTACTAAAAGGATAAAACTATATGGGTTATGAAATAGACTTCCCACTTTTTCTGCCACCTGCCACACCTAAGGTTATCATTAACAGCATGCTATAAGCCCTGCAGATATTTCCTAGAGTAACACAAATGCACACAAACATTAACACAGATGTGCCTCTTACAGCCTGTGCCTGTTCTTAAAAATACTCATATTGTACTGCATGGGTTAACTATTATCATACCATCTCTAAATTGGACACATATGTTTATGTTGATACACAAAATGTACATATATGTATACACACAACTGTCTCATCTTTGTGTGTGATAACGAAGCTCAAGGAATGATGTACAACCTGCAGTTGAGTGTTAACTTAGTAAAAGCTATTATATATATATTTACAATGTATAACACGACTAACGAGCACATCTGAGACACCTTTGCCCAAGAGCATTCCCTCAAAGCAGCTCTAAACCTAAACCTAATCCTAACACTAACCATAACCCTAAGCAGCAGGACCAAATTCCAATACAGATATACTGGAAATTCGACATTATCCCTAACACTCACCATGAACTTACGCTAATACTAAATTTCCAACACACACTTGAGGACACAGGCATTTCAATTTCAATGCTATCTATCACCGTAAACCTAACCACAAGCCTAACCCTAACCCTACCCTAACCCTAACCCTAAACCAAAACCTGATCCTAACTCTAACACTAAGCCCAAGCATCAGGATCAAATTCTGATAACTTGGAACTTGAAATTCGACATTATCTCTAACCCTCACCATGAACTTAAGCTAATACTAACTTTAAAACCCACACTTGAAGACATAGATATTTCAATTTCAATGCTATCTATCACCCTGACCCTAACCCTAACCTTAACTCACCCTACCCTAACCCTAAGTCATTTTCAGGTACCTCAATTTCAGCACTATCCATGACACTTACAAAAAGAAGAACCCTAACCCTAAAAATCATACCCACACTCCAAACAGCAGGTACATGAATTGGAAGAATAAACATAATCCTAAACCTAACCCGAACCCTAAGCAGCAGGACCAAATTCCAATACCCAGGTACCTGAAATTTGACATTATCCCTAAACATCACCATGAACTTACGATAATAGTAACTTTCCAACCCACACTTAAAGACACAGGCATTTCAAATTCAATGCTATCTTTCACCCAAATCCTAACCCTAACCTGAACTCTAACCCTACCCTAACCCTAAGTCATTTTCAGGTACCTCTATTTCAGCACTATCCATGACACTTATGAAAAGAAGAACCCAAATGCTAAAAATTGTACCAACATTCCAAACATGAGGAACATGAATTAGAACCCTAAACCTAAACCTAACCCCAACTGTAACACTAACCCCAAGCATCAGGACCAAATTCCGATACCCTGGTACTTGAAATTCGAAATTATCCCTAAACATCACCATGAACTTACGCTAATACTAATTTTCCACACCACACTTGAAAACACAGGCATTTCAATTTCAATGCTCTCTATCATGCTAACCCGAAACTGAAATTGAACTCTAACCCTACCCCAACCCTAAGTCATTTTCAGGTACCCCTATTTCAGCACAATCCATGACACTTACGAAAAGAAGAAAGCTAACCCTGAAAATCATACCCACACTCCAAACGTGAGGTACATGAATAGGAAAACTAGACCTAATTTGAACCCTAACCATAACCCAAAGCAGCAGGACCAAATTCCAATATCCAGGCACTTGAAATTCGACGTTATCCCTTGCTCTCACCATGAACTTGCACTAATAATAAATTTCCAACCCACACTTGAAGACACAGGCATTTCGATTTCAATGTGATCTATCACCCTAACATTAATCCTAACCCTAACCCTACCCAAACCCTAAGTCAATTTCAGGTACCACTATTTCAGTACTATCCATGAAAACTACGAAAAGAAAAAGCCTAACAGTAAAAATCATACCCACACTACAAACGTCAGGTACATGCATTGGAAGACTGAATCGACATCTAATCCGAGCCCTAACCATAACCCGAAGCAGCAGGACCAAATTCCAATATCCAGCTACTAGAAATTCAACATTATCCCTTGCCCTCACCATGAAATTGTGCTAATACTAACATTCCAACCTGCACTTGAAGACACAGGCATTTCAATTTCAATGCTATCTATCACCCTAACCCTAACCTGAACCCTAACACTAAAATAACCCTAAGTCATTTCCAGGCACCTCTACTTTCGCACTATCCATGACACTTACAAAAAGAAAAACCCTAACCCTAAAAATCATACCCACACTCCAAACGTTAGGTACATGAATTGGAATGCTAAACATAATCCTAAACCTAACCCGAACCCTAAGAAGCAGAACCAAATTTCAATAAACAGGGACATGAAGTTTGACATTATCACTAAACATCACCAAGAACTTACACTAATAATAACTTTCCAACCCATACTTGAAGAAACAGGCATTTCAATTTCAATGCTATCTATCACCCTAACCCTAACCCGAACCCTAACCCTACACTAACCCTAAGTTATTTTCAGGTACCTCTATTTTAGCACAAACGATGACACTTATGAAAAAAAGAACCCTAACCCAAAAAATCATACCCACACTCCAAATTTCAGATACAAGAATTGGAACACTAACCTACACTTAATCCTACCACTAACCCAAACACCAAGCAGCAGGAACAAATTCCAATACCCAGGTACTTAAAATTCGACCTTATCCTTAACACGCACCATGAGGGGCCCTAATACTAACTTTCCAACAGACACTTGAAAACAAAGGCATTTAAATTTTGATGCTATCTGTCACTATGACCCTAACCCTAACCCTAACCCTACCAGAACCCTAAGTCATCCTCAGGTACCGCTATTTCTGAACTATACATGACCATAAGGCAAAGGAGAACGCTAACGCTAACAATCCTATTAAGATTCCAAACAACAGGCACATGAATTGGAACCCTAAACCTAAACCGACTCCTAACGCTAACCCTAACCCTAAGACGCAGGACCAAATCCCAATACCCACGTAGTTGACATTTTATATTATCCCTCAGGCTCTCCACGAACTTACGCTAATACTAACATTCCAACCCACACTGGAAGAAACAGGCATTTCAATTGCAATGCTATCTATCACCCTGACCCTAACCCTAACCCTAGCCCTCACCCTACCCGAACCCTAAGCCATCCTCAGGGACCGCTATTTCCAAACTATCCATGACTCATATGAAAAGAAGAACCCCAACCCTAACAATCATACCCACACTCCAAACGTCAGGTACATGAATTGGAACCCTAAATCTAAACTTACTCCTAACGCTAACCCTAATCCTAAGACACAGGACCAAATCACAATACACAGGTGCTTGACATTTGACATTATCCCTCCCCCTCCCCACGAACGTACGCTAATACTCACATTCCAACCCACAGTGGAGGACACATGCATTTCAATTTCAATGCTATCTATCACCCTGACCCTAAACTTAACCCTAGCCCTAGCCCTACCCGAACCCTAAGTCGTCCTCAGGTACCGCTATTTCCACACTATCCATGACCCATACGAAAAGAAGAACCCCAACCCTAACAATCATACCCACACTCCAAACCTCAGGTACATAAATTGGTACCCTAAACCCAAAACAACTCCTAACCCTAACCCTAACCCTAAGCTGCAACACCAAATAACAATACTCACGTGCTTCACATTTGACATTATCTCTCCCCCTCCTCAAGAAATTATGCTAATACTAACTTTGCAACCGACACTGGAAGACACAGGCATTTCAATTAAAATGCTATCTATCACCCTGAACCTAAACCTAACCCTAGCACTAACACTACCCGAACCCTAAGTCATCCTCAGGTACCGCTATTTCCACACTATCCATTACCCATACGAAAAGAAGAACCCTAACCCTAAAAATCATACCCACACTCCAAACCTCAGGTACATAAATTGGAACCCTAAACCTAAACCAATTCCGAACCCTAACCCTAATCCTAAGCAAAAGGACCAAATCACAATACACAGGTGCTTGACATTTGACATTATCCCTCCCCATGCCAAAGAACTTACACTAATACTCACATTCCAAACCACACTGGAAGACACAGGCATTTCAATATCAATGCTATCTATCACCCTGACCCTAAACCTAACCCTAGCCCTCACCCAAGATGAAGCCTAAGACATTGTCAGGTACCGCTATTTTCGAACTATACATGACCATAACGCAAAGAAGAACCCTAACTCTAACAATCATCCTCACACTCCAAACGTCAGGTACATGAATTGGAATCCTAAACCTAAACCTACTCCTAACCCTAACCCTAACCCTGAGCTGCAAGACCAAATCACAATACTCAGGTGCTTCACATTTGACATTATCCCTCGTCCTCCCCACGAACTTACGCTAATACTAACTTTGCAACCCACATTGGAAGACACAGGCATTTCAATTTCAATGCTATCTATCACCCTGACCCTAACCCTAACCCTACCCCTCACCCTACCCGAACCCTAAGTCATCGACAAGTGCCGTTATTTCCGCACAATCAATGACCCATACGAAAAGAAGAACCCCAACCCTAACAATCATACCCACACTCCAAACGTCAGGTACATAAATTGGTACCCTAAACCTAAACCTACTCCTAACCCTAACCCTAACCCTAAGCCACAAGACCAAATCACAATACCCAGGTGCTTGATATTTGACATTATCCCTCCCCGTGCCCACGAACTTACACTAATACTCACATTCCAAACCACACTGGAAGACACAGGCATTTCAATATCAATGCTATCTATCACCCTGACCCTAACCCTAACCCTAGCCCTCACCCTAGATGAACCCTAAGTCATTTTCAGGTACTGCTATTTCCGAACTATACATGACCTTAACGCAAAGAAGGACCCTAACCCTAACAATCATATCCAGACTCCAAACATCAGGCACATGAATTGGAACCCTAAACCTAAACCTACTCCTAACGCTAACCCTAACCCTAAGACGCAGGACCAAAACACAATACCCAGGTGCTTCACATTTGATATTTTCCCTCCCCCTCCCCACAAATTTACGCTAATACTAGTATTCCAACACAAACTTGAAGACACAGGCATTTCAATTTCAATGTTATCTATCACCCTGACCCTAACCCTAACCCTAGCCCTCACCCTACCCGAACCCTAAGTCATCCTAAGGTACATCTGTTTCTGCACTATCCATGACCCATACGAAAAGAAGAACCCTAACGCTAAGAATCATACCCACAATCCAAACGTCAGGTACATAAATTGGAACTCTAAACCTAAACCTACTCCTAACGCTAACCCTAATCATAAGATGCAGAACCAAAACACAATACCCAGGTTCTTGACATTTGACATTATGCCTCCCCATCCCCACGAACTTACGCTAATACTCACATTCCAACCCACACTACAAGACACAGGCATTTCAATTTCAATACTATCTATCACCCTGACCCTAACCTTAACCCTAGCCCTCACCCTAACCGAACCCTAAGCCATCCTCAGGTACCGATGTTTCCGCACTATCCATGACCCATATGAAAAGAAGAACCCTAATCCTAAGAATCATACCCATACGCTAAACATCAGGTACATAAATTGGAACCCTAAACCTAAACCTATTCCGAACCCTAACCCTAACCCTAAGCAAAAGGACCAAATTACAATACACAGGTGCTTGACATTTGACATTATCCCTCCCCCTCCCCACAAACGTACGCTAATACTCACATTCCAACCCACAGTGGAGGACACATGCATTTCAATTTCAATGCTATCTATCACCCTGACCCTAAACCTAACCCTAGCCCTAACCCTAACCGATCCCTAAGTCATCCTCAGGTACCGCTATTTCCGCACTATCCATGACCCATACGAAAAGAAGAACCCCAACCCTAACAATCATACCCACACTCCAAACCTCAGGTACATAAATTGGAACCCTAAACCTAAACCAATTCCGAACCCTAACCCTAACCCTAAGCCAAAGGACCAAATCACAATACACAGGTGCTTGACATTTGACATTATCCCTCCCCCTCCCCATGAACTTACGCTAAAACTCACATTCCAACCCACACTGCAACACACAGGCATTTCAATTTCAATGCCATCTAAAACCCTGACCCTAATCCTAACCCTAGCACTAACCCTACCCGAACCCTAAGTCATCCTCAGGTACTGCTATTTCCACACTACCCATGACCCTTATGAGAAGAACCCTAACCCTAACAATCATACCCACACTCGAAACGTCAGGTATATGAATTGGAACCCTAAAGATAAACCTACACCTAACCTTAAACCTAACCCTAAGCTGCAGGACCAAATCCCAATACCCATGTGCTTGACATTTTATATTATCCCTCAGGCTCTCTCCACGAACTGATGCTAATACTAACTTTCCAATGCACACAGGAAGATACAGGCATTTCAATTTTAATGCTATCTATCACCCTGACCCTAACCCTAACCCTAGCCCTCACTATAGATGAACCCTAAGTCATTTTCAGCTACCGCTATTTCCAAACTATACATGACCATAACGCAAAGAAGAACCCTAACTCTAACAATCATACTCACAGTCCAAACGTCAGGTACATGAATTGGAATCCTAAACCAAAACCTACTCCTAACCCTAACCCTAACGCTAAGCTGCAAGACCAAATCACAATACCCAGGTGCTTCACATTTCACATTATGCCTCCCCCTCCCCCACGAAATTACACAAATACTAACATTTCAACACATACTTGAAGACACAGGCATTTCAATTACAATGCTATCGATCTCCCTGACCCTAACCCTAACCCTAGCCCTCAACCAAGGTGAAGCCTACGTCATTTTCAGGTACTGCTATTTCCAAGCTATACATGACCATAACACAAAGAAGAACCCTAACCCTAACAATCATAAACACACTCCAAACGTCAGGTACATAAATTGGAACCCTAAACCTAAACCTCCTGCTAACCCTAACCCTAACCCTAAGCCACAGGACCAAATCACAATACCCAGGTGCTTCACATTTGACATTATCCCTCCCCCTCCCCACGAACTTATGCTAATACTCACATTCCAACCCACACTGGAAGACACAGGCATTTCAATTGCAATGCTATCTGTCACCCTGACTTTAACCCTAACCCTAGCACTAACCCTACCCGAACCCTAAGTCATCGTCAGGTACTGCTATTTCTGCACTATCCATGACCCTTACGAAAAGAACAACCCTAACCCTAACAATCATACCCACAGTCGAAACGTCAGGTATATGAATTGGAACCCTAAACATAAACCTACACGTAACCCTAACCCTAAACCTCAGCCGCAGGACCAAACCCCAATACCCACGTACTTGACATTTTATATTATC
Source organism: Heterocephalus glaber (assembly GCF_053883595.1). Taxonomy (NCBI): domain Eukaryota; kingdom Metazoa; phylum Chordata; class Mammalia; order Rodentia; family Bathyergidae; genus Heterocephalus; species Heterocephalus glaber. The sequence continues at coordinate 166,763 of NW_028258414.1, forward strand.
CCTCAGTCTCTCCACGAACTTATGCTAATACTAACTTTCCAACCCACACTGGAAGACACAGGCATTTCAATTTCAATGCTATCTATCACCCTGGCCCTAACCCTAACCCTAGCCCTCACCCAAGATGAACCCTAAGTCATTTTCAGTTACCGCTAATTACGAGCTATACATGACTGTAACACAAATAAAAACCCTAACCCTAACAATCATACCCAGACTCCAAACGTCTGGTACATGAATTGGAACCCTAAACATAAACCATCTCCTAACGCTAACCCTAACCCTAAGCCGCAGGACCAAATCACAATACCCAGGTGCTTGACATTTGACATTATCCCTCTCCCTCTCCACGAACTTAGGCTAATACTCACATTCCAACCCACACTGGAAGAGACAGGCATTTCAATTTCAATGCTATCTATCACCCTAACCCTAAACCTAACCCTAACCCTACCCTAACCCTAACTCAGTTTCAGGTACCTCTATTTCAGCACTATCCATGATACTTACGGAAAGAAGAAACCTAACCCTAAAAATCATACCAACACTCCAAACGTCAGGTACATGAATTGGAAGCCGGAACCTAAACCTACTATGAACACTAACAGTAACCCTAAGCAGCAGGACCAAATTCCAATATCCAAGTACTTGAAATTCGACATTCTCCCTTACCCTCACCATAAACTTTCAGTAATACTAACATTCGAAACCACACTTGAAGACACAGGCATTTAAATTTCAATGCTACCTCTCACCCGAACCCTAACCCAAACCTAAACCCTAACCCTACACTAACCCAAGGTCATTTTCAGATACCTCTATTTTAGCACTATCCATGACACTTATGAAAAGAAGAACCCTAACCCTAAAAATCATACTCACACTCCAAACGTCAGGTACTTGAATTGGAACCCTACACCGAAACCTAATCCTAACCCTAACCCTAACCCTAAGCAGCAGGACCAAATTCCAATATCCAGGTACTTGAAATTCGACATTATCCCTGACACTCACCATGAATTTACTCTAATACTAACATTCCAACCCACACTTGAAGACACTGGCATTTCAATTTCAATGCTATCTATCACCCTAACCCTAACAGTAACCCTAACCATACACTAACCCTAAGTCATTTTCAGTTACCTCTATTTCAGCACTATCAATGACACTTACAAAAAGAGGAACCCAACCCTAAACATGACACCCACAATCCAAATGTCAGGTACAAGAAGTGGAACCCTAAACATAATCCTAAACCTAACCCTAACCCTAAGTAGCAGGACCAATTTCCAGTACCCAGGTACTTGAAAATTGACATTATCCCTAAATATCACCATAAACTTACACAAACAGTAACTTTTCAACCCACACTTGAAGACAGGCATTTCAATTTCAATGCTATCTATCACCCTAACCCTAAACCTAACCCGAACCCTAACCCTACACTAACCGTAATTCATTTTCAGGTACCTCTATTTTGGCACTATACCTGATCCTTACGAATAGAAGAACCCAAACACTAAAAATCATGTCAACATTCCAAACAACAGGTACCTCAATTGGAACCCTAAACCTAAACCTAATCCTAACCCTAACACTAACCCGAAGCATCAGGACCAAATTCCGATACCCTGGTACTTGAAATTCGACATTATGCCTTAACCTCACCATGAACTTATGGTAATACTAACTTTCCAACCCGCATTTGAAGACACAGGCATTTCAATTTCAATGCTGTCTGTCACCCTAACCCTAACCCTAAACTAACCCTAAGTCATTTTCAGGTACCTCTATTTCAGCACTATCCATGACATTTATGAAAAGAAGAACCCTAACGCTAAAAATCATACCCACACTCCAGACATCAGGTACATGAATTGGAAACCTAAATCTAACCACAATTCTAAACCAAACCCTAACCCTAAGCAGCAGGACCAAATTCCAATACCCAGGTACTTGAAATTTGACATTATCCCTAAACATCACCATGAACTTATGCTAATACTAACTTTCCAACCCATACTTGAAGACACAGGCATTTTACTTTCAATGCTATTTGTCATCCTAACCCTAAACCTAACCCGAACCCTAACCTAACACTAACTCTTTTCAGGTACCTCTATTTCAGCTCTATAAATGACACTTATGAAAAGAAGAACCCAAAAGCTAAAACTTACACTAATATAACAAATGGCAGGTACATGAATTGGAACCCTAAACCTAAACCTAATCGTAACCCTAACACTAAGCCCAAGCATCAGGACCAAATTCCAAAACACTGGTACTTGAAATTCGACATTCTCCCTAACCCTCACCATGAACTTACGCTAATACTGACTTTCCAACCCACGCTTGAAGACACAGGCATTTAAATTTCAATGCTATTTATCACCCTATCCCAAACCCTAACCCTATCCTCTTGTAACACTAAGTCATTTTCAGGTACCTCTATTTCAGCACTATCCATGACACTTACGAAAAGAAGAACCCAAACGCTAAAAATCATACCAACATTCCAAACGTCAGGTACATCAATTCGAACGCTAAACGTAAACCTAATCCTAACCCTAACCCCAACCCCAAGCATCAGGACCAAACTCCGATACCCTGGTACTTGAAATTAGACATTATCCCTGACAGTCACCATGAACTTATGTAAATACTAACTTTCCAACCCACACTTGAACACACAGGCATTCAATTTCAATGCTGTCTAACACCCTAACCCTAAACCTACCCTAACCTTAAGTCATTTTCAGGTACCTCTATTTCAGCACTATCCATGACACTTACGAAAAGAAGCACCCTATCCCTAAAAATCATACCCACACTCTAAATGTCAGGTACATGAATTGGCAGCAGCATATGAGGAGTTACAAAAGGGGATAAAAACACAGAAAAACCTGGGGAAAAGATTCCTTTTTAAAACAGGAAAGTTTCCTATGGACAAGTTATAATTTAAATATATGCTGAATGTTTACACTGTCATTAATTCTCCTCTCACTTGAAAGATGCTTATCTCATTGTTCTTGCTACTTTCTGAAGTGGTTCTGGAAGTCCTCTTTTGTGTTTTTATAACACTTGATAGAGAATATAGCGAATGTTGCTGTCAAGAATCATTCAGTGGAAAAGCAGGTTTGTAAAAACATTACCATATGTCTTCATCCATTTTATCCACCAGATGCTGGCACCATGCAACTTCTGGCTCTTCTCCAAAGTCAAAATGACCATGACAAGTAAATACTTTGAATCAATCCAGGCAATTGAGGCAGCCACAAGAATGCAATTAAAGACCCTCATGAAAAAGGACTTTAACTTTTAAAACTTTAAACTTTCATCATATTTTTCAAGCATGCTTCATAAAATTATCAAATTATAAAACACTTTAAAAATAAAAACATAACATTCTAAAATATAGTACTACTTGTTAACAATTAACACTATACTGTTTTGTGGAAGAATAACCAGGTAGAGGCCATAAAGAATGCTGGAAGTTACACAGACTCTGAAAAGCTTTGATAATAAGTTGAGGGAGGTTTCATATGAATTCACTGAAGATCCTCAGGATCTGAAAAGTGTACAAGTACTTGGGAAATCTAGCAGTGGGAGTTCTTTCTAGAATGTAACAATGTTAAAAAAAAACCTGTTTTTTAAAATTTTCTAAATGAAAATTTTATGTTTCTCAAAACAAAAAACATAATGACCAGAAACAATATTACCATTTGCTCATACTTAATGGCATCCTTTTCTGCAATCTGGGCTGCCCTCTCTTTATTCATGTAAGCAGCTCTTAATTTCTTCTCCAATTCTCTGAGCTCAATACTGTGGGGGAAAAAATAAATTAAATTTAAATGTGAAGTTCATAAGAAAAGTAAACTTCGCAAAAAACTGAGTTCCTTCTATATTTTTACTTTTTTGAAAAAGTACACAACTGGTACCACTTTAGATCCACAGAAGAAGTAACAATTCATTACATTTAATGGGTACCTTGGGGCATTACAGACTTAAATCTTCAGGCTAAGCTATTCTATTTTATTTGTCTATTTGTTTATAACAATGCCACACTATTTTACCTCATATAGATTATAATAGGTCTTTATAACCTGGAGCAATTGTCCCCAATTTTAGTCTTAAAAAAAGAAGCAATTCTCAGTACTTGCATTTCCATTTCTACTTTAGACTCAGCTTGTCAAATTTCACAATAAACAAAACTGGCAAGGATTCTGATTAAGATTGCACTGAATTCATAAATCAATTTGGAGCGTACTGATATCTCTACAGCACTGAGTCTTCCATTGCTTAAACATGGTATCCTTCTACTTTTTTAGGTTTTTTTGAAGTCTATCAATAATGGTTTATATTTGTGGGTTGTGTCTATTTTACAAAGCTGGAAATCCAACTCAGCCCCTCACACATTACCACGGCAAGCACTTTACCACTGGGCTACAATCCCAGACCTTTGTGTTTTGTTTTGATACAGTAATTTATATCTTTCATTAGATATTTGTTTTTTATGTTCTTGAACAGATTACAATTTTTCAGATTTCATTTTCTAATTGCTGCTGATTTATAGAAAATGTTTATATAATAACTTCACATTTAACATCCATTTAGCACTAATTTGAATTATCTGTAAATTCTTTTTAATTTTCTACATAAAATCAAGGCATCTGTGAATAATTAAAGCTTTATTCTTTTACTGCCTTATCATACCTTTTGTTTCTTTTGTTTTATTGTGCTGGTTAGTGTGTACAATGCATTAGCAGAAGTTGTTTTTCATTTTTTTTTAGAGCAAGCATCCCTTGTCTGTCAGAGGGAAAGTGTTTCACGTTTTACCACTAAATATGCTGTTTCCATAAGATACCTTTTATTCTTAGTTTGTTAAACTTTGTTTTAATCACAGTGACACTGATTCATATCCACTGTTTATATATATGTATATATATATATATATATATATTCATATCCTGTTTATATAATTGTGTTAACAGATGAGCTACATTTATTGGGGGTTTTTTCCATTAAGTTTATTGGTACATTTTAGGTATACAATACAGTTACATTCATCATTGGGATCTTGTACCTTTACATGATCTACCTTGGTTCTTATTTTTTCCCCATTCCCCTGCCCTCACTTTACCCTCTCCACCTTTCCCTATTTACAATGATTTTGTTTCCACTTTTTCCTTTTCTCATATTTTTTTTCCTTCTTTCCTTCCCCCTACCCCTCCCACTTCCCCTACTCCTTTAGACCTTTTCTATTTCACATTATCAGTTATACATTTTGATCCTTATTTACACTTTTAGTTTTTCATACCAGAGAAACTATTTAGTATTTAGAAGTATGTTCTACTTATTTCACTTAAGAGTATGGCCTCAGTGTGCATCCATTTAGCTATAAATGTCTCTAGTTTCTCATTCTTTATGGCTGAGTAGTACTCCATTTTATTAAAAAAACACATCTTCGGGCCAGGGATTTATCTCAATGGTTTCTTCACCTGCTGCACAGCACACAGACCTGAGTTCAATCCCCAGTACCAAAAAAAAAAAAAAAAAAACCCACAAAAGAAAAACCCCACTTCTTTATCCAGTCTCCAGTTGATGGTCAATTGGGCTGTTTCCAAGTTTGAGCTATTACAAATTGTGCCACTATAAACATGGGTATGTATATATCACTATGGTATGATTCTTTTAACTCTTTTGGGAAGATACCCAACAGAGAAATAGCTGGGTCAAATGGGACCTCTAATACTAGTTGTCTAAGGTATCTCCATTTGATTTCCACAGTGGTTGCATCAGTCTGCACTCCCACCAACAATGGAGAAGGTTCTTTTCTCCTCACAACCTCACCAGCATTTGTTATTGGTTGATTTCTTGATAGCAGCCATTCTTTCTGGGGTGAGGTGGAATCTCAGCGATGTTTTCATCTGCACCTCTTAAATGACCAGTGATGTTGAACATTTTTTCATATGTTTATTTGCTGCTTTTACTTCATCTGAGAAATGTGTTCATCTCAAATGCCCATTTTTGAATTGGGTCTTTATATTTGGGGGGCCTGATTGTTTTTTTTTTTTTTTTTTTAGTTCTTTATGTATTCTAGATAATAGACCTTTGTCTGAGGAACAGCTGGTAAAAGTATCTTTCCCGGGCCAGGGATTTAGCTCAGTGGTTTCACTGCCTGCTGTGCAAGCGCAAGGATCCGAGTTCGATTCCTGGTACAAAAAAAATATTTTTCCCACATTGTAGGTTGTCTCTTAGCTCTGTTGGTGGTTTCTCTTGCAGTGCAGAAGCTTTTTAATAAGATGAGATCCCAATTGTTGATTCTTTTTGCTAGCATTTATTGGTTTTTAATGTTAAACCAAATTTACATTCCTGAAATAAGTTAAATATGGTCAGGATGGGTAACCTTTCTTATATGCCACTGGATTTGATATTAACTAATACAATATTTCAGAACATAACTGCAAAATTATGTAAAATTGGTGTTGCTTCTTCCCAAATGTTTAAAATTCATCTCCACCTATAGATTTCTTGGCAGACAAGATATAGATACACTATCTTTAAAATTTATAGGAATATTTAGGTTTCTACTTCTCCTTGTTTTCCTGAATATTCCTTGAGTACTTCTTGTTCTATTTGCTCTTGTTTGGTAAAATGTGGTGTCTAGCAATTTATTCCATTTAATTTTTCAAGCATCTGCATAAACTGTTCATCATATTCTGCTATCATCTAGTAAATGTGTCTATGACCTATACTGCTATCCCCTGCCCATTCCTAAAACTGTTATTTTGCATTCTCTTTTATTCTTTATCATTCTTGCCAGGAGGTTATCAATTTTACTAGCCTTTTAAAAGACATAATTCTTGGCCTTTGTTTATTCTACTTTACGTTTGTACTCTAACTCCTTTATTTCAGCTTTTATCTTTATCTTTTCTCTCCTCCTACATTCTTTCTGTAATCATTTCAGAAGGGAATTTGCTGATTATTTCCTAATTCCAACTAGCACATTTTCTAATGTAGTCATTTCAGATTAAAAATTACCCTACCGGAACAGCTTTAGCTACATCCTGAAAGATCTAGGGTGTACTTTTTTAATCCTCCAACTTATTTAGTGTGAAAAAATACAATAATGGGAAAATTTTCATTTTAACTATTTCAAGTATAACATTTACTGGTGTTAATTACATTCACAATGTTCTGTAACCATCAACAGTATTTCCAATGCTTTTTTCATCACCCATTAAACAACTACTCCCTCTTCCATGCTTCCCCTGGCCTCTGGTAATTACTAATCTACTTTTTATATCTGCCTAGTTCAAGTAAGTGGAATTATACAATATTTGTCCTATGTCTGGCTTACTTAGTGTAATGTGTTTTATATAGTCATTCATGTTGTGGCCATGAACTAGAAGTTCATTCATCCTTATACTGGATGATACTGCATTTGTGTATCTGCCACATCTGTTTACCCACTCATCTGTTGATGGATAGATACTCAGCTTGTTTCTACCTTTTGACTACAGTAAACAATGCTGCACTGAACACTGGCACACAAGAATTCATTTCAGTCAAGTACTCAATTCTTTTGTAGATAAACCTGGGAGTAAAATCTTTGGGTCATACGGTATCTGTTTAACTTTTTCCACATTTTATTTTCATACTGGCAGTGTTTACAGGTTCTAATTTTGCACTTTCTTGGCCACACCTGTTATTGTCCACTTGCATCAACAGGTGTGAAACAGTTTCTTGTTGTGGCTCTGATTTGTATTTCTCTAATGGCTAATGATACTGAATAACTTTCCATGTACTTATTATCACTGTGTATTTTCTTTGGGAAAATGTCTATTTAAATGGCATGCTCATTTTTGAATTGGGCTATTTTATTATTGAATTGTAGCTATTTTTTTATATATTCTGCATATTAATCCTTATCAGAGCTACAACTTGTTCTTGCCTTAGTGAGTTCTTGCTAGGTGAAAACAATCTATCAGTCTCAGTGCTCCACAGAGGTGGTTAGAACAGACATATACAAAAGGTGTACACTGCTTCCTCCTGAGCCAGGGACCAGGGTCTCAAACTCAGAACAGAACATGAGCTGCTATCCTCAAGACTGCTTAAGCTGAGATGGGGGTCCCACAAGAGCAAGGAAAACCACCACCTTTTCTTGATTCAGCATTTGGCTGGTTACTGTCACCTTTGGGTGTTATCCAGGGTTCTTACACAGTTTGTTCTTATAGTTTCTCCTTGGTTGTTTTTGTTTGTGTTTTGTTTTTATTATTGTTGTTTTACTGTTGTTTGTTTTAATGTTTCTCACAGGGAACAGGGGTGGGGAAGGAAAGGGGCCTTGAGCTGCCTACACTGCTATTTTACTGACATCAACCTTACAACTTTTACCATGAGGTGTTCTCATTTCTATTCACTTAAAAATATTTTCTAATTTAAATTTTGATTACTTTTTGGCCCAAAGGCTATTTAGAAATGTACTTTTAAAATCTTTAAACATATAAAGAGTATCAGTTGTCTTTGGTTTCTGATATCTAGTTTAATTCCACTGAAGCCAGAGAACATAGTATGTATGAATTTGATAATTTCTTGATAATTTTATTCTGGTACAACATATCATCTATTTTGGTAAATGATTCAAATATGTCTACTGTAACAACTAATATAGTTAAGTTTAAATTTACAAACTTAGTACCTTCTATTTTCTTTTCTCTCTTTTTGCTTCTTTGGTGGGGTACCACAGCTACCCTCAGTTTAGATAGCTCACTAGGAGGACGCACAGGACTCAGCATATGACTATACACGTATTCCACTGAAAGAATAGAGACCAAAAGTAGCATAGAAAAAAAGGCACACAGGCAGAATTCAGAGGAAACCAGGTGCAGGCTTCTGAAAGACCTCTCCCAGGGGAGTTACGCAGGACACACTGGATTCACCAGTAATGAGTTTTGACAACCTTCGGGAAATGGCGTCTGCCAGGGAAGATCCCCAGGGACTCAGTGGCCAAGGTTTTTATTGGGGGTTGGTTACTTAGGCACCCTCTACCTAGCACTACCTAAATTCCAGAATCACAGAAGAAAAGCAATGTTCAGAATAAAGTATACTCTGCTTTCACAAACAGTTTAGGCACAAGGAGTCACTCTTAATTAGTCATTGTAATGTAAACTTACTTAAAATCCTAGTTTCTAGAAGCCTACCAAGAAACAAACTGAAGAGATGGACTTTTTAAGGCAGATCTCAAACCTATTATATTAACTGTTTTCTGCACAGCCTCCTTTTGGACTCATCGTTTTTTAGTTTTCACATTTATTGCCCTATATGATTAATTTGTTATGTATTTTCATACTTTTATGATAGAGATTACAGCATGTTCTTTATTTCAACTCTGTTGAGATTGATCCATTATTTACTACACAATGAAAGACTCTTGACCACTGAAACTTTATTCATGCCCTCTTTCACTTTTGTTATTTTTTTAATTCTTTACATATTTTAAATCCAAAAAAAGGTTATATTAGAAGTTTATACATGCAAATTTCCTTAAATTTACTACACATTTACCTCCTGTCATTCTGAAATTAAGCTTGGGACAGTTTTTTCTTCTTTTACCTAAACAACTTGAAGTATTTCTTTTAATGCAGGATTCTTAGTGATCAATACTGTTTTTATCAAAAAATGTCCTTTTGTGTTGTTTTCTAATCCATCTCATCTACTTTTTATGAATTAACAGTTTGATTATCACTCTGAAACATAAAGAATCTGTAATGGCATTAATAAGAGAAAACTGTCTTTCTGAGCTGCTTTGGCTGAATTTAAATACAAATCATATATGAAGTACCTGTTTTTGCTTCCACAAAGTTATTTTTAACTACATAATAAATATATGGTAATAAATATAAATAATATAATCATGCGATGAATATAGTTATGAATTCTGCATTAACTATAATAAAAAGTTAATTGGTTGTACAATTAATTATAATTATTGATTAGAGGCATCATTAAAATAGGATTCCTTAAAATAGTTTCCCAACTCCAGTTAAAACTAGTGATTAAACTGTCTTTAAATATTTTCTTAGATTATAATATTGTGCTCAAAATAGATAAGTCTCATAACTTCTGAACTTCATGAAATATTTTCAAGGGCCGGGGATTTAGCTCAGTGGTTCTGTCGCTTGCCTTGCAAGTGCAAGGACCCGAATTCTATCCCTGGTACCAAAAAAAAAGAAATATTTTCAAAATAAAGATTTGAAAAATTTATCCTGGGTTTTAAAAATTAATTCCTTTTGGGCCGGGGATTTAGCTCAGTGGCACCGTGCCTGCCTCGCAAGTGCAAGGTCCTGAGTTCGATCCTGGTATAAAAAAAAATTAATTCCTTTTAAATTTAAGGAGTCTAAACTTAACATAGGTGATTGTGAATTACTTAGGATACATTTTAAGTGTCACAGCAAACAATTCCTTGAATTTAGGCCTGCCAATTTGTAGTTGAATATACCAATCTAAGAAAGTCAATTCTGCATGTCATCCAAAACATTAGCATGACTTATGCAGAAAATTTATAAAATCTTGGCAATTTTGACACTGCTGAGAGGCAGTAAATTCATTGTGAAATACTACTAAGATTGCTAAATCGAGTCACTTTGCCTTAAGTTTGAAGAAAATTCTAGCAAGGTATAGAATTCTGCATGGGCTATAATTTTCTTTCAGCTCTTTAGATTCACTTATTTATTTATTTATTTTTAGACAGGGTCTTAACTATGTAGTCCAGGCTGGCCAATTCACTACATAGCTCAGGCTGGCCTCCAACTCATGGCAGTCCTTCTGACTCAGCCTCCTGTGTTCTGGGATTACAGGTGTGCACCACCAGACCCTACTACTTTCAATTTTTACTGTTCCTATTCAAAATTCATACTCCTTCATGTTGTTTCTTTGAAGCTAATATACTTTTTCTCTAGCTGCTTTATTGTTTTTATGATTTTTTTAAAAAACTGGATTTTATAAACTTGGATTTTGGAAGTTTGATAAGGATGAGTTTAGGTAGAGTATTATTTACTGAGTTTCATACCTATGGCTTTATGTTTTTTATTTTTATTTTTTTTGGTACCGGGGATCGAACTTGGGACCTTGCACTTGCGAGGCAGGCAGTGGAACCACTGAGCTAAATCCTGGCCTTGAATTTTTAATCATTTTCAGAAAATTCTTTGTCAGTGTCTCTACAAATAATTCTCTGCATCACCCTCTTTCACCTCTACTACCAGGACTAAAATTACTGTATATAAATCTGTTATTAAGGACTGAGAATTTAGCTCAGTGGTTTTGCCGCCTGCTGCGCAAGCACAAGGATCCGAGTTCGATCCCTGGTACCAAAATAAATAAATAAATAAATCTGTTAATAGCTTCCACCCTAGCCCATAACTCTTTTAAGTTCCCATCTGTATTTTTCCACCCATGTGTCTTTCCATGCTTTCTACTGTAGTTTACACTAACCTATCACAAAATATCTATTCATCAACATCTTATCTAATAAAACAAATCAGATTACTGGATAATATATACCAATGTGCAGAAATCTTACATGTAAAGCTTGAAGAAAGCTATGAAACATGTTAGCCATGTGCTTATTGGCCAAGTGCTGCCTCACATAAGTCAGCCATACTTTTAGAATCAGCAGAAACCTCCAGGAGAAGCGCAGCCTCCAATGCCAAGCTCATCATGCTAGTTTCCTTCCCGTCCCAGTTCTTATTTTTGTGTTTTCTTCAGATTTTCTGTTCTCAGAGGGAACATTTATCTGAATCAGTGTATAATGCTCTAAGTGGAAATTCTATTGAATTCATCATCAGTGAATTAGACAAATGAAGAAATATTTATTTCACCGTCAGAATACATAAAATCATGAATAATAAATAATAATTGGAGAATTAAGAGTCCAAAAGGATATTTTGAGACCAGAACAATATGCAGATTTTAGTAGTACTTTTATTTTTCTAAGGATAATTGCTTTGAGAATCTGATTAAAGTTGTAGACTGAGAAAAATACAGTGGCTGTATTTACTACACATATACAAGGAAACTCCAAACCCCCGAAGCTCTTCCATGGCTCTATAATGTTTTTCATAAGTTCTACTCAATTAAAACAAGGTAGAACAATTATCAAAGTAAATCTCCAACATATTCAACTGTACATATACAGGATGGGCACTTACTTGGCCCTTAAGTGTGGATCAACAGTGTGACGTGGCTGTCCCTGGGAAGTAATTCAGTCTTGGGGATTGTCTGTTTCTTTTTTCATTGCTGAGACAAAATATCTGACACCCACAAATGAAAGGAGGAAAGGTTTATTTCAGCTCATAGTTTGTAGAGGTTTCAGTCCATTATCGGCTGGCTCCAAGGCAGGGCAGCATGTCACAGGGGCATTGCAGAAGAAATAAAGTGCATGGCAAGGCAGGCAGAAAGCAGCAAAAGCAGCCTCCCTTTTCCTTTTATCCCATCCAAGCTACAAACTTTTTGGGTAGTGCCACCCTTACCCAGGGTGGGCCTTCTCATTATCCAAACCCAGAACTATGCCAGACCAATCAGTGGACAGTAGCACACACTCTTATTCCCAGGATCACAACCCCTAGATCTAACCAGCTCTGAAAAGCCCCATCTATGACGGCCTGAGGCCTTAGGGGGGACATCTAGATACAAGCCACAACAGATAGCATTAATAAATATATTCCAGGATTCCATGAGTCTGTTTTTTATAGTAAGGGTAAAAATTTACACTTACGGGAAAGGGCAAAAGGGACTGATATTTAATTTTCACTATAAATATTTATGCTACTATGAATGCAACTTATTTTCAAAATTGAATATTTCTGGACTAAAGCCAGCATTTCCAGGCAAAATAGTACGTAATAGTATAAACAAAGAGATTTTCATTTTCAGGTATTAAGGATTACATAATATTTATTGATAAATACTAAAGAAATGAAAGTAGTAAAAACTAAGATACCTGTTTTCTCTTACTTGCTGCCTCATCTTTTCATCCTTTAGATTTTCATGTTTTAGTCTTGCCAGTTCCAGAGCCAATTTTTCTTCTTGTTCAAGCTGGAGTTCCCTTAATCTCTTGTTTTCTTCTGCCTGAATAAAGAATATAACTTAGTTATTTTTTCTCCAGAATCAGATTTTCTCTATCAATGTTTGGATTTGTTTTATAACAAGAAACTACATATTTTAAGAGCAAGAGTCAACTATTTAACTATTTTTAAATATAAAATATTATTTTAACAAATACTTTTTCAAACATTTTATCATGGTAAAAATTTTAAGCATCACCAACATTAAGAAAATATTAAAATAAACCCTCCCCAACCACTGATCTTTTTACTGTTTTCCTAGTTCTGTCTTTCCCAGAATATCATACTGCTGGGATCACACAGAATGTAGCCTTTTCCAAGTGACTTTCACTTAGTAAAATGCATTTAAAGTTCCAACATGTCCTGGTATCTTATGTCCCATCCACACTGTCTAGATGTGCAACAGGAATGGCCCAATTCTTCCAGAAGATACTTTTCATTTATTTTTTTTCATTCTTCCATGGCTACCCCAAATGCCTTGCAGCTGGCCACAGCTATGGCAGATGCCCCATGGCCACTCTAGAAGACATGTGCTTCAGCAACTGCAGGCTTCAATCACAGGTCTACCACAGATGACCTCACCCTACAGGCGCTCTGGATGACTCTGCCTCTCTGTAGCCATCCTTAATGAGGTCCATGAGAAGCAGCCCCCACCCATGATTAAAAAGAAAGTCTGACACTGCGCATGCAAACATCCACCCTTTTCTTCTAGATAAGCAACTTCCCCCCATATCTCCAGTGGGTCAGTCCATGCACTAATACCTCTTATGCTGCACAGCAAGTCCTAATAAAGTCTCTTTTGCATGGCGTATTTTTCTTCATTCATGCTTTCTACCTCAAGGAGAGCAAGCTGAGTTGTTCTACTAAGAACTGCTAACACTAAAGGCCACTGGCACCAAAAGCAGCCAGGAGTGGAGGCTGGTAACACTGAAGGTAGATAGCATACAGAGAACAACGGAGAACAAGAGACTTGCCTGGAGCTGCTATCTTTGATGGGCAGAGGAGTCTCTCAGGTCTGCCGATAGCTGCTGACTCCAAGTGGTAAAGATCACTAAGCCTAAGAAATTACAGCTACTGGCATTCAGAGATCAGGGCTGTCAATACTAAAAGAGCTGCACTTTGCCTGTTTATAATTTTTATTTGCACTGAGCAAAAAAACTTTAAGCCAATGAGTGACAGATGTAAGTTTATCAAGACATCTTGATTGCTTTCAAGTTTTGGCATTTACAGATAAAACAATTTATAGTTACCAAGTGTTATAAATATTATGTATTGGAAGATATACTGTAGATACATGAAATATGATCAAAATATACAGTGAATGTTTAATTTTTTAAAAATAAAAAAGTTATTGCACATGTGTAAGACACATTACTATTAATCCACCTCCAACTATTTCCCCTTGCTTAAAAATCCCTTATCTTATTGTTACTGCCATTTTCTGAAGGAATTCTGGAAGTCCTCTTTCATACTGTGATCAAAGCAGATGACATGTGATCAAAAACAGTGAATGTTGCTGAGTGCCATCCAACAGAAAGATAGGCTCATGAAATCATGACGGTGGTCCTCATCCACCTTATTCACCATTCTCTGGTACCATAGCACTTCTAGTTCTTCCTCAAAGTGAAATGGCCGTGAAAAATAAATAGTTTGAATCAATTCAGGACATTGAAGCAACCATAACAGCACAACTAAAGACACTCATGAAAGAGATCTTCCAGAACTGCTCAGAACGTGGCAAGAATGATGGGATAAGTGTGTTCATAGGGCAGGGAATATTTTTGGGGAAAACTGATAGCAATGTGTCCTTTACTGTAATAAATGTTTCAATTTAAACATTCACTGTATTTTCAATCACACCCCATAAATTTTCAACATTCCGGAATGTTTACACTACTTCAAAAAGAAACCTATAGAGTACTTGTTAATATCACTTGGCATTCCTCTCACCCACCCCCTTCTGTAACACCTGGCACAGACTAAACTACTTTCTGTCTTTATAAATGTACTTGTTCTGGACATTTCATATAAATGAAATCATACAGTATGTACCTTTTTATGTCTTTCATGTAACATAATGTTTACCAGGTTCAACCTCGTTTTAGCATATATCAGTAATTTGTTGTTATAGCTCTATAATATTCTCTTGTTTAGACATAACATATTTTGTTTATTTACTCATCAGCTGATTGGCATTTGTTTCCACTTTCAGGATCTCATAAAACTGCTATGGATAATCATCTGTATGTTTTTATGTGCTGAGTAATATAGTAACTGCACTTAACTTTTTGAGGAACTTTTAAACTACTTTCCATAGCCACTACACCACTTGACATTTCCACTCGAATGTAAAAAGGATCATATTCTCCACATTTTTACAAATAATTATTTTCCTTTTTTATTATTATAGCAATCTTCATGGATCCCAAGTGGCTTCTTGTGTTCATGTCTAAACTCCTGAACTTGGAAAGGAGAGGAATGGATTCCATTTTTAAAACCTGCCTTTGCTACTCCCCACATCATCCCACAAAATGCTGAATGAATAGCAGGCACTCAAATAATGAAATATGTGAACACCTTTTTCACATTTAAGAGAACTCATTTCTTTTGTATATCTCCTTCTTGTTTCCTTTCATCTACTACTCTGATCCCCTAAAATATTCAGACATACCATTGATAAATTTCTTCCATATTTCATGGTACCTGAATTCTTCAAGGAGTGTTTCAAAAATTAAAAAATATAAGTAAATTTACACTTAATACATAAATTTTCATTTTGTACCACTTAAGAATATACTTGTTTAATTTTAGTAATTCAAAAAGGCATCCTTCAGTTTTTGTTCTCAGAAATTTTAAAGCATGATAATTGTACTTACATGAATAAAACTGTAAATCAATAATTACAAATTTCACAATTATGTTTTAAAAATGCTTATTCTTGTAAGGCACTATTCTAAGGGCTTTATACATATTATTCATTAAAATAATCCTAAGTAGGAGGTATCATTATTATTTTCCATGTTACATATGAAGCGTAAAATGTAAAAGCAAGTTACCTATGGATCCACAGCTAAAATAAACCAGTACTACGATTCAAAGACAGTTTGGCTCCAAATAGTCAGCTCTCTACCACTCACCTGGAAGGACTCAAAATGAAGCACATTTACCTGCTATTGGTCTCTCTAGCTTCTCAATTCCAGTACTAACTTTGTCTTTCATCATTGCCAATATACAAATGATAAAATTAACAGGGAATATTAAAACTTACTTTTTGGATGGCTTCTTCCATATCCAACTCAAACTGCTCATCCTGTAATAATCTGAGGAATCTCTTGTGCTCAACACGTTCATCATTTTCATTCTGCACAATTTGGTTCCTGACTTGACTCTCCATCTTTTTTAATGCTTCCACATGCAATTTTTTGCAGTAGTTTTGATCTACTAATTTTTGATGCCTTTCACTAAAGCTCAAAATTCTCCTTTTGGAAGCCTATAATAGAAAAAAACAAAGGTATGCATACTCCAATATTCCAAAGGCTCATTTGAAAAATCACAATGATGTCTGTACCAAACGATACAAAAACAGGTTAAGTTTTGGTTTCCTTCAAAATATTAAACGTGCCTGATCAATACATTGATGAATCAAATAGGTACTAATACTCCTTATTTTATAGGTGAGGCATGAAAAGTAAAAGTATTTAAACAAAAGTACTACTAGGATTCAAAGACAGGCAGCCGAGCTCCACAGACCTCACTCTTCAGCACCACCGAAGGAATTCACCCCTCCTCTCACTCCAACCACCACCCCACCCCAGGGCCACAAAGTCCTGTTCAGAGACTGGTCTGGTGCCTAATATAAACCTACTGGGTCAACCGCTGCTCTCTCGGACTTTCATTTCCATATATTTGAGCCGATAATCTATAGGCAGATTTAATGACGTATCTAACGAGTGCAGAAGAGGAAGCGAACCGCGGAGAGAGTTTCTATAATGAAAGCAAATACAAATTTCCAGCTTCATTCTCACATTAGGCACTTCGAATCCTTTTTAAGAAGCAGGCAAGCTATAAACAATAATTAAATACACTCAGTTTAGAGTCCCCCAAGTGGCTCACCATCTTGGCTGACGAAAAGGCAGGTTCCTCCACTCACATATCGAAGCACCGGGCTTCAGCCGCGGTCGTGGTCCCCTCTCCCGCCGTAAATTCGGTGTTTACGCGGTGTCCCGGCAACGGCCGCCGGCGACCCGCGCATGACGCTGCTTCCCATTGGACGAGGCGAGACCCAATCGGCATCGAGCTTCTTCGGAGCCGCCGGAGGGCTACTTCCACTGGCCCAATAGGTCAGATCGCCCCAAGTTCAAACTAAGGGACGCGTGTCCTCCGCGGGCTGCTGGGGGGTTGAAGATTTTCCACGGACCGCCTCCCTCTGAGGCTTAGGACCCAGTCGAGGCCTGTAGAAACTATTTTCAAATAAATACTCATCTGCAGCTCAGTACTGAGGCGAAGCCAGTTCCCACGCGAGTATCCTGCTCCCTCCGGCCTCCCCGCTGGGCTGGGGACCGGTATCCCGGTTCCGTCCCAGAGCCCCAAGGGCGGCCTTCCTTGCTGCATCCCAGCCTTCACAGAAGCTGTCTGTACGCTTTGGGGGACAAATGTCTTAAGGTACGTGCATCTTTGCGCTATGGTCCAGGTGCCAAGGAAGAGAGCCAAATGCATACATAGTGGCAGGATTTGGGGCTGCTTTATTTCACTGGCAAACTCTAAGGTCCATTTTAAATGGAATTTAAGAACAAGAATGGGTCCAAAAAGTCAGATATACTGATACACTTTGAGAACTCTTGTCAAAATTAAATTTGTTTTAAAACGTAGTAGTATAACTTGATTTAATTTGTCATCCCAATTTGAAGTCATGTCTGTTTAAAGATTGATAACATGTTGGACTTTTAAGTTTTTACATGTATCAAAAGCTTGGAAGTTATCACTCTCAACCTTAAACCCAAAACCAAGCCAAAATGAAACAACCACGACAAATTAAAAAACAGTGAATTTTCTTGCTTCCCTCATAAACATGAGGTTGTAGGACAAATTACCACCCTGAAATTTGGACAGAGTAGAATCCAGAGAGTCGGAGACAAAATGTACTTATTTGAAGCAAAAGCCACTAGAACCTTCAACTAGTGTAAACACTTAAATGATGATTTTGAGAAGTTGCTGATGATTTTCTGTGGACTAGCATGAGAGAAACTACTGGGGGCATATTCTTAGGGGGGTCTTCACCCTTCCATAAATTGTGCCTCCAGGTTCAAGTAGTGAAGAACCAAGAAACATTTTCTGTGGCTCTAGTGAGGATTGGAAGAATAGTTGTGAAATACCCTCAGAGCTTTCTCATAATAAAGGCCTACTTTCAGGGGAAAAGATTTTAGCAGAGCTAATCTTATCTCACCTGGGCAAGGACAGTTTTCTGACTACAGTTTCCACTAGATTTTCTGCCTCGTCTAAGGGAGGGTGGTGGTGCAGAGCAGCTAAGAAACACTTGTGAAGGTCAGGCTCGTACTAAAAGACTGAGAATGAATCTTAAAATCATAGTAGAACACTTCCTCTTTCCCACACACCACACCTGTAAGGTTCCAGTATAGCAGTAGATTACTGCTAGAAGATTTGACTTTGTTTCCATTTTTTCCTTTTCTCATATTAATTCCATTCCCTTCTTTCCTTTCCCCTCCCCCTCCCACTTCCCCTTCCCCTTTGCCCCTTTTCTTCCTATTTCACATTATCTATTATACCTTTGAGTCCTTACTTACACTTTCAGTTTCTCACACTAGAGAAACGATTCAGTATTTACACATCTGTGTCCTATTTCACTTAAGAGTATCGCCTCAGTGTGCATCCATTTAGCTATAAATGTCTCTAATCTCTCGTTTTTATGGCTGAGTAGCACTCCATTTTATTTTTAAAAACCTCACGTTTTCTTAATCCAGTTGATGAGCAATTGAGCTGCTTCCAATTTTAACTATTACAAATTGAGAGGGCTGGGGATTTAGCTCAGTGGTTCCATCACCTGCTTCACAAGCGCAAGGTCCTGCGTTCAATCCTCTGGACCAGAAAACAACAACAACAACAACAAATTGTGCTTCCATGAACATGGGTGCACATATATCACTGTGGTATGATTCTTTTAATTCTTTGGGGGAAGATACCTAGCAGGGGAATAGCTGGGTCAAATGGGACCTCAAGCCCTAGTTCTTTGAGGTAACTCCATACTGATTTCCACCAGCAGTCTGCACCAGTCTGCACTCCCACCAGCAGCAGAGCAGGGTTCCTCTTTCCCCACAGCCCCACCAGCATTTATTATTTGTTATTGGTTGATTTCATGATAGCAGCCATTCTTTCTGGGGTGAGGTGGAATCTCAGCGTTGTTTTCATTTGCATCTCTCGATTGACCAGTGATGTTGAACATTTTTTCATATGTTTCTTTGCTATTTCTATTTCTTTGTCTAAGAAATGTCTGTTCATTTCAGATGCCCATTTTTGGACTGGGTCTTTAAATTTGGGAGGTCTGATTTTTTAAAGTTTTTTATAGATTTTAGATAGAACTTTGTCTAAGGAGCAGCAGATGAGTTTTTTTCCCCCACATTGTAGGTTGTTTCTTCACATTGTTAGTGGTTTTTGTTGCTGTGTGGAAGGTTTTTTTTTTTTATTTTGGTACCGGGGATCGAACTCGGGTTCTTGTGCTTTCGAGGCAGGTGGCAAAATCCCTGAACTAAATCCCCGGCCCTGCAGAAGCTTTTTAATAAGAAGAGATCCCACTTGTTCATTGTGCTAGTTCATGTGCAACTGAGGTTTTTTTCATGAAATCTTTTCGTATGCCAATCAGACAAAGAATTCTTACAAAAATCCAAAGACAACAACGAGCGGCAAAAACCAAGATGAGTTTGAAGTCTCTGGCATCTACAGCTACAGCAAACATTAAACAGACCCCAACGCTTGGTCATATGTAAAACCTCACGTCACACTAAAAGCCTAGGCTCATGTTGTCCAGTACCTCACATTCAGCTTTAAACAACAACAAAAACTACAAGGCTAAAGGTAATTTGCTAAAAGACAAAGTAGGCATCAGAATCAGATTGAACTATAACACATTTGAATATTGTTAGGTGGGAATTTTAAATAACTGACAAATACACTGTGGGCTGGAAAATGTTGATAATAGGGAAGAACAGATACATAATATGAGTAGAGAAATTTTAAAAACACTGTTAACAAAGAATGACTTGGGTGGGCTTATCAGTAGATAGATACAACCAAGGAATCAGTATGAAAGTATATCAATAGAATGTTCCCAAACTGAAATGTAAAGAGATTAATAGCAAGTTAGATAATCTTTCTGGGCCTTTAACTCACTTTAGACTCAAATTTTTTTGCTACATGAGAAGAAAATTTGTAAGAGATGTAGTAGAAGGGAGTTAGCAATATTTCTGTCTTTCATGGGTCTTATATGTACAGTTACCACAAATATAAAATTGACAGTAGCATGTCTACAATGCAAAACATTGTGAATCCAAGATGTAACTACTACATGTGTTTAATCCCCTATTAATCTAACAACCTTAGGAACTCTACAAAAAATGTATATCTTCTTATCTAATGTCTAGGTACATGTATATATTGCATAATGCAAAATAGGTTAAACACGTCTATCTCCTCAAACATCATTTCTTTATTGTAAAAACTTTCAAAATCCTTTGTTCTAGCTTTTTGAAATATACAGTATACTATTGTTATTTACAGTTGCCCTGCTGTGCACTCCAGAACTTCTAGTTTAATTTAGTACCCCCTTTCCCCAACCCTCCCACTCCATCTCGATAATCTCTGATAACCACTACTCTACTCTCAACTTCTCTGAGGTCAACAATTTTAGATTCCACATCTGAGTGAGACCATGCAGTACTGTCTTTCTCTACTTGATTTATTTCACTTAACATAATGATCTCCGGTTCCATCCATGTTGTTGCTGAATAGCATTCTACTGTGTATATGTACCATTCCTCACTTGCCCATCCATTAATGGAAGTCAAATTGTTCCCATTTCTTGGGTATTGTGAATAGTACTGCAATAAAAATAGGAATACAGGTGTCTCTTCAACATACTGATTGCATTTCCTCTGTAGATGTAACCAGTAGTGGGATTTCTGGATCATGTGATAGTTCTATTTTTAATTTATTGAAGAATTGCCACACCATCATGCCATTTTCTACAATGGCTGAACTAATTCACATTCCCACCAAGAGTGTGCAAGGGTTCCCTTTTCTCCTCAGCACTTGTTTTCCGTGGTCTTATCAATCCATTTTTACTGGGATTAGGTGGTGTCTCAGCAGAGTTTTGATTTGCATTTCTTTGATCAATGATGTTGAGTATTTTTTCATGTACTGTGTTGGCCACTCATATATCTTTTTTTAAAAAGAAATATCTGTTTCAATCTATTTCCCAGTTTTTTTCCTTTTTTATTGAATTTTTACAGTTCCTGATATATTTTGGATATCAACCTCTTGTTGGAGGTAGAGTTTGCAAATATTTTCTTCCATTCTGTAGGTTGTTGCTATACTCTGTTGAATGTTTGCTGTGTAAATGAAACACTGTCCGTCTGCTATGCAGATGTTATCCCATTTGCCTATTTTTGCTCTTGATTCCTCTGCTTTTCCGGTCTTATCCAAAAAAATCTTGGCCCATTCAAATATCCTGAAGCATTTTCCCTATGTTTTATTCTAGTAGTACCATCATTTCAGTACTTACCTTTAAGACTTTAATCTATTTAGAGTTGATATTTGAAACTGGTGAGAGCAGTTTCTTTCTTCTGCACATAGATATCCAATTTTTCCAGTACCATTTATTGAAAAGACTCCCTCCAATATATGTTTTTGGCACCTTTGTTGAGAATCAGTAGACTAGATGTGTTAGCTATTTATTTCTGGAATCTCTGTTCTATACCATTGGTAAATGTATCTTTTTATGGTAATACCACACTCTTGTTTACTACAACTTTGTAATATGTTTGGGTTTTTTTGTTTTTGTGGTACTGGGGATCGAACTTGGGACCTTGCGCTTGTGAGGCAGGCACGGTGCCATTGAGCTAAATCCCTGGCCCATGTAGTATGTTTTAAGGCAGGTATTCTAATGCCTCTTGTTTTGTTCTTTTGCTCCTGAAGAGTCTGGCTTATATATAGCTTCTCATAAGGTAGCCCTTAATTAAAACTTCTTCACTGGGCTGCTATCAGAAATTTTTTTGAACACTGATGTATCCCAACCAGGTAAGATAGCACTTAGCGTATAGTAAGTGCTAAATATTTGTTAAATTAACAGATGGTTGAAATAATATTATTGTGGTGCTCATAGAGAAACCTCTAACAAGAAATTACTTTAGAGAATTACTGTTCTTTATCAGTCCAGTAAAAGTTTTATCAATTTTATTTACATTTTCAAAGAACGAACTTTGCCTTTACTAATTTTCCATTAGTTTTCTATTTCAGAGTCCATTGTTTTCTTCATCTGTCATCATTATTTTCTTCTTTCTGTTTGCTTTTGGTTTAATTTGCTCTTTTCTTTAGCTTCTTTTTTTTATTACACAAGAGGCAAATCATTCCATTTCTTTTTTTTTTATTAAATTCTTTTATTGGTACATTGTAGGTATACAACACAATTACATTTCTCATTGGGAATTGTACCTTTACATGATGCATCTTGGTTCTTATTTTTTCCCCATTCCTAGCCCTCCTTTCATACCCTCCACCCTTCTCTATTTACAAAGACTTTATTTCTATTTTTTCCATTTCTCATCATTTTTCCTTTCCCTTCTTTCCTTTCCCCTGCCCCTCCCACTACCCCTACCCCTTTGGACCTTTTCTTCCTATTTTGCATTATCGATTATTCATTCTACTCATTGGTACATTTTAGGTATACAATATAATGACATTCATCATTGGAAATTTGCACCTTTACATAGTCTCTCTTGGTTCTTATTTTTCACCCTTGCCCAGCCCTCCCTTCAACCCCTCCATTCCTCCGTATTTATAAAGATTTTGTTCCTAGTTTTCCATTTTCTCGTATTAATCCCATTCCCTTCTGTCCTTTCCCCTAGTCCTCCCACTTCCTTCCCCTTTGCCCCTTTTCTTCCTATTTCACATTACCTATTATACATTTAGTCCTTATTTACACTTTCAGTTTCTCACACCAGAGAAACTATTCAGTATTTATACATGTGTGTCCTATTTATTTCACTTAAGAGTATCACCTCAATGTGCATCCACTTAGCTATAAATGTCTCTATAATTTCTCGTTTTTTATGGCTGAGTAGTACTCCATTTTATTAAAAAAACCTCATTTTCTTTATCCAGTCTCCAGCTGATGGGCATTTGGGCTGTTTCCAAGTTTTAGCTATCACAAACTGTGCTGCTGTGAACATGGGCGCACATATATCACTGTGGTATGATTCTCTTAATTCTTTGGGGAAGATCTCCAGCAGTGGAATAGCGGGGTCAAATGGGACTTCCAGTCCTAGTTCTTTGAGGTATCTCCATACTGATTTCCACAGTGGTTGCACCAGTCTACACTCCCACCAGCAGTGGAGCAGTGTCCCTCTTTCCCCACAGCCCTGCCAGCATTTGTTATTGGTGGATTTCATGATAGCAGTCATTCTTTCTGGAGTGAAGTGGAATCTCAGCATTGTTTTCATTTGCATCTCTTGAATGACCAGTGATATTGAACATTTTTTCATGTATTTATTTGGTATTTCTACTTCCTTGTCTGAGAAATGTCTGTTCATTTCAGATGCCCATTTTCGGATTGGGTCTTTAAATTTGGGAGATCTGATCTTTTTAAGTTCTTTATAGATTCGAGATAGTAGACCTTTGTCTGAGGAAGAGCAGGTGAAGATTTTTTCCCACATTGTGGGTTGTCTCTTCACAACGCTGGGGTTTTCTTTTGCTGTGCAGAAACCTTTTAATAAGAAGAGATCCCACGTGTTGATTGTTTGTGCTAGTTCACGGGCAACTGAGGTTTTGTTCATAAAATCTTTTCCTACACTGATGTCTTCAAGGGTTCTACCTAACCTCTGTTCCAGCTGGTTCAGAGTTTCTATTTTAATATTTAGATCTTTAATCCATTCTGATTTTAGTTTAGTGCATGGTGAGAGATATAGGTCTAGTTTTAATCTTTGGCAAGCTGAAGCCCAGTTTTTCCAGCACCATTTATTAAAGAGGCTATCTTTCCTCCAGTGAGGGTGTTTGGCTCCTTTATCGAAGATGAGATGGCCGAGTGTGTCTGGTGTTGTTTCTGCATCTTCTAATCTGTTCCACTGGTCGTCAGGTCTGTTTCTTTGCCAGTACCATGCTGTTTTTATCACAGTAGCTTTGTAGTAGAGTTGCAGGTTGGGGATTGTGATACCCTCTGGCATGTCTCTGTTACCTAGAATTGCTTTTGCTATTCTGGGTCTCTTCTTGTTCCAAATGAATATTTGGCTTGTTTTCTCAAGGTCCATGAAGTATGCTGCTGGGATCTCAATTGGAATTGCATTGAATCTATATAGCAATTTTGGAAGTATGGCCATTTTCAGTATGTTGAACCTTCCTACCCAGGAGCAGAGGATGTCTGTCCATTTTCTGATATCATCTTCAATCTCCCTTTTCAGAGTGCCATACTTTTCACAGAAGAGGTCTTTGATTTCTTTCATTAGGTTGATTCCTAGGTATTTCAGTTTTTTGGATGCTATTGTGAAAGGAATTATTTACCCTATTTCTCTCTCAGTGAGTCTGTCATTTGTGTAGAGGAAAGCTATTGACTTTTGTGTGTTGACCTTGTAACCAGCTACTTGACTGAATTTGGTTATTAAGTCTAGAAGACTTTTGGTGGAGTTCTTGGGGTCTTCTATATAGAGTATCATGTCATCTGCAAATAATGACAATTTGATTTCTTCATTTCCTATCTTTATTCCTTTTATTTCTTTCTCTTGTCTAATTGCCGTGGCTAATGTTTCCAGAGCTATATTGAACAGGAGTGGTGATAGAGGACATCCTTGTCTTGTTCCTGATTTTAGTGTGAAGGATTTCAGTTTTTGACCATTTAGTATGATATTGGCTGTTGGTTTTTCATAGATGGCTTCTATCAGTTTGAGGTAGAGACCATCTATTCCAGTTTTTTGTAGGGTTTTTGTCATAAATGCATGTTGGATTTTGTCAAATGCTTTGTCTGCATCTGTGGAAATAATCATATGGTTTTTGTCCTTGGCTCTATTGATATAGTGTATTACATTGATTGATTTGTGTATATTGAACCATCCCTGCATCCCTGGGATGAATCCCACTTGATCAGGGTGTATGATCTTCTTGATGATCTTCTGCATTCTATTTGCCATTATCTTATTAAGGATTTTTGCATCTATGTTCATTAGTGAGATTCGCCTATAGTTCTCTTTTTCATTTGGGTCTTTCTCTGCTTTGGGGATCAAGGTGATGCTTGCTTCCAGGAATGAATTTGGGAGTATTGCTTCCCTTTCAATTTCATTGAAGAGTTTAAAGAGTAGTGGCAGCAGTTCCTCTCTAAATGTCTTGTAGAATTCAGCAGTGAAGCCATCAGGGCCCGGGCTTTTCTTAGTTGATAAGTTTTTAATTACATTTTCAATTTCATTGGTTGATATTGGGTTGTTCAGAATTTTTAGGTCTTCTTCGTTCAACTTTGGTAATTCATATGTATCTAGGAATCTGTCCATTTCTTCTGTGTTGTCCATCTTATTGGCATATAGGTTCTGGAAGTAGGTATTGATGATCCTCTGGATTTCTGCTGGGTCTGTTGTAATTTCACCCTTTTCCTTCCTAATTGCATGGATTTGGGCCTCTTCTTTCCTTTTTCTGACAAGGTTGGCTAAGGGTTTGTCAATTTTGTTGATTCTTTCAAAGAACCAACTCTTGGCTTCATTGATTTTTTTGTATCATTCTCTTAGTCTCCATTGCGTTGATTTCTCCTCTGATCTTTATAATTTCCTCCCTTGTATGAGCTCTGGGGTTGTCCTGTTCTTCTTTTTCTAGAAGCTTGAGGTGCAGCATCAGGTTGTTTAATTGGGCTCATTCTGTTTTCCTAATATGCATATTCACTCCAATGAATTTCCCTGTTAAGACTGCTTTCATTGTGTCTCATAGATTCCAATATGTTGTATTGTCATTGTCATTTAATTGAATGAACTGTCTGATTTCTTCTTTAATTTCCTCTGTGACCCATTGGTCATTCAGAAATGTGTTGTTCAATTTCCATGTGTTTATGAAATTTTTCCAGTTTCTTTTGCTATGGATCTCCAATTTCATCACACTATGGTCTGATAATATACAGGGGATAACTTCAATTCCTTTGCACTTACTTAAACATGTTCTATGTGTGAGTGTGATTATGTGGTCTATTTTTGAGAATGACCCATGTGCAGCTGAGAAGAATGTGTATTCTGATTTTGTGGGGTGGAAGACTGTGTAAACATCTGTTAAGTTCATTTGTTCAAGAGCTCGATTGAGTTCTAGTATTTCATTACTTATTTTTTGTCTAGTTGATCTATCTATTTGTGACAGTGGGGTGTTGAGGTCCCCCACTACACTTGTATTAGTGCATGTATGACTTTTCATGTCCGTTAGTATTTGTTTTATATAGTTGGGCACACTAGTGTTTGGTGTATAGATATTTATGATTGTCATCTCTTCCTTTTGGATTGTGCCCTTTACAAGGATGTAGTGTCCTTCTTCATCTCTTGTAATCTGTGTTGGTTTGAAATCTACTTGATCTGCAAAGAGGATAGCTACTCCTGCTTTTCTTCGGGTTCCTGTCACATGGAGTATTGTTTTCCACCCTTTAACTTTCAGTCTATGAGTTTCTTTTTGAATTAAGTGTGTTTCTTGTATGCAGCATATTGTTGGATTTTGCTTCTTGACCCATTCTGCCAGTCTATTTCTTTTGATTGGTGAATTGAGACCATTAACATTGATGATTATAACTGAAACATATTGACTTGTCATTGCCATGACTTTTTCTTTTTTGTTGGGTTCTCCCCCTTTACATTTAATTTCTTGTCATGGCAGATGGGTTCATTCTGCTTTGCTTCCTGGGGTTGTGATCCTCAATGTCTGTTCCTAGGCTATTGTGTAAAATTCTTTGGAGTGCTGGTGTGGTATTCACGAAGTTCCTAAGGTGCTCTTTGTCATGAAAGTATCTTATTTCTCCATCAATTTTGAAAGATAGTTTTGCAGGGTACATCAACCTGGGTTGGAGGCTGTTTCTTTTAGGGCTTTGAATATGTCACTCCAAGCTCTTCTTGCCTTGATGGTTTGCGTTGAGAAGTCTGCCGTGATTCTGATGGGCTTTCTCTTGTATGTGATTTGTTTCTTTTCTCTCACTGCTTGTAGAACTGTCCTTCTGTTGAGTTTCTGGAATCTTAACAATTATATGCCTATGTGTAGATTTTTTTTTATCAAGGCTATTTGCAGTCCTATATGCCTCACTTTCCTGTATGTCAAGTTCTTCTCCTGTGTTTGGGAAGTTTTCTGCCATTATTTCTATGAAGAGATTTTTTATGTCATCTGCACTCTCTCCTGTTTCTTCATTGACTCCAATCAGTCTTATGTTATTCTTCTTTGCATCATCTAGCAGCTGCTGGATTGATTTCTCATGTTCCCTTTTAATTTTGAAGCAATTTTTCTTTTCCTGGTCATTAATTGCAATCTTATCTTCTATATCTGAAATTCTGTCCTCACATTGGCTCATTCTGCTGTGTAGACTTTCAGTGGAGTTTTTCATGTCCTGGAAATCTATTTGCATCTGTTTTATGGATTCCATTTGTTTCTTATGTTGAGATTCCATCATGTTCCTGAGCTCCTCTCTAGATTTATTAATCATGTCTTGCACTAGGGCCACAATTTCTCCTATTATCTGAGATTATTTCTGATTTCATTTTTTCCAGATCCCCTTTTGTTGCCAGTTCAGTGGGTCCAGGTGGTTGAGTATCAGAGTGTTCCATCTCATTTCCTTTTGGGGTTGCTGTAGGTGATCTGGAAGTCTGGTTTTGAGATCTATTTATGTGTTTTCTCATTTCAACTCGGGTGGGGGCTGTTGGCGCCTGAACGGATTGCCTCCTCTAAGCTGGGAGAGGTGGGACAGGGGCTGGGAGTAGCAGTAGGGATGGTGGCCCAAAAGCACTTTCCTGTGGGCTGGGAGCAGCGGGAGGGATGGTGGCCGGGAAGCCCCTTCCTCTGGTCCAGGAGCAGTGGAATGGTGGCTCAGCAGCCCCTACCTCTGGGCTGGGAGTGGTGGGAGGGATGGTGGCCCAGAAGCCCATTCCTTTGGGCCAGGAGTGGCGGGACAGAAGGTGGCCCAAAAGCCCTTTCCTCTGGGCTTGGAGCAGTGGGAGGGATGGTGGCCGGGAAGCCCCTTCCTTTGGACCAGGAGCAGTGAGATGGCAGCTCAGAAGCTCCTACCTCTGGGCCGGGAGCAGCGGGACTCAGTCCCATTGTCTGGTGGTCCGGTGCTCTGCATCTTTGCAGTGTGGAACCAGGTGGCTGTACAGAGGAGTGGGGGTGGGGTTCCAGTGGATTGTTGCCAGGGCGCAGGCTGATTCTGAGTGTTCCGCACAGCTCGGGACCTCGGTAGGGCGTGCGCAGACCGGCCTGTCTCTCTTTAGCTTCTTAATATGGAAGCTAAAATATTTATTTAAAACCATTTCTTTTAAGAATAAATATATAAGGGCCAATAATTTAGCTCAATGGTTCCGCCGCTTGCCTTGCAAGTGGAAGGACCTGAGTTTAATCCCCAGTACCAAAAAACAAAAATAATAAATATATAAAATTTCCTCTAATGCTGCTTTAGTTGCCCCTCACATATTTTAATATTTTGTAATTTTATATTCATCCATTCAAAATATTCAGACTACTTCTTTAACTCTTGGGTTATTTACAAGCATTTTGTTAACTTTCAAAATATTTCAGATTGTCTACATATCCTATTGCTACTGATTTCTAGTTTAATTCCACAATGGCCAGAGAACATTCTTTGTATGGCTTTAATTCTTTTAAATTTGTGGAACTTTGTTTTATTATGCAGAATATGGTTTACCCTCAAAAAATGGTCTATGAATACTTGAAAAGAATGTGTAATCTGCTATTGTTGGGGGAATATCCTGTAAAAGTCAGTAAGGTCAAATTTGTTGTGACTGTTGTTTAGGTATCCTTATAGTATTTGTATTTATTTTATCAGTTATTGAAAGGAGTGTTAAGGTCTTCAAGCATAATTGTGGATTTTCTTATTTCTCTTTTTAGTTCTATATTTTGTATATTGTAAATATATTGTAAATTTCTGTTTTTAGGTGTATTCACCTTTGATAATTTTTTGACATTAACATTTTAGAGTAATCCTCTATTTCTGACAATACTTTTGTTCTGAAATCTGTTTGTCATACTGTATCCATTCTAGATTTCCTTTAAGTAGTATTGTATAGTTTATCTTTCACTCTGTTTTTACTTTGAATCTATGCCATTATATTTAAAGTGACTTTCCTATAGAGAGCATATGGTTGGGGTTACTTATTATTCAATCTGACAACCTTTGTCTTTTGATTGGTGTGTTTATGACATTTATATTTTGTACTCATTAAGTTTATTGATATATTTTAGATATAAAATACAGTTACATTCATCATTGAGATCTTGTACCATTACATTAGTCTCTTGGTTCTTTTTTTTTTCCTCTTCCCCTGCCCTCCCTTCACCCTCTCCACCCTTCCCTATTTGCAAAGACTTTGTTTCCATTTTTTCCCCTTTCTCATATTTTTTCTTTTCCCTTCTTTCCTTTCCTCTACCCCTCCCACTTCCCCTGCTCCTTTAGACCTTTTCTTCCTATTACACAGCATCAATTACACATTTTAAAAATTACAATATCAAGATCTAGGAGACATTAACACAGATTTTACAGAATTTAAAAGGATATAGAAAGCATATTACAAAAAATCTTTTTTGAAATAAATTTGACAACTTCTAAGAAGTACCTTGGAAGACAAACTAATGAAACTAACTCTGGAGGAAATAAAAAATTTGAATAGCACCTATTAAAGGAAGTATATTCCTACCTTGAAAACCTACCTATATGCCAACAACAGGCTCATATACGTTTTAACTGATAAATTATTTCAAACATTTAAAGCAGAAAAAAGAAGGAACACTTCTCCCCTCATTTTAGGAAATCAACATTGTGCTAATCCTAAAACTGGATAAAGATAATAGAAGAAAAAAGTAGGAACATAGATAGAAATTTGTTTAATAAAGCAAACTATTAGAAGTCAGCTCTGGCAGTATGTAGAAAGTGGTTTTATTATAGGGATGGCAGTGTTGGTTCAGCATGGGAAGATCCACCCCCAAAAGTCATCATTTAAAGAGAGGAAAGGAAAAAGCCATATGATCCTGTCAGTAGTTACAGAAAAAGTATTGGACTAAATTCTACAGCTGTTCATGGTAAAAGCTATCAGGAGACTAGAAGTAGAACAGAACCTTCTCAACAGATCAAAGACATGCCCTCCATATTTCCAGCAAAAACACCTTATAGGAATGGAAAAGATACAATGCTTTCTCTCTAAGGTGGGGAACAAGGGCAGATATGCCTACTCTTCATCTGTCCATTAAACTTTGAAACATAGGCCCAAACCAAAATAGTCTGGCAATAAAAATAAACAAATAGCATAGGATTGGCAGAGTAGAAGCAAAATCTTTATATGTAGATGAAATGATCATCTACAGAGAAAATACTAAGAAATCTCTAGGAGCCCTGAGAACTTGTATTTGAATTTGGCAGGATTAGAAAACACAAGGTATATACAAAAATTCAGGTCTATGTATACTTGCTATAAATGAAGAATTGGATATTGAAATTTAAAACTTATGTAGGAGTGCAAAGGACCAAAAAAAGTAAAAAGAAAAAGAAAAAAAAACAGTGTTCGAAGACAATTATTACCTAATTTTAAGACTTCCTCTAAAGCTACAGTAATCAAGGCAGTGTTGGTGTAAGGAAAGACATATAGATCATTGGAATAAACCAGAGAATCTGGAAATAGAACCACACATATGGTCCACTGAGTTTTGAACGATTATTTAACATTAACATTTTATAGAACATAAACTTAATTCAAGAGCAGAGGAAAAGATAGTGTTTTCAGCAAATGGCACTAGAACACCTGGTATCAGTATATAAAAATTAACCTCAACCCTTTATTTCCATACATGAAAATAACTTGAAAGGATTTGTGAACCCAAATATGAAAGCCTAAGAGTATAAAACTTTAAGAAGAAATTATAAAGGAAAATGTTTATGAATTTAGAGTAGGTAAGAACTTCCTAGTATATAAAAAACATGATGTGTAAAAGAAAAAAATTGATAAATGAGATTCCATCGAAATTTAGAACTTTAAATGACATCATTAAGAAAATGAAAAGTAGTCCTTAAACAGACCATATTTATAATGCATATAACCTATGACCAGAATATATAAAGAACTCTTACAGCTCATTAATAGACAACCCAATTAAAAAGTAGACATGAGAAGATAATAAATAGCCAGTACAGCACAAGGAAAGGTGTGTAACACTAGAATCAGAAAAATACTAATCAGTACAATAACAAGATTGAATTATACACTCATTACGGAGATGAAGTTAAAAGTTTTAAAAGAACAAATGTCAGCTTCGGTGTGAACCAGTTAGAACTTTCTAATACTGCTAATGTGAATGTAAAATGATAAAACCATTTTGGAAAACAATATAGAAATTTCTTGTACTACCGTTAAGAACCAACAGTCCTATTCTTAAGTTTTTACTTGAGAGGACACATGTTCACAATAGTGTTGTACATACAAGTTGACTATCCCTTATCCGAAATTCTTGGGACCAGAGTGTTTCAGATTTTCATTTGAAATCCACTTGATCTGCAAAGAGGATACCTACTCCTGATTTTTTTTTCAGTTTCCTGTGTGACATTTATATTTAATGTCATTTTTGATGTGAATAGATTAGTATCCACTTTCCACTAGTTTTCAAATATTGCATCTGTTCTTTGTTCATTTTCTCCTCCTTTTCTGTCGTTTTATTATCAGCAGTTTCATTTTACTTTTACTATTGGCTTATTATTTCTATTTTATTATTTTATTTCTTAGTGATACCCTAAAACAATATACAGTTGTTCAAATACTGCAATTTGGTCACATTGTAAAAACCTTACGTTGCTCAGCTTATCTTTTGGTGCATTGTTACATACATTTTACTTTACATATGCTGTAAATCCATAATACATAGATTTTTATTTTTATTTTTTGGTACCAGCAATCAAACTCGGGACCTTGCACTTACAAGGCAGCCACCAGAACCACTGAGCTAAATCCCCTGCCCTATAATACATAGATTTTTACATACGTTTAATTGTTTGATATTGTCTCAGAGTTCTCAAATGCTCCTTTTTTTTTTTTTTTTTTTTTTTTTTTAGTTTTCTCTAATCTTTTTCTCTTTATGTTTCAGTTGGGTAATTTATATTTATCTTCAAATTTGCTAATTCTTTAGTGTGTCTTCTGATGAATCTGTCAAAGATGTTATTCATGTTCATTATGGTTTTTTATCTAACATTTCCATTTTACTTTCTTTTAGTTTCCAACTTCTCTGCTAAAATTACCCATCTTTTCATATATATTGTCCACTTTTTCATTACAATCTTATTATCCAGCATTTAAATTTTTCTGTCTAATAATTTCACCATCTTGTTCACACATGGGTTATATTTTGTTGATTGTTTTGTCTTTTTATATTTTTTATGGGTTTTTTTCTTGCTGTTTTGTGGGACTTACAGTTTTTGATTGAATGCTGGACATTTTGTAAAATAGGGAGGACTGAAAGATCTGTGTCTGCAAATAAGCATACCTCTTCTAACAAACTATCAATGCAGATTTAGTCAGTGTAGCCAGGAGTCGAGGCGGATTTGAATTTTCTACCATGGTTATTTTCAGTACTACTTTCAAAGTTCTCTAGTGTTATCTTCTGCTCATAACAGTTAGGACTTAACTTTCCAGAAGGCTCAGTGTTCCTGATTCTACCTTAGCTCTAGGATTTCCCTGTGTTCCTGCATTTTAGAGAGTCTCTCTCCACATTCTTGCTCCTCACATGTTAGTAACCACTTTTTTTGTTGCTTGTGCTTACCCCAGTGGTGGGAAGAGGGAAATTCTCTGTTGTCCTCAGTGTTAGGCAGGCCCTGGCTCACTGTTTTTTGGAGGGACAGGTCTTATAAGTTGGAAAAATATTTCTTAATATTAGTAAACATTCATTGTTTTCTTATTACCTTTAAAGAATGTTCAGAATCCTCATCCTTGTTTAAAAAATTGTAAGCCTGGGCTGGGGATTTAGCTCAGTAGTTCTGCCGCCTGCCTCGCAAGCACGAGGTCCCGAGTTTGATCCCCAGTACCAAAAAATAACAAGATTGTAAGCCTACCTCTTCAGGTTTCTTCTTCAAACCTTAACCAAATGTGGATTTCTTTGTGCTTCTATCTGCCAGAAAGCTTTTGTTAGTGTGAGCCAGTCTGCCTAGAAATCCCTTCCCAGTTTACCCCCTTACTAAGAGTATGTGATGACTGAACTTTTTTGTCCACTTGTCTATAAGACAACACATGTTATTCAATGCAGAGCAGAAAAAAATAGAAGGAGTCTTGGTTCTTTATAACCACAGAGCTACCATACCAGCTTTGGACTACCTAACTTTATGTAATATGAAAGAAAAATAAATGCCTAATTTATCTAAGCCTCCATGACCACCCCCCCTTTCCCTAGAAGTCTATTACTGTTAGTCTCATGCAAGTCCTACTGGATAAAACCATTATGCCCCTTTATCTTATGGCTGAAATGATTAAGAAAAACAAAAACTTTACAGCATTGTTTTTTAAACCAATTTTTGCTTCAGTATATCATTTCCCTTCTGTTAAGCCTTGGTCTCAGAGTCTGGATCACAACTTAATTCTTGCTTTTATTTTCCAAAATATCCATGCAGCATTTGCCTAGTAGCTTGGTACCTCCTAGAATCATGTCTTTTTTTTTTTTGGTCCCAGGGATCGAACTTGGG
This sequence comes from Heterocephalus glaber, assembly GCF_053883595.1. Lineage (NCBI taxonomy): Eukaryota > Metazoa > Chordata > Mammalia > Rodentia > Bathyergidae > Heterocephalus > Heterocephalus glaber. The sequence continues at coordinate 201,044 of NW_028258414.1, forward strand.
TCCTTGAGCTTGCGCAGCAGGCAGCGAAACCACTGAGCTAAATCCCCAGCCCTAGAGTCATGTCATTTTGAAATTGGGGAAGTGTTTTATATTTTCAGATATCTCATAGATAAAAATGTAGACAAGGACAGAAAGGACACAGAACCATGATATACTCAGAAAGCTCTATCAATAGAAACAGGTCAGCAGACTTTATATTTGACCATCGAACTAATTATCCACACATCAATTTTAATAGTATGCTACAAATAAGAATTTACTGGGAATATTTTCCAAAATCACTTTATTAAAGTTTAAATACATTATTATTTCTTTATTTCCCTTATCTGTCTTACAAGATCCTGTTGATTTATTGGCAAGCAAATGATAAATCATTTTGTTTGGATAGTTTTGGGTCAACAATATTTACCTGAAATGTTACAGATTAATAAATATAAATGTCTTTACAACATCAAGATAGAAATATATTAGCAATATTCTATCTTGTTAAACTTGAAATTATACTAGGCACATAGACTTCTAAATCACACTAATATATTTTTTGTCAGTAAATGTGTGTAACATAAAGACAAGTTCATTAATCAAGTGCACCAAGTACTTTACTCATCAATACATAGCTTAGCAATGTAGATGGGAAGTTAAATATATCAATAGCATTTGTTTCTTAAAACGTGCAATTAATATTTCAGAACACTATACATAATAATCAGTTGTTTAACTGCATCACTGATTGTTTAGCTTTACCCTAATCTGCTTAGCACAGACACCTGACATAGGATAGCTGAAGAAATATCCACTAAAGTATTGATTATATAGTTAGTATGGAGTTTGAGTATTAGGATGATCAGAAGGGTAAGTGAGAAAGAGAAACTACTATGTAGGTAGATGAAAAAAAAAGGTAAAAGTAAATTAAGGGAAAATTCTGTAGATTAGTCTGAATTTTTGGAGCAAAATAAACAAAAGAAGAATTTTTAAAAGGCTAAACTGTAGAATGGTTTGCTTGCTTTTAACCACATGAATGAGGAAAGCCAGACACTCAATAGGATCTGATCAGATAGAGTTTGAGCTGTTGGTCAAAGACTGCTCACACTCGCACTGGCAAAAGGACCAAGTTGCCTTGGCGAAAGATCCCACCTTAAGGTAATGGTTGCATTATAATAAGAAAAATGTGTACTAATGAAGCAAAAAGTGATTAAAGAGAAGGCCACACATAATCAGGTTAAAACATGCAACATGCTTGGTGACAGAAATTCTGTTGAAGAGTGTGAGAAATGTATATACACGGCAAAGATGGAGATCATGAGGAAAAAGAATATAAAGTGTGAGTAAAAAAAACTTAATCTGAGCCTTGAAAGAATATCAGAGCTGCAAACCTTTTGTTCTTCTCTCTGTCCTCGGGTCATTTATCACACAGCTGCATATCTCTGTTATCTCTACTGTTTGACTTACTGGCATTACTGTCTGAGGAGAACAGGGAAGGCATGAACTCACCCTCTTGGTACTGTGTATAAACTGACAACAGTGGTGCAAAGCTGCTGCAGGTTTCTCTTCTTGGCATAATCATCTCCCCAAAGTGGTGGACTTTTGTAAGGGGCTAGATGTGGGTAAGTTTGGGGTGACACAGGGTATAACACAGTCAGTAGAACATGAGTTAGAATTTAATTCCTAGTAACAAAATAGCAACATTGCAAAGTATTTTAACAAATGTGTGTGCTTCTTCATTATCAATTTTAATTGAAGATATTTGGCTCTAAAGGGAATTTTAGTTACGGCTCTGATTTTCAATCTATCCATGAGTATTATAAAAGGATTCATGTAATTTAATAGGTGGTCTGTCCAACAAAAAGAGTTTTTCAGGGGAAAGGCTATTACTTTATTTTTCCAAGTTAATAGATTTTGTAGTGATCTTAGGTTTACAGAAAAATTGACAGAGTACATCAAATTTACCTATGTCCCCACATCTACAGTTTCCACTACTATTAGCACCACATTAGGGTGCTAATTTATAACAATTGATGGACCATTATTAATACATTATTATTAATTAAAGTCTGTAGTTTTGTTAGACTTCACTCCTTTTTTGTACAGGTTTATGGGTTTTGACAAATGCATAATATTGTGTGTTCACCTTGATAGTATCATATGACATAGTTTCATCATCATAAAAATCCTCTATGTTCTACCTATTTATCCCACTTTAGCCCCAGTTTCCAAGCCCCTGGCAGCCACTTATCTTTCCACTATCAATATACTTTTGCCTTTTTCAGAATGTCATATAGTTGGAATCATATAGTATGTAACCTTTGTAGACTGGCTTCTTGTTTTTTTAGCAATAAGTATTTAAGATTCCTCCATACCTTTTTTTTTTGGTACGGGAGATCAAACTTGGGACCTTGCGCTTGTGAGGCAAGCGGTGGCACCACTGAGCTAAATTCCCAGCTTCTCCATATCTTTTTGTGTCTTGATAGCTCGTTTACTTTTATCATTGAATAATATTTCATGATATGGTACTTTAAGTATTTACATTTAAAATTTATTCCCAATGGTAAGTTATTACTATCATACATGATACTTATTGTTAAGCTAACATTTATGCCCTCCCAGGATTAAGGTGAAATCTTTGGTTTGGCTTTTTACCTGTAGGTCTAGAATAAATATCTAGAGTACTGAATAGAAAGGAATTTTCCTAATATTAAGCAATGAATTATACTGGTTAATGTTTCCCAGTAGTTACAGCCTAGCAGGGTTGAACATATCAGAGTTGCTGATCTGAAATAAAGTGTTGTGAGTAGGCATGCAATAACTTGTTATTATACAGTAAAAATTCCCAAATTGTATTGCTTTATAAAATAAAGCAATTAGAACAAAACAATTTTTCTTTCATTCAGAAAAATGCCCAAATCTAATCTAATTTGCTGCAGCTGGACACCACCTGCAGATGATTGTTCAAGTGTCTGAACATTACACACTTATCTTTTAAATATTGATAATGCCATTTTTCATTTCCTCGACAGGAAATCCCATAGGGAGTAATTATGCTAATAAACCTTAATGATTCTTGCAAATAAATGATCAAACCAAATTGCTACTGTTGATTTATATTAATGGATGCCTTTAGGATGAGATTTTCAGTGTGGTGCTGCCTCTTGAATCTCAATTTATCTTATTTAGCTGAAGAGTGTACACAGTTTGTTAAGTAGATGAAGTGTTTAAAATATAATGTGTTTGCAGTTTTCGCACTTCATAATGTTTGAGCATTACCATCTTGCCTTGTAGCAAATCTGCACTTAATGGCTTCATTGTATATAACTTCCTTTCACACTTTCTCTCTGTTGTATGCAGTTAGAAAGTGAGCCCTTTCTCATGGATTCAGAATAAGCCAGCTTCCAGATGTTGAATCTGATTTGTTTCATTAAGACAATAAAATGTGTTTCTGGATATTTTAGCCACCATGATCTGGGAATCAAATTGACTATGTGATGATGTGATCAAGTGCTAAACAATTTCTTGGAGGGTAAAAGGGCACATTAAATGGTTTGTCATCTAGATTAGTATATTTCTTTCCTACCCTCTCACTTTCTTTCTTGGTTTTACATCCTCATCAGGTCAATAAGAAATAAGATATTGTTGACTTTGTGAATTATAAAATAAAATTGGAAAAGAACAGCAGAATTATTATGTATCAATCAGTGTTCATTAGAGAAACAGATTTATATAAGACATATATATGGGTTTACAAGGTAGGCTTACAATGATCACTGGCAGGGTCAGGTGTGAAGAATGCAAAATTCCTTCTGTAAACTGGAGAGCCAAAGGATTCAGTCAAAAGCAAAAGGCCGAGAGCTCACTGTAGAGTCCCAGGCAAGGCTATGTTGGGAAGCTGAAGGGTCTGTGCTTGAATGCTGAAGAGTCTACTATGAATATAAATTCATCTGCATAGTTTTGTAAAAAAAAAAACAAGAACACTTTTATTTAAAATACCATATAACTGAGAAAAATTACCCTGATCTGGATAATTGCCTCATATTTCCATATTTGTGCATTGGAAGTCATTCAAAGCACAAGAGAGACACAGACTACAGAAACAACAGGTGTGGGCAGAGAACTGGGTCATAATGCTAGGGGAGTTAGTAAAATAGAGACTGGTGCATACATATCATGTATAAATACACAGGGTGTATTTAGTCAGGGTGAGGGATTTGTCATGTGGCACATAAAGACTATGGTTTGATTAGTGATGAAAATATCCTATTACATCTACTGTGAAGAGCAAAAGAGGCCCTTTTTGAATTATATAAGCTCTTAATGATTAAGAGAAAGCATACCTATATTGATGTATATATTCATAATACATGCTAACTATCCTTAGAAGTATTTTTTCTTGTTTCTTAAAAAATTAATTTCAACAAATTTAATCTGTTGGTGGCATTTTTTCCTAATGAAAAATTAACCAAAGCAAAAATGTAAAACCACTAAATGCACAATTTTATTACAGAGTTTTCTAATTCAGCAAAACAGGGAGGGAGGATGATCTGTGCAATACGAGGACCACTAAGTCAATCATGGATTGAGAAAGGAGGCCTATGCTTGAGAAATGTGCCACAGCGGCCTAAGCAGCATCACTGGAAAGGAGAGTAGCTGCACAGTCAGAAGCTGAGCACTGAGTCTGAGGACCTGGATGGAAAGAGGGAGGGATGCAGTACCCTCCGGGAGGTGCAGGCAGCTCCCAAAGAGGGAACGTCAAAGAGCCCAAGTTTGCTGAGAGCACAAAAGCAAGAAAGAGGAGAACTGATGCAAGACCATTCACACTGTTCTTAAACCCAGCCCCTATGAGGTGACAGGGCACAGTGAGAAGGCTGAATTATTTAACAGCAACAGCAAACAGACGGAAATAGCCTAGATGACAAGGTATATAGGGAAATGCACTGGGAAGCATCGTCCTACTACCTTAGCATTTATGAAAGAACTACTACATGCTAGCCACTTCAGATATGATTCTCTTTACTCATCAGAACAACTGCTTCCATTTTACATTTTTTCATGAAGAAAATGAGACATAAAGAAGTAACTAGCCAAATTCACAGAAAAGACTGCTGGTAGGACAATGATTTGCACCAAATCTGACTTCCCACTTCATGATCTTTATGAGTCCAGCATTTTTTAAACTATGGATTACAAACAGGATTTTTTTTAAACATGCACTTAAATAGTGCAGAGAATGTTAGAGTATATCAAATCTAGTAAGCCAGGAATTAGTTTTATATTTTTTAACCTTTTCAAAAAATTTTTCAATTTTATTTTTAATCAGTACATGTTATAGCATGTAATTTTCCAGTATTATTTTGTGAAGCTTTTTAGTGACAGATACCACATATCATTAAGAAGATAAACATACAGAGTGAAAACCTTTATTACTCTATGTCACACAAGAGGTTGCTGGAAGAAAAAATAACAAAGCAAGGTGACTGTGGCCTGCAAGGAAGCATCAGTCGTAAAAGTAGCAAAACATGTTTAAGGAAGAATAAAAGAGTGACTAAGGCCATAATGAGAAGAGCAAGTATCCTTGCTTTCATGGCTTTTTAGTGCTTCTGTGGATGTCTGTTTCTAGGTTGATGTATTCATACCCACAGTTAACTACTGTGCACTTCTCCATCATATAATCTTGTTCCTCACAAATGTCCTTTCCTAGAAGATTTACCTAGGAAATAGGCAAACAATAACTTACAAAGGCTAATCTAGCCCCTGAGTTCTTTAGAATCTATTTGAGAACCTGGATCTGGGGACGAATTTAGCTAATATATTTTATTCAGTTTATAACAACATAAATGATAGGATGCTCCATTATTTTACTCATTAGGAAAGAAGAAAAGTTTTGCCAAATTAAACTATAGTAAATCTGCTATTTTGAAATCCATGCCAATTTCAGAAATGTTAAAATATTTTTTAAAATGTATGTCTTGGAATCTGTGAGATATAGATTTTTTTCTCTTTAGAAGTAAAATTTACCACAATACATATATCCTAAAGCCATGCCCTCATGAAAGGGCACAAATAAGGGATTGTGAAAATGGAAACTGCAACAACCAAACAGAAACCATTGCTGTTAAACTCTCAGCAGCAGATGAGACCTTAACTCTATTTTTAAAGTTATAATTTTTTCTTCCTCGGCATCAACCAGAGCAATCACTATATGTGGCATCAGCTACGATCTTCTGAGATGCAAATGCCAAGGCAGAACCTGGTGATCAAGAGATTTCTTTGAGAAAAAGCCTGTGAAGGATAAAGGGAAACTGGAGTAGGGTTAAGCAAGTATTCTTCAGTCACAGTACAGGTCTGACGCCTGAAAAGAAGAGAATAAAAGGAGGCTCAAATTGCAACACAACCCTGAGCAAGTCTCTTTCAGGCGAACAGGAAGTCCCCAAATAAAGACTGTCCATTAGACAGGCCCTATATTGAGCCAAAAGTCCTGGCTGTTATCCAGGGTTGTGTTCAGTAAGGAGCACTCGGAGAGCTTATCTAAGTATGGATGCAGTAGCAAATCAGAATATGTAGCAACTGGAGGTTCTTGGATAACCTCTTTATTCACAGCAGGCTCACTAGGGGCAGATTTCAGCAGGGCGCCTCCAAGCTACCACACTGACACATGGTGTGCCACCCTGCTCCCACACTTACAGTGGCTGTCATTTCCTGTGTCCTCATATGTCATCTTTGTTATCATTGCTGACCCCACTGAGCTCTTCTCTAAAAATATTCTGTGTTTTTTCTGCTCACATCTTGGAATCGGGCACATAGAATCCTTAAGGGATGGGATAGCTGGCAACATACCACCAGGATTGGGCCTCATTTGTACTGTCAATTCATGACCCCTTTTTTTCCTGGAGTCCACACCCAAGGCTCCTCTGTTCCCAGATTTTCCCTGTGAGGTATGCATATCAGTCCCTCCCCACTCTCCTATTGCAACCCTTGCTACACAAAGAATATGGAAAAGGCTTCAGTTTTTTTTAAAACTGAAGGTTGAAAACCCTTGTAAGGAAATTTCATGAGATGAATTTTCAACTACTTTATGAATGACTAATAAAAGAACAAACTGTATTCAAATAATATTTCATGATCACACACATGAACACTCATAAAAATTTGAAGGATGCAATACTGAATCAATTTATAGGCTATAGTGACAAGTATAAAGCTTATCTTTGACCTTGAGCAAGTCATTTCACCTCTTTTATGTCTGTTTCCTCCCTATAAAATGAAAAGGGAGAGTTAGATGATCCTGGAGGGCTCTTCTAGCACTAACATTCTAGGAAATAAAAGTCAACTTAGAGATTAATTGGGTTTCTGAGCCTCAAGCAATTAATTACATTGCTGCTGCCCTTTAATGGACCCATCACAGAGAAGAATTAGATTCAACTGACAGATTTTAATCTTCACCAACTCATGTTGATTTTATGTCCAATATTATTTATTTTAGATTCGCAAATTAATGCTTTCCCAAAAAGGTTCAGTAAGTTTTTAGGCAAGGAATTTGACCTGATAACCAAATTGTAATACGAAAGCCATTCTTTTCCATTTGAAAGTCTCTGTGCTATATTCCCCACTTATATTCATAACTTCAGCAGGCACTCCACCAGAGTTTTATACACTGATAGACAGTGGTTTTATCAACTTATTTGCTAATTTTGAAAGTGCTGAAAGATATCTCTGATCAGGAACTTTAATTTCACCTGCATCTACTTTAATCTAATTCCATTATATTTTTCTCATTCTTCTCCTGCTTTCTGCATTCCCTTGCTCTACCTTTACTGTCCTTTGGTCAGTATTGAGTTCTTAGTGTAAAAATACGTTGGTTAATTTTCTAGAAAATTGTTTAGCAAACCCCAAAATCAGTTGTGAATTCCAGTTAGGGACGATTTTATCCTCCTTTTAATGCTAATCTATTTAAACAGTGCTGATATTTTCCTGTTTTTATTTTTAAATATTATAGGTCATATCTACTTAAAATTTAAAGAATCAAACTTCACAACTTTTAGTTTAATGAATATTGACTGAGTTCCAGTATCCAATTTATACCTCTGTGTCATGTCCAGTTGCATTGATGATGACAATATTTTTAACATATTTTCTGAAATGTTTTTCTGACATCCAGGAAAATATGGAGAATAATATGAATGCCCTATTTTGTTTAATAGTTTATCATTCCTGTTCATGACATTATACTTTCAGTACCATTTGTCAATCTCTAATTGATCTGATAACATTTTTCATGCTTTAACAAGATTAATTGAGCTATAAGTACTTCTATAAATTACTTTTAATTCCACATTGTTTGTGATATTACTTTATAGCAGTGATGATGAACCTATGACACACGTGTTGTTTTTCTTTTAAAACAAAAGATGTTAAAGTGGGAATTGTTTTCTCTAAATTAAAACCCCATTATTTAGATTTAATTACAGTGTTGTGCTCAATAAATGGGTTTTGGGGCTGGGGATTTAGTTCAGTGGTTCCACCGCCTGCCTCACAAGCACAAGGACCCAAGTTGAATCTCCGGTACCAATAAATAAATAAATAAATAAATGGGTTTTGGGTTGCAGTTTGGGCACTCTCATCTCTAAAGGACTTGCCATCACTACTCGATATTATTACATGCACATCTACTTTGTTTTCACTAAACTATGGCTTATATTTATACTTTTTCTAAGATGCCTTCTAAACAGAACATTTTAATGTCAAATTTATCAATTATTTCCTTTGTGTTTTGTTCTTTTTCAGTCTTATTTAAGTAATTGTTTTTAAATGTGAGATTTTAAAGCTTTTAATGATATACTTTTCATTCACCTGGGACTTAATATGTAATTTTTGTCTAATATGAGGTATCTGCCCACTTTTATTACAGGTATCCCTTGGATATGTTGCATGCTTGGTTCTAGATCATAATAATAACAACATCACAATAAGTTGATTCACAAGAATTATTTTGGATTCCCAGTGGGTTTCAAAATTACGTTTATGCTATAGTTCTTTAAGGGTATAAGATCATTGTTTAAAAATAATGCATATGCATTAATTTTAAAATACTTTACTCCTAAAAATGTTAATAATTATCTGAGCCTGACTGCTGACTGAAATTTAGAATGTCTGAAGTTTAGGGTGGCTATGGAAATTTCTTAAAATGAGACAATAAAGTTTACTCTTCCTTTCATGAAAGTTTTCTCTGAATTATGTGATGCCGTTTGATAGCATTTTACCCACAGTAGAACTTCTTTTCTAGAGTCAATCCTCTCAAACCTGCTCCTGCTTTCTCAACTAAGTGTATGTGCTATTCTAAATCCTTTGTTTTTGTAAAAATGTTCACAGAATCTTCACCAAGAGTAGATTCCATTTAAGAAACCACTGTCTTTGCTCATCCATAGGAAGCAACTCCTTATCCACAGTTTTATCATGAGATTTCAGCAATTCAGTAACCCCTTCAGGCTCTACTTTTAATCTAGTTCTCTTGCTGTTTTCACCACATCTGCAGTTACTTCTCCACTGAAGTCTTGAACCCCTCAAAGTCATCCACAAAAGTTGGAATCAAACTCCTGCTTGTGTTGATATTTTGACAACTTCCCATAAGTCAAGAATGTTCTGGGCCAGGGATTTAGCTCAGTGGTGCCACCGCCTGCCTCGAAAGCAAAAGGTCCTGAGTTCAATCCCCTGTATGAAAAAAAAAAAAAACCAACAAGAATGTTCTTAATAGCATCTCAAATAGGGAACAATTTCAAGAAGGTTTTCAGTTTGCTTTGCCTAGATCTAGCAGAGGAATCACTGTCTACTAAGGCTATCACCTTATGAAATGTATTTCTTCACTTGATCTTAGCCAAAAGACCAAGAAGTGATGCAAAATGTATTTCTTAAACAGTCTTGAAAGTAAAAAAATACTCCTGATCTATGGACTGGAGAATAGATATTGTTTCAACAGTCATGAAAATAATATTAATTTCATTATATGCCTCTGTCAGAACTCTTAGGTTACCAGGTGCCTTAACAATCAGCAGTAATATTTTGAAAGGAATCTTTTTTTCTCAGCAGGTCACAACAGTGGGCTTAGAATTTTCAGTAAGCTGTGTTGTTAGTAGATGTGCTGTCATCCAGGTCTTGTTCCATTTACAGAGCCCAAGTGGAGTAAATTTAACATAATTCTTAAGGGCTTTAGGATTTTCAGAATGACAGGTGATCATTGGCTTCAACTTAAGGTTACCAGCTGCCTTCACCCCTACAAAGTGTCACCTTGTTCTTTGAAACTTTTAATTCAGGAATTGACTTTTCCTCTCTAGCTGTGAGAGTCCTGATGGCATCTTCCACTATGTGGCTGTGTTGTCTACATTGGAATCTTTTCTTTAGTGGAACCACATTCATCAATGATCTTAACCAGATCTTCTGGATAACCTGCTGCAGCTTCTATATCCACATTTTCATTAAAACAGATACTGAAAAATTACTGTAGGAGAGGATCGTATTAAGTAGATTTTTACCAAAGGTGTATGTGAGCATACTCATTTCTTTATACTTTGCACTTTAGTATTATGGAAATGGCTTCTTTCCTTAAATCTCATAAACAACCTCTACTAGCCTTGAAATTTTCTACTGCAGCTTCTTCACCTCTCTCAGCCTTCATAAAATTGAAGCGAGTCAGGGCTTTGCCTTATATCTTAGTCAGTTTCTTATCAGCTGAAGCTGTAAAGGGGCCCTCTTGCATCAGGGGTGTAGAGGCCTCCAAGTACCTGGTTGGCTGAAGACTATGAAACAAATCCCAGAGAACCAATTCCCTAGGCAGCCCTTCTCAAGCAGGACACTCTGGCACTCTCTTCTCAAATAAAAGCTTTCCAGTTTTTGTACCCTTGAGTCTGTGAAGGGTGTGGTCTTGCTCATTCCCAAGATGCCCTCTATACATCTTTCCCATCATCTGATGCAAAGTACTTGGCTTCTATTTAATGGTAATCTTTTCAGGAACCATTTTCTCCTTTGATTGAACTTTGTAGGCACTTTCTTTCTGGCAAAACTGAAAACTTTTAAAATGGGATTTTTGCTTCAGATTTTCACTGTAGATCTTGCTAAAAGCAGCAAGAAAGCCGGCCATGGTGGCACCTGCCTGTAATCCCAGCATTCAGGAGGCTGACCCAGGAGGCTCACTGTGAGTTTGAGGCTATCCTGGGCTATACAGTGAGTTCAAAGCAAGCCTGAACTGCATAGTGAGACCCTGTCTCAAAAAAAGCCAAAATATGAATAAGTGAATGAATGCCTGCTTGCAGCAAGCAGTACCCATACTGCAGCATGAACGTTGAGCTGCCTTGAAATTTTTCTCTGCCAGATTAATTAGCCTGCCATCCCTAATCTCAGTCTTCCACAAAGTCTCGGGACATTGGCAAAATGTAAACAACTTTTCTGTCAGTGCATAACGCACGTGGTCTCAAGTCCAGCTGCCAATGGAGTCCTTGTTCCCGACTGAAACCTCCCAAGCCTAGTCTTTACTGTCTACATTTCTAAGACCATTCTGGTCTTGAGTTCCAACCAGACTCTCCCATCAAGCTTGATTTACAGTATTCTAGGGCTTCTCTAGCTGGCACCTCCAAACCTTTCCAAACTACTTCTGTGAACTATCCAAAGACTTCTAAACTATATAGTCAGATACAGCCACAGTGTTAATAGTTCAGATCAAGAATGGCCCCCAAGGACTCATGTACTAAGAGGCAGGGCTTTTGGAAGGTGGTTGGATCATGGGGGTGCTATAGCTGACTTGCTATTACAAAGTGAGTTCTGGCCAGAAGAGCTGGGTCAGTGAGGGTGTAACCTGCAAAGATATATTTCCCTCCTCAGCTCCTCCCTTTCAGTCTCTGCTTCATGGCCACTATGATGAGCAGCTTTCCTCTGCCAAACCCTTCCACATGCCAATTCTTCCTTAGAGGCTGCTGACTATGGACTGAAGTGTCTGAAACTGTGAGCCCAAATAAACCTCCCTTCCTTTAAATTATGGGCATCAGATAGTGTGTCCCAGGAATGAAATGAATAAGACAGATTTTTGGTGCCCAAAGTAGGGTTCTACAGTCAGTTCTACATTCAAAATCAGGAGCAAATACCAGGGCTGAATGATGCCAAGCTTGGCCAAAAGGAAGAGCTCACAAGTTGCTGCCTGGAGAGCAAAGTTGCTAAAAAGATTACCATTGAAAAGGAACCAGGTACTTTACATCAGGACAATGGGAAAGATGCCTTGAGGGCATCTTATGAATCAGCAAGGTCTCACTGTTCACAGACTCTAGGGTGCAAAAGTGAAAGACTGCTTTGAAAAGAGAGTCCTTGACCCACCCTTCTTGAGAAGAGCTGCCTAGGGAATTTGCTTCCTGAGATTCCCTTCATAGTGCTCAGCCATCCAGGCAATTGGAAGCCTCTGCAGCCATGTCCAAGGGAACCCAGCTACTGCTCGAGATGATGGCGGACCTTAGTGGTGCTGGTTTTATGAGTATGCAGAATATAAAAGTTGTCAAGTCAGGAAGGCTTCCACCCAGATTTCAGAGGAAGGTCTGGGAGACCAGGAAGTTCCTGAAGCTGTGAAAATAAAGCCGAAGTGTAATGGAGACCCCAGGAAGTTGGAGATGCCAGGAACTAAGGAAAGCTGCAGGGAGTAAGCAACACTACCCCAAGAGAGGGGGCATGAGGGCAACAACCAGCAATTCCATAAATGCAGGGCTGCCCAAGCCATTTGAAGTTCATATCTCACTAACTTACCCTGAGGACTGAATGCAGAGATATAGATTTTAATTTGTCTTGCTAGGTTTTGGTCTTGCCTTGGCCTGATTTCTTTTTATCCTTCTTTTTCTCCCTTTTGAATTGAGAATATTTATTTTGTACCATTGTTAGTAGGAAGCATTTAACTTGGGTGGGGGCGGGGCTCATAGGTAACAGCTTTCCTTGGGTCATGGAGGAGACTTAGACTTGGACTTTTTCAGCAATTTTGAAGTGTTAAGATTTTGACAACTTTTAGAGATGGGTTAAATGCATTTTGCATGAAGAGATGTCGGGTGTTGGGCCCCAGAGGCAGAATGTCATGGTTTAGGTCCAGAATGTTCCCCAAAGCCTCATGTGCTCAGAGGTAGAACTTTTTTTTTTGGTACTGGGGATCGAACTCAGAACCTTGCACTTTCAAGGCAGGCAGCAGCACCACTGAGCTAAATCCCCCACCCTCAAAGGTAGAACTTTTTGTAAGGTAATTGGATCATGCTAAGTTGCCCAAGCTGGGCTTGAACTTATGCTCCTTCTGCCCTAGCCTTCTACAGTGCTTGGATTACAGGGATGTGCCTCACTTGACCTTCTTTTTTATTTTTTTAAATTGGCCTCCTTTTGTCTCCACTCAGAACACATGGAAATAAAAGGAGGCCAATTTTAAAAAAGAAAAAAATGCCATTTAATAAATGTTTGTTGGATAAATAAAAGATTGAGCATATTCAATTAAAAAAGACAATATGGTATATAAAAAATACTTCTCTAAAACATAAAAGTCAATGAGGATTTCTAATATATAAATCTAACATTTCCAAATAAAAAAATCTAGAATATGGAGGAGGAGTACTAGAAATATACTAGGTTTCACAGAGACCCATTCCTCCTGCCCAGTTGGAGAGCCTCACAGTTGGCTAGCAGATCAAAAGTTAAAATGCTGTTCTTGAGTTCTTTAACAAATGAGTGAAGTATTACTTATATAAATAATACTTCTTGCCAGGCATGGTGGTGTACACCTGTAATCCCAGCACTTGGGAGGCTGAGGCAGGAGGATCACTGTGAGTTCGAGGCCAGCCAGAGCTACATAGTGAGACCCTGTCTCAATCAATCAAACTTCCTTTTGAGAAAAGCAGGTTACTGAGTTAGTGAGTGTACATCTTGTTCTGTTCATGGGCAGAAGAGGTGCTTTTTGGTGCAGGAAAGCCCAATTCCTTGGCTGATTTATATGTTCTATGACTGAAAAAAAGAACTATTCCTGGACTTTTAACTGATAGCAATAGTTTATCCTAATTTAGCATTTAATACTACCTTTGCTACTGTGTTTTCTAATTCAGCTCCCCCAGTTACCTCTAACTTTAAAGAGTAGATTATCTCATTGGTGTCAACTGTACGTGGAAAGTATTCTTTATTGGATTATTCTTTACTTAATTGTATGCATTCAAAGTATTTTCATCTTAACCAGGGATGGATGCTCCAGAAATGATCCAAATGATTCTTTACTTCATCTTATGTTTGTGAGCTCATTCCTAGCAAATAATGATACCTAATATTTATTGGTTTTACCATATGCTACTAGCACTTCACATGTTATCTAATTTCACCCTTTCAGCAACTCTAGGTGTAGACACTATGATTATTGTTAATTTAGAGACAAAGGCCAAAAATAGTTAACTTAGGATATCTAAGATAATTCAGCTTTGAAGTGATAAAGCCAGGATTTGAGGGTCCATGTGCCAAGCCACTGGCCCATTTTACACTCCAATCAAATACAAATGGCAATAAACTGAACCTGTAGGGAAGGAGATAACTTCTATCATCCCCAAGTTCTGGGAGTAGTGCAGTGAGAGGGGTGGACTCAGGAAGGACCTGATAGCATCTCTAGTCCCAACCACAATATTTGAACTCCAGACAACTAAAACACATCTAATAAGAGTCTGATCTTCCAAATGCTTGTTCAGGCACAGGCAGAAGTTACTAAAAGTAACTTCATTGCTCTTTCATGTTCATACTTTTGCAGAAAGATGAACATGATAATGTATAATTTACTCTTATTTCAAAGACTAACCTTGCCAGGGTAAAAAATCACAGTAGAAAGAGGGTCCTCCTTTTATTTGTATCCACTAGCCAGGCTTGAGAAATGAAAGCTACAGTCATCTGTCCTTATTACTGCATGGACACAAGAATCCACTTTTTCTTCATGTAGGCTGTCTCCATTTTATTTCCCACCTCTGAACTAAGGAACACATTAATTCTCAGTTATGCTTACTCAGGGCTTAAGCTGCAGATCTTACATAGGCAAAACTATAATGGGAAGCCTGAGTAATTAGTTCCTTCAACATCATCCAGGCTGAAGTTTTGCTTTTGTATATTTATTTTAAAGAAAACTCAAGGGACTTGGATTCAGATGAGTCTGCAGCATTAATCCAAGTCAGATCTTAAGTTTGTAGTCAACCAGAATGGCCACTGTAGATGGCTAAGGAACAATTTCAGAACCTAGAATTCTTCACAAAATGTTAAATAGGAATAATAATGAGAATCACATCAAAAACAATACCATTAGCTAAATATGATAATAGCATATTCTAGGGATAGAAAAGTATTTCAGAAACAGCATTGATAAGAAAGAGTCCTCGGCAACAAACCAATTCAGTGGTGACTCTTAGTACATAATTCATCCAACTACCTTGCCATAGACACACAGAACAATGTTAGCAACATGAAAGTGTAACATCAGTATGAAATCACAAGGACTTATGAAGGCTATCTTCACGCCTGAGGACCTATTTTCCTGAATTCTGAGAGTGCTGTTAGTAGACAGCCCTGATCTGTCTGGCACCTCCAGAAATTACCCTTGGTCCCAGAGCACTCTCACCTGGGGCAGCTTGTATCCAATGATGGCTGATGTGGGAGACTGGAAACCTAGATTGGAGGGGAGTAAATTCGGAGCAGACATCCAACTTTAAAAATCCCAAAGGAATGAGCCAAGGCGGAGGCCTCTGCTGAGACTCTGTTGAGCTCAGCTTTCCCCCTGCCTCCTTCCCTTCCACAAATGTTGATCCCAAGAGCAACTCTGTAATACATGTTTTACCTGCTGATCTCTGAATCTACTTCTTGGGGAATCCAAATTGCAAAATCAGGATAATCAAATTCTTTGTTTCTAATGTGTTATTAAGGATGTATATGTTTTTGATAATTACTTAATAGTATATTATATTTTTAAATTGTCTATAACAGAACTACTTTCCCCTGGAACATGTAGGGCAGGTTGATTTGCTGTAAGGGAAATAACAATCAGGAGGGAGAGGATTTTTTTTTTTTTTTTTTTTTGGTACCGGGGATTGAACTCAGGACCTTGCGCTTGTGAGACAGGCAGCAGAACCACTGAGCTAAATCCCAGCCCAGGAGAGGATCTTTTGAAGTAGACTATCAAATTGTCAAACCCCTATACTCAGAAAATTGTACTAGGGGCTGGGGAATTGAGTTGGAGTTACACAGGGGAGAGAGAAATTAAGAGATTGCAGTTCTAATGGAATCGACATAGTTTTTTGTTAAGACCTGTAACCATCAGCTTCCTAATGTTTAGGACTGATTAAAGCAATCTTAGCAGTTATCTAGTCCATGCTTGAATTCCTTTTATGAATCTCTATAAATGTTAAGTGGAAAGCTGAATAAAAACTCATCCACCTTAAACACCTCTAAAGATGGAGAATCCATTTTTTTTAAAGGATACAATGCATGTTCAAGAAATTGGAAATTTGAGTCAGGCATGGTGGTGCCTGCCTGTAATCCCAACACTTGGGAGGCTGAGGCAGGAGGATCACCACAAGTTTGAGGCCACCCTGAACTACATAACAAGTCCCTATCTCAAACAAACAAACAAACAAAAGAAACTGGAAATTTGTGTAAGTCTTGCCTTCAGTAGTGCTTCCTGAATGCCAATCAAGGAACAAGCTTCATGGCTGGTATTCAAAACCTTCTGTAGTTGAACCCTAAGCCATTCTAGTCTTAGCTTCGAGGATTGTCTGTTCACATTTCCTTCTCTGAAACACTTTCACAACACCACACTTTCCCCTGTTTCTGTAGTCAAATCCCACACATCTTTCAAGGTCAAGTTTAACAACCGCGTCGCATCTGGGGTGTACCTGACAGAGACCCCTAGGCCTTTATGTCTGCCTTCCTAATGGGTGTCGGCCTTTGGGAACTGGGACATATGTCCTCTTTGTCACACCTCACTGAAATGCCCATGACACCTGGGCCTATCTCCTGGGTGTCTCTATTTCCTCCACAGAACACAGCACTGACTTAAAAGTTTTACTAGACATGTGTGAAATGATTAGAACATCAATTCTCGGATTTGTTTCCTATTTTGTAAAAGGCAGAAGTTATATTAACATGCTTACTAACTCCACTACTGTGATTCTGAAATTGAAACTATTGCATGCCATATACAGAGTATTTCCCATTTCAAAGATACAATCTCAACATACAAATTAGTGAAACAGTCCATATTTAAAAAAAAAAAAGACACCATTGTGATTTGGGGTTGCAGAGGGGGAGACAATACACAAGAAATGATTAGCTTATAAATCAAATGCAGTAAGATGTTACTTGTAAGCCACAGCAAATAACAGAGTGGCTCACGGATGAGAAGCATGAAGTATAAAAAGGATGAGGAGTTCACTGAGCAGGGCTTGGAGTCTTCAGCTAAGAGCTTGTGTAAATCCTGAGCATTTTAAGTGTAGAATAAATGCTGAGCCAAGGACACTAGGGGGAGCCAGGGCCTTGATCTGGACAGACTGCTTTTCTGCCTCAATTAGCCTTGTGTTCACTGATTCCAAAATATTTGCATAGTAAATTGAACTGGATAATCTTTATCACACATTCAAATGCTTCTAGAGAACAATCACTAAAATGCAAACTATTTGAGTCTGTTTTTAGTTGAGACTAAAATAAGCCTCTTATGAGGTGATATATATTAAGTACTTAATATCTGTGCATTTTGTGTTGTTTTTTTGCCAGGTAGTATCTCCTGTACCTTAACCATGAGCTAATCAAAAACACTGAACAACCCTGCAGGGGATGAAAGAACACAAGGATCCAGAGGGAACCCATTCCATGCGCCTCCCCATTTTCCACTCAGACTGGGGGCCGCCCTGGGACCCACGGTTCCCAGAATACCAGGCTCTCATGCCCTTGTGGAGACCTACGGTGCTCCCTGTACTTTCCAGTACCACACCTGTGGGACCACTAAGATGCAGAGGCTGCCCCTCTGGCCTCTTTACATATCCAAACCCACAGAAAGTCCTAAGCTTGTAGAGTCTAAAAGTACCTGGATGTTCTGGGTCAGCGGAATGAGGTCAGTCTGGCCAACAGCCTCAGGTTGCCTCTGGTTCTCAGTCTATGGCTCAGGTCTAAGGCTGAGGCCCCTACCCATGGTTAGGTATGAATGAGGAGCAGCTGGAAGGTGAAGGAAACTAAATTGGGTAAATGTTTGACTCATTAACCTATCTCAATAGTGTGACATTCAATAATGTCAAATTATGCATCTACTAAATTGTATTTTTTGAGCCATGCATAAATATTAGTTTGTCCTAAAATTTGGGATACAAGAATTTAAGAAATAGAAGATAAAAGGATTCTGTGCCTCTAAAACAATAATAAATTGGAGCTTGCCCAGGCCTAGGAAGGAACAACCCTCAGGGGTAAGAAGAGAACATTCCAGAAAACCCTCACATGGAGGGTGTTCCCCACCCTAATTACTCCATTGGGTCTGCAGACAGCAGTTAAGGAAACAGAAGACAGAGGGCCTTCACAGCCACTACAGAGCCTCAAGGGGCAAGAGGAATTTCTGAAAGCTTCCCTTTCATCCAGAATTTACACCATACCTGTCACCCAGCTTCTGGTTTAGTGGAGGGCAGGAGACAGCATACCTAGGTCTGGAAGGAAGAACAGAAAGGGACCTGTGGGAGCAAATTTCTAAGTTGACTTAAAGGTGATGTGCATTATCTAGCATCCCTCCTTGCCACTTCCCTTGCCATGCTGCTGCCCTGGTGACAAAACTCTAGAGGGAATGAGGAAAAGGAGTCAAAAATCAAGCAGAGATGAGAATTGCCATGGGCTCTACATGCCTGGTGTGGGAAGCTGGGTGAGTAGAAGCAAGAACAAGGGTGGAGCTGCTACAAGGTGGGAGAGGCAGAACTTGAGATTCCAAGCAGAGTCAAGTGAGCAACCCAGAGTATTCTGGCTTGAGCCAAGGAGCCTTCTGTTCTGGTAGGAGGACTGTGGAGAGCAAACGAAGGAAGTGAAGTGGGCCCTGAAGAGGGGTGGGATGGTAACCTGTGCTGTCTGAACTTCTCAGCCATGCTGGTTTCCTCTACAGGAAGTGCAAACCCTGGAGGGAGAGTGTGGGATTGTTGAGAAAGGGGAACACGCAGCACTCTGGCTCCCTCTACAGAGGTGTAGTGTGAGCCCTATGTAACCCAGGGCCAGGCCGAGGTCTGCAGCAGGGACCATAATTACCTACACTGTGAGCAGCAAGGAGATGGAGGCTCAAGCGTACCTGGTCTCACATGCTGTGGCCAGGAAGGGGCTGTCACCCCATCTCCACCTGCATCTCTGAAAGGCAAGTTGGACTGGAAGCTGCCCAGCTCTTGTGGGGTGAGGGTAAGAGGAACTAGTGGATGGAGACAGCTCTCTTTGTGTTGGGGAGCAGGAGACAGCCACATCAAGAGGAGCTGTGATTCTGGCAGATGAAAGTGTCCTTTGTCAGCAATCTCTTGGGAAGTCCAAGTGTCTGAGACCATTCGTGTTACTATTGTCAGACTACTGAACACTGGGTAATTTATTAAGAATAGAAACATATTTCTCACAGTTCTTGAGGCTGAAAGTCCAAGATCAACATGCTGGCATCTAGCTAGGAACTTCTGCAGCATCAGAACATAGCAGAAGGCATCAAATGCATCAAATTACGGGACAGCAAAGAGAGCCTTGAAAGACTGAACCCATCCTTTTATAAGGAGCCTACTCTTTCCATACTGGCCCTAACTGGCCCCACCCCCAGGACACAAACACTACCTTTAGCCCCACCTCCCAACGCTGCAGCACTGGGGATCAAGTTTCCAACGAGTGAATTTTGGATTCACTCAAGGTATCACACTCAGCACAGATGGTACCACAACCACTGTTGTTACATATGAGCTGGGTTTGGTTTTGAGTTCGACTTAAAGCTTGGTAAAGGCCAAAACGCATTCTCACATGTGTACTCTTTCCTCATCCCCACAGAGCAAGTTCCTCAAACTTGGGTTCTGGGCACATCATTACCACAAAGCCACTCCACCTTCCTCAGCTGACCCATTGCCTTCCTCGCTGAGTTCTCTCAGGCTCTATTTTTACCATCCTGTGTGTCCTCTTTTGGTGATTGGTGCACAGTCCTCTTTTTCATGCCTTTCTGGGTCCATCTCTTGAACATTTTGGTGGTTTGATTAATGGTCAACTTGTAACACCCAGCTGAACTGAATCTGTGTGGTCTGGGCATGGAGGATCTACCTGAAGACTGTTACCAATAGCTATAAAAAGAGAACTAGAGGGGAAGATCTGGACTGTTGACTTGCTAGGAGAAGCTTGCTGCGGATGGTTTTCCTGATGCAGTGTTCTCATCGGAGGAGGAGCTTGGGGCCTCACTATTGCTGGGAATAGCTGCTGTTTTCATCAGGGGAACTCTGACCTTCACCGTGAGTATCACTCCCTGGCTCCAATGTGGATTGCTCAGCTTGGTGGCACAAATCCTTCATCTCACCAGCGTAGATTTTCTGGTTTCCATCACTGGCCTTTGGACCTTCCAGGTGCAGATCCTCAATACGGACAAGCATGAGACATTGTCATGGGCTCTAGGCCACTAGGTGGACTCGAGTACATTGCCTTGGACTAAGCCTTTAGCTGGACTTGTGTGGGAAACCGCTGGGATCTAAGCCCTCAGTTGAATCCTTTGGGTTTCTAGTGTGCAGTTAAAACTCTTGCACTCCTTTGCATTTGACTCTGGGTGATTATTATAAAATAACCTTGTAAGTTATGTGTCCTGTATTTAATGTATTCCCTTTCTGAATCCTTCTGATTACAACAGACATCTTTGTCTCCTCCACATAGAACCTTTAAGAGATGGAGTTTAGTGCAAGGTAATTAGATCATTTGGGGTGTGCTCTCAAAAAGAATTACTGTAGTTCAGTGGGACCCCAGTTAGTTCCCACAGGAGTGAGCTGTGATAAAAGTGACTTTCGCCCCGCCCTGGTGTTCAGCTCCCTGTCTGCCATGTGATCTTTCCCACTCACATGTGCTCCTGCCATGATGCCATCCCTGACCCAGCCAAGGGACCCTCACCAGAACCAAACCAATGGCCTTGCCCAATCTTGGATTTTCAACCTCCAAAACCATGAGCTAAATAAACTCTTATCTTTGTGAAGTACCCAGCTCCAGGCCTTTTGTTGTAGCAATTTAAAATGGATGACTACATCTGGTTTCATAGGAGCAAGGTCATGGAGGCCCAAGTTAAAGGGTAAGCTTGCTGCTTTATTTGGCAACAGGAGACAGGGTGAGAACAGCATGCCCGGAAACTAATCTTGGGCTCCAGTGTAGCCTTTAATCCAGACTGAACAATTACTCTGGAATAACATGGTCTACAAGTCCAACAAACACACCGTCGCCTCAACACACAGGCTGGCAAAGTAACTGTGGAGTCTTTTATGGTTTCTCAAGGAGCCTTACCTTTTTTTCCTCCCATGAACACCATTCCCCTCCCCATATATATCTTTATTTCTCTATTGCCTAGCATAGAACTTGATGTTCAGAAAACATCCTATAAATGATACTGAATCCATGGTGAGACACCAGGTTAATACAGCCTTAAAAGTGTTGTGTGACACAATGATAAAGGTAGGGATCCTCTATCTCCCTTCACAAAAGTAAATCTGAAAGCCCATCTTTTGGAAAAGCTTTGTCTTTGCTGAGATCCCCATGTCAGTAATCCTGCTTATCAAATTCTGTTGTGCCTGTGTGGAAGGAGAGACTCTCTGTAATCTATTTACTTTAAGGAGCTCAGTCACATGCTCAGCTCACAGCCCGTTTATCAGGATGAAGGATGCTCTCTAGAGAGCGGAGACAGCAGGACAGGCTGAGCTCAGATGACAGTCTGCCCTGTGGAGATTGACTTTAATGAAGCACACAATAAACAAGAAGATGAAAGGGGTGCAAAAATCAGTAACAAGTTCTGAGTTCACCTCCGTGTTGGAAATGAAGGATTCTTTGTTCAGCTGAGAGCTGTCTCTGACTAGAGATGGGGGCATCTGTTTGGTCACTAATGATCCCACCCCATCCAAATCAGCCTTTGGGTGAGGAAAGGAAAGTTTTCATTTACATCTATGCATTTTATTTGACTCTCCCTACACTTTCTTAGAGTAAGGTTGGATTTATTAAAGAGTTTGAGAAAATAATAGGCTAAAATGTCATGCTGACATGCAGGAATTAAATAGTTTAATATTAATGTATTATACATTCCTTCCACCTTGTGCTGAGAAATCATGTCTCCTCAGCCCTCTGTGGCACAAAGGTGGCCAGTCCTGTGGGAACATCTTACAGAAGGGCTAATTTCCTGAAATACAAAAGCAAAAACCAAAACTAGTCTTCTTCATAAAATAATGCCACTTACATAGGAACTTAATGGCAACCAGACATTTCACTGTGTTATTTTAGTTCTCATTCCATATGTGAAATATTTTTCAATAAATACAAAGAAACCTAGATATATAGCAGCCAGAAACCACAGTCCAAAATTTATAGCCATCTTTTATAGATGATACCTTCATTCAGAGGACCCAAATGAAGATATTTCCTTATGGTAACTTTTTCAGAAACATCGATCTTACTAAAAGTGGGAGCAAGGTCTTGATTTGATATAGTATATTCCTTAATCTTTAATCAAACTGTATAAACTAATATGTGTGACTGTGTAAAGATATGAATGTTTTATTGAGTGGAATATAATTGGGTTGGTAGCATTGTACCAGTAGATGACACTCTGATTTAAATTGATTTTTCACCTTGCTTGTGCAGCAGTATGTTTATTCAATGTAACTGTAAGTAGGACAGTATACTTCTGGGATGTTCCCAAGTGAAAATCTCTGGCAACACAAAAGTAACTCAAACTAGTATTTGCAAACTATTTCATAAAAGTTGAGAAATGTAAATTAAAACAACACTGAGATTCCATCTTTCTCCCAATAGAATGGCTGTCATCAATAAATCAAATAATAACAACAAATGCTGGTGAGACTGCAGGGAAAAAAGAATCCTTCTATATTTGTGGGAATGTAGTACAACCGCTATGGAGATCAGTATGGAGATTCCTCAAAAAATTAAAATGAGGTTCCATTTGACCCAGCTATTTCCTTTCTAAATGTTTTCCTGAAAGAGTTAAATACATCACATTCAGTGATACATGCATGCCTATGTCTATAGAAGCACAATTTATAATATCCAAATCTTGGTAGTGGCATATGTCCATCAGCGATGAATGGATAAACAAAATATGGTGTCTACACACAATGGAGTACTACCCTGCCATAAAGAAATATAAACGAGTCATTTGTAGGAAAATGGATCCATCTTGAGACCATAATGTTAAATGAAATAAATCAGACCCACAAGTTTAAATATTCTTGGCTTCTCTTATATGAGAAACTCAAAATATAAATAAAAAGCACAACAAAAGATAAAAAATAGAGGGTAGGGGGATAGATCTTTCTCAAAAGGGAAGAGGAAAAGAGATGGAAGGAGGGACTGGGAGAGGAGCAAAAGGGGATGGAAAAGAAATTAAGATGTGTGTGTACATGTACAGCTCCAGACAAGGAATGTAAACATTATATACTGCAAACACGAAAAATGTTTTAAATGTTGACATGTACATGAGTACAATACATGGTCATAACAGAGCAATCAGAATGCCTGGGGTCAGATGGGAGTAGTTGAAAACTCCTTTATGGAAGGGGTTTATAAGTAGATGTTTTAGAACAGAACAATACAGAACAGAAGTGACATGAGGCAGCAAGGAGCAGATATTCCAGGTAGATGTGGCGTCTAGAAAGGGTTCTTGGAAGCCAGAGCAGTATGTATGAGCTATGTGAAGCAGTCTGTGTCTACTTCAAGGAAGTCATTGAAGACAGGCTAAAAGTCAATAGCCAAGGTTCATATAATAAGAAAGGGGGTGGGGGCAAAAGTAATACCAGTTTTCCGAAATTGAAGAAACAAAATATGGTCAGCTGAAGTTATTATGCCTTGCACCCAATTTTTGCTCTTGATTAGTAGGAAGTATAATTCAAATGAGCCAACATTTTTAATTTTAAGTTTTATGTAAATGTTAAGTACTTACATTTATATTTATTCATTATATTTTAAGATAGAGTCTCACTAAATTGCCCAAGCTGGCCCTGAACTTGAGATTCTCTTGCTTCAACCTCCCAAGTAGCTAGAAATACAAATGTGTACCACTGGTGTGTTTATTTTCTACATTATGTAATTCTGTAGCTGGTTCAATTTGTGTCAGTCAATGTAAATACTGAGTGTTCTACCTAAATAGAGAACTTTGAACCATGTGTCTCCAACTGTTCCAAAAACCCATCATTTAAACTTTAATTTATTACCTTAATAAATAATTTCTTAACCTTCTGACTCCCTTTTTCAAATTTTATGTGTGGTTTATTTATTTTGCCTAAGCTTAGAATACAGAAAGGTCAGAGGGAAAGAAATGTATCTATGACTAGGATTTAGCTTGTCCTTATTTTTAGAGCATTTGAGGCAATGCAGGAATCTTAACTGTTGTACTTTCTCATGCAAATTCAAAGTTTAAGCAGGAAGATGGTGTTTTAAATAATTCAGCAGAAACTACTAAATGAACAGTTAGCAAAGTCTCTTTAAGGTCTCAAGTACAGTGAAGCATTAATGGAAACCGTGTTGCTTAATCTACAGAAAGTCTTTTCCACTCACCCTATGTTACCAGGACTATCATTAAAGTCATAATTTATGATGAGGTTGAGGCTTTAAAACTCTGTGTTGAGGCTTTAGGTCCTAGAACCACTGGTTAGGTCAGCACTTTGTGGTTTTAAGCAGTAATTTGCCTTGGGTAAGAAAAAAAGAATAAGGTTCATTAATTCTTGAAGTGCCTTAAACACAGAAATTCTGTACTTTTTTAAGAAGGAGGGAAAACATCCTTGAACAAATAGGCTAAATATGTGATTGGTGAGTTCTCCTCAAGAATGTTAATGTCTCTGACTTGAATGGATGTTTCCAGTTAGCTATCTGTAAGACAGGGCTTTGAGGTTTGCTGAAGGGAGGGGTTTTATGTGGACCTCTCTTGACCAAGAGAACCAGTACTCAAGAGGACTAGGGGAAGGTAAGTGCAGAGTCTGGCTAAAAAGAGTCCAGGGAGGGGGGTGGCCATGCTGGGAATTAAACCTATGACCTGAGCTCTCCAACTCAGCCAGTCGTTCTGAGTGCTGGCTTCGTCCTGCGAGGTTGCTGGCCCCAGTATTTGCAGATAGTCGGTGGGCTACATTCATTGAATATGAAAATGCATGTTCTACTCAACTAAGTTTGTGTGACTAAAGGGCTGAATTCAGTGGAGTAAAGGGATAAAAAATTAATCTAGAAAGATAGGAGGATAGACAGTTATGTAAAGCCTTAGACACCCAGGACTTAGGCCTTTTAGAAGCAGATCTTGGACTAAAGCCACATACACACATACACACACATACACACACTCCTAGTAGTTTATACACATTTGTTAAAGCAATTACAGCTTAAAATTTTAATTTCCGACCATAACCCATGAAAAGAATTGTATAACTCCGAAAATATTCATGTTATTGCTGCTTCAGGCTCATGCTGGAATTTGAGGGTTTGCCTTCAGCTATACCTTAGCATAAAAGAAAGCATCTAAAAATAATTGGCATAAAGCCATCAACTTGTTCATTTGCTCTTTCACTGTAAGACAATAAAGAAATTAAATGGTGTCTTATTCAGCTTTATACATTTGCATACTTAAGTGTTCAGATACTCTCCTACTAAGTAAATTGGGCCTGATCACCAGACTAGTAGTGAGTGAATATCTAAAATTTTTAAATGTATACATTCTTTCTGGTTGTGGATTGTTGGTGATTTTTGACTATTACACTGCATCAGTGATACGCTGTGGAATGTATAAAGCCAATGAAAGCTATATGCTATTTGAAAAAAGTTGTATGTGTTATTTATGTTTTTAAATACATAATATGACAATATGCACTCACACATAAAGACCAATATGTCATCATCCCATGAGTACAAATTAAATCATATTAACATTTAATAGCCAAAATATAATGACCCTGGGCCTTTCTCTTGCTTGATTATCTAGGTATTTTTGTTTTGTTTCATTTTGTTTTTGTTTTTACAAAACCCACTTCCCAAAATACTTCTGAGAGCTAAGAAGAGCACTCCCTCGCATTAAAAAAAAAAAAAAAAAAAGTCTTAGCCTCAGCCACTCCATTAATATGTAAACTTCATCTGCCTTTCTGATAAGTTTGATATTAGTTTGGACTGAACAAGAACTATTACCAAAAAAATAGTTTTAATTTAGGTCCTCACTCCTGCCAACCTCAGCAAAGTGCTTTCTTGTTTTTAGTACATGTGCTGCCGAAGCGAGCAAAGTGCTTTCTTGTTTTGTCCAGACAGCAGCAGCATAGAGGTGATAGCAAAGAATTCCCCCTCTGTGTTTCCACAATGTCCAGGATATTCCAAAGCAAAGCGCACACACGCACACACATGAGTCCCCTTTCTCCAAGCTATCTGCTCTCCACAGTTAAGAAGGTGAACCAACTGCTTTAAATTCTCCAGCCATCATGCAGAAGTACCCAGCAAAGGAGCCAGGGATTTAGCTCAGTGGTTTCACCACCTGCCCCACAAGCGCAAAGACCCAAGTTCGATCCCCAGTACCAAAAATAAGTACCCAGCAAAGTGTCATCCACTTCCATCATTCCTTCTCCACTCTTCTCACAGTAATTTTAAATCACATGTACCCCTCTATAGGAGAAAGTTCTCAGCACAGTGAACTCAAATTAGATAAAAAGTAGTTTTAAAAGATTCTCCCTCCACTATCACCGAGCCCATGGCCCACCTTGTTTCATTGATACTAAATTTTGGCTTATGAAATTTCACATCAAAATGACCAGCTCTGGTTCATCAAAAAAAAATCAATACAAAGAAGATTTAAATAGTAAAATTAAGAATGAGTCTCTCTACCTGCCTATTTCTACTATCATCTAAACATTTACACATATCAACTACATATTAGGACACAGAGAAACTCACAATAAATTCCAAAGAATCAGATGATGTAATAGTACCAGACTGTATACAATAAACTGAGAAATCAATAATAAGAAAAGAAAATTTAAATGCATCCAGAAATTTAAAAATGTACCCAAGCTATTTGTTTAAAGAGGAAACAAAACTATATGGTACTTATGTCAGGGAAAACTTGTACACATTGGTACACATTAAGTCACTATTTAGAAGGAAATTTGTAGCTTTACATAAACTTCTATCTATCAGAAAACAGGAGATATTTCCGGAACACCAGGGCCCAGGGAAGCTGTGGTAGCTTCCCCGGAAGCTGAAGGCTGCAAATAGTGCTTACCAGGGGTGCATGTTCTTAGGGTCCCAGCTGCTAGCAGAAGAGTTCTGCTGCTGAAGGAATTCAGGCACATCCAGAAATCAAGAAGGAATCTGGACCTGATAACCAAAGTACAGCTGAATCACAGACCACTGGGAAACAAAGTTCAGTCTCTAGAACTCCTAAAACCAGAAAGAGGAAGAGCAGGATGACAGGCTCAATAGCAGAGATAACTGAACCTTCTAGAGATGGAGAGTTTTCTGAAGCAGAGTCAAATTGTTCTTCAGTGTCTGAGATCCAAGAGCCTATTCTAAGGGTAACTAGGAGAGGCAGATCATAACTGCACCCACTCCAGTGTCTGCTGTAAGAAAGAAGCAGAAAATAACCACTAAATCAATCTGTTGCTGAAGATGCTGTCTCTGAAAAAACATAGGAAAGAGTGATAAAAAAACTGCAGGTGATGGTTGGCTTGGTCTGAAAGCTCCAGAATTGATAGATGAACTTAAAAATAATCTCAAAGCTTGGAAGATGAGTGCAAGCATGAACCCAAAAAGGGTTTATAAGAAAAATGACTGAGATGGCATCCCTAAGTACTTCCAGATTGGAACTATTGTTGACAATCCAGCTGATTTCTACCATTCACAAATTCCCAAGAAGCAAAGGAAAACGACTATTGTGGAAGAACATACGGGCTGCTTCTGAGTTCAGAAGATATAACCGAAGAAAATACTCAGAGATCATAGCTGAAAAAGGAGCAAATGAGCAGGAAAAAAGTTCAGGAAGAAGAAATTTCACAATTAATATTCACCAGACAAATCCAATATTTTACATCTTTCTTTTTTATTTGTAAAAGAGGTTTTGAAGACTAATACTATCACGAAGGAAGCTTCCCCACCGCCATCCCAAGCTCCTAGGGCAGAGAAGGTGAGCCGCTCCCAGCACCCAAAAGGAAGCTTCCCCGCCGCCATCCCACGCTGCGTGGGCACCAGAAGCACCCCCCCCCATGCCGTAGAAATGAGAAGACACGTAAGCAAGCCTCAAAAACAGACTTCTAGATCACCTACAGTAACCCCAAAGGGAAACGAGATGGAACAATCTGATACTCAACTACCTGGATTCCCTGAACTGGTAACAAAAGAGGATCTGGGAAAAATGAAATCAGAAATAATTACTCAGATAAAGCAAAGATTGTGCACATGGTGCAAGACATGATTAATAAATCTAGAGAGGACACAGATAAAAAAAATAGAGGATCTGAGGAACATGATAGAATCCCAACATAGGAAACAAATGGAATCCATAAAACAGATGCAAACAGATTTCCAAGAGATTAAAAACTCCATCAGAAGTCTGCACAGCAGAATGAACCAATGTAAGGATAGAATTTCAGATATAGAAGAAAAGATTGCAATTAGTGACCAGGAAAAGAAAAACTGCTTTAAAATTGTAAAGGAACACGAGAAATCAATCCAGCAGCTGCTAGACAATGCAAAGAAGAATAACATAAGACTGATTGGAGTCAATGAAGAAAGAGGAGAGAGTGCAGATGACAAAAAAAAAAAAACTGTTCACAGAAGTGATGGCAGAAAACTTCCCAAGCAGGAGAAAAGAGCTTGACATACAGATAAGTGACGCATATAGGACTCCAGCTAGCCTTGATCAAAAAACATCTACACATAGGGATATAATACTTAGGATTCCAGAAATCCAACAAAAGAACAAAATTCTACAAGCAATGAGAGAAAAGAAACAAATCACATACAAAGGAAAGCCCATCAGAATCACAGCAGACTTCTCAGTGCAAACCCTCAAGGCAAGAAGAGCTTGGAGTGATGTATTTCAAGCCCTAAAGGAAAACAGCCTCCAACCCAGATTGATGTACCCTGCAAAGCTATCTTTCAAAATTGATGGAGAAATAAGATACTTTCATGATAAAGAGCACCTCAGGAACTTCATGAATATCAAACCAGCACTCCAAAAAATTTTAGACAATACCCTAGGAAAAGACAATGAGGATCACAACCCCAGGAAACCCAGCAGAATGAATCCATTGGGCGTGACAAATTAAACACAAAGGGGGAGAATCCAACAAAAAGAAAAAGTCATGACAGGGCTTTTAAAACTTTTAACTTCATCTCTCTAGTGAGTATATATTTCAATCTTGTTATTGTACTGATTAGTATTTTTCTGATTCTAGAGTTGCACACCTTTCTTTGTGCTATACTGGCTATTTATCATCTTCTTATGTCTACATTGTAATTGGGTTGTCTATTAATGAGCTGTAAGAATTCTTTATATATTCTGATCATAGGTTATATGCATTGGGAATATGGTCTGTTTAAGGACTACTTTTCATTTTAATGATGTCATTTAAAGTTCTAAATTTTGATGGAATCTCATTTATCAATTTTTTTCTTTTATACCTCATGTCTTTTGTATCCTAGGTAGTTCTCGCCTACCCTGAATTCATAAACATTTTCCCTTATAATTTCTTCTTAAAGTTTTATACTTTTAGGCTTTCTTATTTAGGTTCATAGATCCCTTCAAGTTATTTTCATGTATGGAAAAAAAGGGTTGAGGTTAATTTTTTATATACGGATACTGGGTGTTCTAGTGCCATTTGCTGAAAACACTATCTCTTCCTCAGCTCTTGAATCAAGTTTATATTCTATAAAATGTTAATGTTAAATGATCTTTCAAAACTCAATGGACCATATATGTGTGGTTCTATTTCTAGATTCTCTGTTTTATTCAAATGATCTATATGTCTTTCCTTACACCAACACTGCCTTGATTACTGTAGCTTTAGAAGAAGTCTTAAAATTAGGTACTAAATGTCTTCCAACACTGTTTTTGTTTTTTTTGTTTTTTTTTAACTTTTCTAGGTCCTTTGTACTCCTACATAACTTTTAAATTTCAATATCCAATTCTTCATTTATAGCAAGTATACACAGACCTGAATTTTTATATATACCTTGTGTTTTCTAATCCTGCTAAATTTAAATACAAGTTCTAGGGGCTCCTAGAGATTTCTTAGTATTTTCTCTGTAGATCCATTTCATCTACATATAAAGATTTTGCTTCTACCTTGCCAATCCTATCCTAGTTGTGTCATTTTATTGCCAGACTATTTTGGTGGGGCCTAGGTTTCAAAGTTTAATGGACAGATAAAGAATAAGCATATCTGCCCTTGTTCCCCACCTTAAGGAGAAAGCATTGTATCTTCTCCATTCATATAAGGCATTCTCGCTGGAAGTATGGAGAGCATGTCTTTAATCTGTTGAGAAGGTTCTGCTCTACTTCTAGTCTCCTGATAGCTTTTACTATGAACAGCTGTAGAATTTAGTCCAACACTTTTTCTCCAACTAGTGACAGGATCATATGGCTTTTTCCTTTCCTCTGTTAAAATGATGACTTTTGGGGGTAGATCTTCCAATGCTGAACCAACACTGCCATCCCTATAACAAAACCACTTTCTACCTACTGCCAGATCTGACTTCTAATAGTTTGTTTTGTTAAACCAATTTCTATCTATGTTCATACTTTTTTCTAATATTGTCTTTATCCAGTTTTAGGATTAGCACAATGTTGATTTCCTAAAATGAGGGGAGAAGTGTTCCTTCTTTTTTCTGCTTTAATTGTTTGATAGAATTTACCAGTTAAAATGTATATGAGCCTGCTGTTGTCATATAGGTAGGTTTTCAAGGTAGGAATATACTTTCTTTAATAGGTGCTAATCAAATTTTATATTTCCTCCAGAGTTAGTTTCATTAATTTGTCTTCCAAGGTACTTCTTAGAAGTTGTCAAATTTATTTCAAAAAAGATTTTTGTAATATGCTTTCTATATCCTTTTAAATTCTGTAAAATCTGTGGTAATGTCTCCTAGACCTTGATATTGTAATTTAAAAAATGTGTAATTGATATTGAGTAACAGGAAGAAAAGGTCTAAAGGAGCAGGGGAAGTGGGAGGGGTAGGGGAAAGGAAAAAAAGGGAAAAGAAAAAATATGAGAAAAGAAAAAAAATGGAAACAAAGTCTTTGCAAATAGGGAAGGGTGGAGGGGGTGAAGGGAGGGCAGAGGAAGGGGGAAAAAAAAAAGAACCAAGATACTCATGTAAAGGTACAAGATCCCAGTGATGAATGTAACTGTATTTTATACCTAAAATGTACAAATAAACTTAATGGGAAAAAAAGACTAATACTATCACACAATTTAATATACACTGGCTGTTTGGAAATAAAGTTGATTGACAGGGACTCAATCACATACCCCTTGGAATAAAAATAAGTATGTCTTTAAAAAAAAGAAAGAAAACAGGAAAGATTCAAAACTAATGAGCTAAGTGCTTATCAGGAAATTGGAAATTAAAAATAGAGTAAACCTGAAGAAACAAGGAAGGGAAAAGAAAATTAGAAAATAATAAAATACTGGAGTACAGTACTGGACTACAGAGAAATAGAAAAATTTAGCTAAGCAAAATCTGAATTTTTAAAAGATCAATAAAATAGACAAGCTTCTGGCAAGAAAAAAGAAGTAATAAAGTGCAAATGAAATACAGAAAGAAATTACAAATTTAAAATTATATATACCTACTAATATATTTGAAAACCTAGCCAAAATGAATAAATATCTGGAAAAGTATGCAAATACCAAATATTGATGCAAGATAAAATATAAAATGGGAATAAATTCAATCTGTTAATGAAATTGGAACAATAAAGAATTCACTTTTCCATTAAAACATTAAATCCTAAGATTGTTGTAGAAGCAAATTCTACTAAATTATCTAAAAATATAAAACCCCTATCACAGGCAAGGTGGCCCAGAGAGTGGAAAAAGAGTTACTCAACGTCCCTGGATTCCAATGCAGAGTGGGAAATCCTACAGTATCAACAACCTGTTAGAATGAAGAAGTTTATGAAGATTTGCCAAATACAACATTAATTTATGAATATCCAGTATTGTTTCCATTGCACTAATAAAGAGAAAATATTTTTTAAATGACATTCATAATTACAATAATAGCTAGCAATAAAATAATAAAGTACATATGAGTCTTCTATGGAGAAAAATCTAAAACATTTAGAAGACATTTTTAAAAGATCTAAATAAATGTAGAGATTTTATGTGAGTTGGAAGACTTGATTGTTTTAAGATTTCAGTTTTCCTTAAATGAATGCATAAATATGAAGAAATTCCAATCTAAATTTTAACAGCATTGAGGAACTTGACAAACATTCCAAAATTTACATGAAAGAATAAAAGTTCATGGATAACATCATCAATTTTGAAAAAGAAGGATGGATGAGGTGGAGGACATTTACTGTATCATAAATTAGATATCAAAACACATTATGCTAAAACTGTAGAAATACTACACTTAATCTTAGCCAGAAAGCCAAGAAGTGATTAAAACTGTAGAAATAAACAGAACAATGGAACAATATAGTGTCCTCAGAAGTAGACTCATGAATGTATGAGTACTTGATAAATGTAAAAAGTGCCATCTTGTATCACATAAATTCTTGAATAAAAGAAGTTGAAGTAACTTGCTCATTCATTGGATAAAAACACATCTAGATCCCTACTTTACATTCATAAAAGTGAACTTCAGTGAATCTCAAACTTAGATTAAAATTATACAGTCAGAAGAACAAAATATAAAAGAAAGTCTTGATTCATTTGAGATTGGAGAGAATGTAAACAAGACCTAAAAAGTCTATGTCATAAGATAGTGAAACAAAACAACATGATGAATTTGACTTTATCAAAATTGAGTATTTCTGTTTGGTGAAGAACACTCCTGATAAAATTAACAAATGATACCTGCAAAAAGATATTTGCAGTGATTAAAGAAGCCAAGGCATTAAGAAGTAAATTGACAAGGAATACAGTAGCCTTCCCTCCATTTATCAGGGATACATTCCAAGACCCCCTGTGGATGCCTGAAACTTAACATATGCAACTTTATGTATACTATTTTTCTTATACATATATACCTAAAGTTTAATTTATAAATTAGACACAGTAAGAAGTTAACATAAATAATGAAGTAGAACAATTATAACAATATATTATATAAAAGTTATGTGAACGTGGTTTCTCTCTCAAAATATTTTGATTCTCAGATCCATAAGAAGACATGCAAGAGAATGTTGATGGCTGCAGTGTTTGTTCTAGAGGGCACTGGTTCAATTTGAGTGCTGTGGATCAGAAAAATGTGAATGGATTTTATGGGTATTATGTAGGAATAGAAATCAATAAATAAAGTATACAAAGAGCCACAAGATACATCATAAAACTTGTTAAACGAAAAAAATCACAATATTGTCTGTGTGAACTATACATACATCCATACAAAAGAGCTCAGCATATGTAAGTATCTGAGGGCATTTGCTCAGTCCGTCAGAGTGTATGCCTCTATAGAGAAGAAGGGATGGGTGTGGAGGCCATGGCTAAAGGGGGAAAATGAAATAAAGTAAAAATTAAATATATTGAAATGAAAGGGGGCCCAGGCATGCCAGTGGGGTACCATGGGAAGCAGATAAATAGGAAGAATGACAGGAGACATACAGAGACTTATCTCCATGGCTTCATGGTAGAAACATATCGGGAATTCCTCAACCTCTCCATCACTTGCAAAGTAAACCCATGCTTTTTAGCAATACATTCAAAATGTTCACCACCTGCCTCCCCTGCTTGTTTTTGGGAGGGGGGTGGTACTGGGGATTGAACTCAGGACCTTGCACTTGCAAGGCAGGTGGTGGCACCACTGAACTAAATCCCCAGCCCTCCCCTGCTTTTAATGTTGTAGGGAAGATCCAACTTGAGTCAATGATCATGCCATTTCCCTGCCTTTTTATCCTATTCTGTACATACGTTGTTGGGACTCACACTTCACATGCAGGTTTGACCTCTCAATTTTCCATAGCAGGCTGCTTCTGCCACTGTTGTCACTACCACTGTTACCTCTGTGCCATCCCACCTGCCATTTTCCCTCAGTCTCACATATTTATCCTAATCATGCTTTCTCTACCTCCACTATCCCCAATGTAAAGTTAAACTGGGCTTATAGATTGGTCCTATCACATTTAAGTAAGCCTAGGGAATATCAAAAACATCAAGAAACACAATGCAGATGTCCGCAGCTACACTTTGATAAGCAGAGCAGCTGTGGCTATTTGAAGCCTCTTGTGGAAATTAAGAAACTGAATCTGTAAAATAGCATTCAGGCAAAAAGATTGGGCCAACCTGTCCCAAAAGAATAGAATTGGTGGAGTGAGGACTTACCATCAGCAAGCATGGCACAAAATTAATTATTCCCTTGTGTGGATTTGCTGTGAGAAATGTAACCATTGGCATTGTCTTTTAAAGAGTTCTAAACCTATTCATTAGGTGACTTCACATAGCAATGTATTTCCCATTATTATAAAAAATTAAGCTGAAAAGAGGGAGTGAGGGCAAGCAAGTTTTTCTTATGTTTGTTGAAGATAAGACAAATTAAGCCCATCACTGAAACTACTCACCATGTTGTCCTGAAAATTAGACCTAACAGCCTTGAAAACGAGAGATAAAAAATACCAGCCCCAATCAGCCTACCCTCCCCTTACCTGCTATTACAGAGTAGACACTGAGCAAGAGAATAGTGAGGTATAATCTGCATGACACTGGGCATTACTGTGGCAATGCTAGAACCAGCTAGAGCTTATTTTCTGGTTAGGTCTTATTGTGGAGAAAGACAGTAAATGTTTATACCACTCTGAAACTCATGCCTTTCTTTTTTATTAGTGCATATTTATAATACAGAACAGTGATGTTCATTTTAGGGAATTGGTACATTCCTATAACATGTCTTGATCATTTTCGATCCTTCTACATCCCTCTCTTTTCCCTCCCACCTCCCCTGATCTCCTCCATCTTCAAGTGTCTACCTAATAATTTCCTATCATTTCTATTTTACTCATTCATTTATTTATATTTTAGGTTTCTCATAAAAGAGAACATATGTAATATTTAACTTTGAGTCTGGTTTATTTCATTTAGTGTGTGGTCTCCAGTTCCATCTAGTTTCCTGCAAGTGACATGCTTTCCTTCTTCTTTATGGCTGAATAATATACCATTGTGTATATGTGCCACATTTCTTGTATCCATTTGTCTGTTGGTGGGTATCTAGCCTACTTCCAGAGTTTTGGTATTGTGAAATGTGCTGCTATAAACATGGATATATATGCACGTATCGTTGAAGTATGATGTTTTAAATTTTTTCAGAAATACAAGAAGGAGAAATATAGTTAAATCAAATGGTATTTCTATTTTTAGTTTTTTGAGGAATCTCCATACTGATTTCCATAGTGGTTGTACTGCTAACATACCCAGCATGATATAGGAGGGTTCATTTTCCCCTGCAGCTTTGCCAGCATTCCTTGTTTTACATATTCTTAATGATAAGCCATTCTGGCTGGTGTAAAAGTAGTTTTGGTGTGCATTTTCCTATTGATAACTGTTTTGATTTTGCCTTTTTCATCTCTAATTTTGGCTTTCTTTTTTGATAAGTTTAGTTAAGGTTTTATCCATCTTGTTTCCAAAAAACCAACTCTTTGATTGTCTTTTTTTTAGTTTCAGTTTCATTAATTTGTGCTGTGATTCTTCATTATTTCTTGCCTTTTCTTTTTGGTATTGGTTTGTTATTGTTTTTTCTACAGTTTTGTAGACATTGATAGTTATTTCCTTCTGATTTCTTTTTTGCCCCACATATTTTGATATGTTGTGTTTCCATTATCATTTGATTCTAGAAACATTTTTAATTTCTACCCTGATTTCTTCAGTGATCCATTGGTCACTCGATAGTTAATTATTCAATTTCCACCTATTTATATAGTTTCTGTTGATTTCTAATTTCATTCCATTGTGATAGGATACATGGGATTATTTCCATAATTTTGTATTTATTAACCTTTCCTTTGTGGCCTAAAATATGGTCTATTTTGGAGGAAGTTCCATGAGCTGCTAAAAAATATGTGTATTCTGCTGTTGTTCGATGAAATACTCTGTAGATGTCTGATAAATTCATTTGATCTATTGTACTGTTTAATTCTGATGTTTCTTTATTGAGTTTTTTCTGGTTTACCTGTGTATGAGAGTGGAGTACTGAAGTCTCCTACTAATTTTATTAAGTCTATCTGTTCTTTTATGTCGAGTAGTATTTGTTTAATGAAATTGAGTGTGCCAATATTTGGCACACATATATTTACAATGTTATCTCTTCTTGGTGTGTTATTCCCTTTACCACTATGTGCTGGACTTTTTTTTTGCCTCTTCTGACTAGCTTTGGTTTGAAGTCAACTTTGTTGGATATAAGCACAGTTGCTCCAGGGGAAGAAAAATAATGGAGTGGTGATCAGTAACAAAATTCAGCCTCTCTGAGATCCAGAATCCAGACACTGGAAAATAGCAACTTGCTGAAGAAAAAAAAGAAATAGACCAGGAATCAGGAAGGAACTGTCAGGAAAAACTAGAACCTACAGAGAAGTTAGAATGATGGTCACAATGCAGAGAAAAGAATGAAACAATCTGGACCCTCTCCCTAGCTCATAGAAAGGGGAAGCTGGCCCCCGAGAAACAAGGTAAGTGCTCAGGACTGGCAGAGCCAGAGAGAAATGGCAGCAGAGCCCACAGCTGTTGTGTACTGCAAAGACAGGATGGGGCTTTGCTCTAAGGGTACCCCTTCCACACAGCAAGCAACAATCTGAGAGCAGTTCGTGTGTCTACCATATCACCACAGAATACTTGATCAGGGGCCATTTCAGGGTGGCATTGATTATTTAAATCTGGGACCCAGAACAACTAAAAAAACCACTTCTGGGCTTCCAGTGTTACCCCCCCACAGTAACTGGATGGGAGACAATCACCGGAGACAGTTGCATACTGGTGGTGGTCTACAAATAGACCCCCTGCAAAGTTTAAACTCAGGCTGGAAGGACATGGGCCCTGTCTCCCACAGTGAGAAGCCAGGTCTGGCTTGAGTTGTGCTTAGAAATAGCTGTGTATGAGGGTGTCTGCTGCATTAAGTACTTGAAATCTTGCCCTGCTGCCACATCCAACTCAGATCTGAGGTCTGATTGCTTTTCTCATCTACCAACATGAACAAGGACACATTTCAGCATGGGCATTACTACAGCTTGGGGTAAACAGGGAGGCCTTTGGAATAGATGTACCTCAAAAACCTGCAGGCCAGAAGGTGAAGCAGAGAAAATCGTGACTTTCTGGACTCCAAAACAATACTGGAGGGAAACCATTCATTAGAAAACACAAAGTTTGTTTTTTTTTAACTTTTGGACTCATTTACTTTACTTTCTTCTTTTCCTTACTCCTTTTTTCTTTTTCCTTTTAATTTTTTCTATTTTTATTTTATCAAAACATAAAACAATTTCATAACAAAATGCGAGAATAACATTAGCTAAAACACTGTGTATCATTATCTTCAAAGTAGTTACTCAGAGTACAAGACATAGACCAAAAAGGTTCTTACAAAGAAAAAAAGATAATAATATAAAACTTTCTTTTCAAATAAGATAAACTAAAAGTATTGCATTTTTTCTCTTTTTTATCTTCTATTTATTTGTTTTTTTCTGTTATCTTTATCAAATTTTATAAATATCCTTCAACTCGTTAATAGGATCCTTTATCTCTCTTTTTTATCCTCTTTCTCTCCCATTGTGTAATTTTTCAAAATTTTCTCCTTGCATTCTCCCATTCCCAACCTCCTATACCTTTAGTAGTATAAACATTAAACTTAGTAATCTTTAGGTAATTAGTTAACTCAATCTTACTGATGCTGAATTATTTTCTATCATTAGTAGAGAAATAGTTTTTGTATTTAATAGACATCTGGTATTTGTCAGTATTTGGTATGTCTTGGTATTCATACTATAATCATAGATTTCTAAGATTAGGGGTGGTACATTAATGGTGTTCTAGGTATGTCAATATCCAGTTTGATTTAGATGATATTACTGTTGCTGATTTACTTCATATTGCCCGGTTGCATAGATGTTGCTATTAATAGGTTTTCTGTATATGCCAATACCTGCATTACCTTGGTGAGATTAACAATACTGCAGTCCATTTCCAGAAAACTTGGTGCTGGACCAGTTATGCCTCTCCCCCAAATTAACAGAGGTGGTTGAATCTTGGGACAGAGGTGAAAAACTACAGCCAGCCATGCCCTGAGTGCATCACTGAAAAGAATACTAACTTAAGAGATCTCCATACTAGTTAAAAATTCTTTCTACTATAAGTTACCATGGACCTAAGCACAAAACAAACAAACAAAAAGCAATAGAAACATGAGAAGATAAGGCAAAAAAAAGTCTCTCCAAACTCTGAACTCCCCCAAATCTGAGCATGGGGCACTGAGAGGGAAGAAAGCAGAAGCTACAATTGAATAATTCAAAGCTAATTTTTTTATTCATACTACTAGTTTCCCTTAGTTTATTGAAAAGAAACTTTTGTGCTGTTATCTATTTGTTTCTTTTTTGTAAGACAGAGTCTTTTTTTGTTTATTCCTTGTACTTTGAGTAATATTTTGGACATTTTTTTAAGAGTATGGTACACAATGTATTAGATGTTATTTTCTAATTATTTTGGTATAAAATTTTGGGATTTTTATAGAAGTTAAAAGAGTGCTTTTTATTTTATTAATATTGACATGTATGTATAACAGAGGAGATTAAAAAGCAAATTAATAAGGTGCTCTGGGGCTCTAAACAGATAATAGATTTAATAAACAAGATGATCTGAGAACTTACAGAAGACACTAATAAAAACTAACTGAACTAAACAAAATTATACAAAACATGAATGACCAGTTTAGCAAACAGAGTTCATGAAAAGATTCCAAACCAAAATCTAGGAGATTAAAAATTACAGTGAAATAAGGGCAGCAGAAACAACCAATCTGAGAACAGAATATCAGAATGATAAGACAGAGATGCTGTCAAAGATGAATTACTCAGAGATACCTTAAAAACAAGAGAACATGAAAAGTGAATACAATAGAGCTGCTAGATGATGCAAATAAGACTAACCTAAGAATAATCGGAATAAGTGAAAAATCAGAAGAGAATACAAAGGCATAAAAAACATGTTTACAGAAATAATACTAGAAAGCTTTCTAAATACAAGGAAAGAAATAAATATACAGAGAAATGAGGCACATAGAATCCCAAAAAGCCATAATCAAAAGAGAACCTCTCCAAGTGACATCATAGTCAAATTTCCAGAAGTCAAACACAGGACAGAATCTAAAAAGCGGTAGGAGAAAAGCTGTAAATCACTTACCAAAGAAAACCCATTAGAATTACATCAGACTTCTCGACACAAACTTTATGGGCCAGGTGAGCTTGGAGTGAAGTGTTTTAAGCCCTAAAACATAACAACTTCCAACTCAGACTTACATATGCTGCAAAACTTTGTTTCAAAATTGATGGAGAAATAAGGTATTTCCATGACAAAGAGCACCTCAAGAAATTGATGATCACCAAACCAGCACTACAAAAAAATCCTCAAAGATATCCTAGAAAGAGACAGTGAAGCCAAAATCCCTAACAGAATGAATACACTATGCAGAGTTATGTAGAAAGGGGAGAAGGAGAAAATGAAGAAGAGGAAAATAATGCAATGACAGAAATAAGTCAATACCTTTCAGTAATAACTGTCAATGTGAATGGTCTCAATTCCCCAATCAAAAGACACAGATTGGCAGATGGATCAAAAAAGAAACCCAACAATATGCAGTATACCAGAAAAACATTAATCCAAAAGAAATTCACAGATTAAAAATCAAAAGATGAAAGACAATATTCCAGGCAATGAGAACCCAGAAAAAAGCAGGAGTAGCTATTGTAATTTGAGATGAAATGGATTTAAAGCCAAAACTGCTCAGAAGAGGCAAAAAGGTCATGAGATATTGGTTAAAGAAACAATTCAACATGGGGAGATAACAATTATAAAGATGTTTGCACGAAACACCAACATGCCTCACATTTTCTTTTTCCATTCATCTGTTGATTGGCATCCAGGCTACTTCCAAGATTTAGCTATTATGAATTGTGCTGCTATAAACATTGATACTCATGTATTCCTGTAATATGATGTCTGAAGCTCTTTTAAGAAGATACCTAAGAGGGGAATATCTAGGTCATATGGAATTTTAAATTTTAGTTCTTTGAGAAATGTGCACAGTGATTTCCATAAGGGTTGTACTAGTTTACATTCCCATCAAGAATGTAGGAGGAGGATTTCTTTTTCACCATAGCCACAACAGCATTTGCTATTCTTTGACTTCTTTGACTTCTTGATTTTTGCCATTCGTCCTGATGGAAGATGAAATATTAGCCTTTTTTTTGGTACCCAGGATTGAACTCAGGACCTTACACTTGCCAGGCAGTCATGGCACCACTGAGCTACATCCCCAAACCTCTTAGCATTCTTTTAATCTTTTAATTTGCATTTCTCTAATGGTCAGAGATATTGAACATTTTTTCATATTTGTTGGCCATTTGTACTTCTTCTCTGGGAAGTGTCTGTTCATTTTACTTGCCCATTTCTTCACTGGATCTTTTATTTTGGGTGATCTAATTTTTGTTTAGTTCTTTATATATCCTAGATATCAGTTCTCTGTCTGAAAAATATCTGGCAAAATTTTTTGCCATCCTGTGGGTTGTCTCTTCACACTACTAATTTATTCTTTTGCTATGCAGAAGCTCTTTAATATAATCTCATTTATCTATTCTTGCTGTTACTTCTTGTACAAATGGATTTCTGTTCAAGTTCAATATTCCTGTCTTAATGTTTAAATTTTTAATCCATTTTCATTTTAGAAAATGGAGAGAGACATGGGTCAAGCTTCAATTTTATGAAAATAGATAGCAAAATTTCCCAGCACCATTTGTTAAATAAGCTATCTTTCCTCCAACATATATTTTTAGTCACTTTGTCAAAGATCAAATAGGTTAATGTGTCTAGGGATGTTTCTATATCCTCTAGTCTATTGAATTGATTGACACATCTGTTTTGGTGCCAGTACCATGCTGTTTTTATTACTGTTGCTTTGTTGTATAACTTTTTTTGCACCTTTACATACTCTCTTGGTTCTTATTTTTCCCCCTTCCCCTGCCCTCCCTTCAACCCCTCCATCCCTCCCTATTTACAAAGACTTTGTTTCCTTTTTTACATTTTCACATATTAATTCCATTTCCTTCTTTCCTTTACCATACCTCTCACACTTTCCCTTCCCCTTTGGCTATTTCTTCCTATTTCACATTATCTATTATACCTTTTAGTCCTTATTTACACTTTCAGTTTCTTATACTGGAGGAACTATTCAGTATTCACACATGTGTCCTATTTATTTCACTTAAGAGTATCACCTCAAGATACCTTAAAGAACTAGGACTGGAAGGCCCATTTGACCCAGCTATTCCTCTGCTGGGTATCTTCCCCAAAGAATTAAAAGAATCATATCACAGTGATATATGTGCACCCGTGTTCATAGCAGCACAGTTTGTAATAGCTAAAACTTGGAAACAGTCCAAATGCTCATCAACTGGAGACTGGAAAGAAAATGTGGGGTTTTTTTATAAAATGGAGTACTACTCAGCCATCAAAACCTAGAAATTACCAACATTTATGGCTAAATGGATGCACATTGAGGTGATACTCAATGTGATATAATGTGAAATAGGAAGAAAAGGAGCAAAGGGGAGGGGGAAGTGGGAGGGGTAGGGGAAAGGAAAGAGGGGAATGGAATTAATCTGAGAAAATGAAAAAATGGAAACAAAGTCTTTGTAAATAGGTAGGGATGGCTGAAGGGAGTTGAAGGGATGGTTGATAGGGGTTGAAGGGAGGGCAGGGGAAGGGGGTAAAAATAAGAACCAAGAGAGTATATAAAGGTGCATATCGCCAATGATGAATGTCATTATGTTGTATACCTAAAATGTACCAATAAAAGGATATACAAAAAAAAAAGAGTATTGCCTCAATGTGCGTCCATTTAGCTATAAATGTCTCTAATTTCTTGTTTTTCATGGCTGAGTATTACTCCATTTTATGAAAAAACACACACACACACATTTTCTTTATCCAGTCTCCAGTTGATGGGCATTTGGGCTGTTTCCAAGTTTTAGCAATTACAAACTGTGCTGCTGTGAATATGGGTGCACATGTATCACTGTGGTATGATTCTTTTAATTCTTTGGGGAAGATACCCAGCAGGGGAATAACTGGGTCAAATGGGACTTCTAGTTCTAGATCTTGGAGGTATCTCCATACTGATTTCCATAGTGGTTGCAGTAGTCTACATTCCCACCAGCAGTGGAGCAGTGTTCCTCTTTCCCCACAGCCCCACCAGAATTTTTATTGGTTGATTTCTTGATAGCAGCCATTCTTTCTGGGGTGAGGTGAAATCTCAGCATTGTTTACATTTGCATCTCTCCAATGGCCAGTGATATTGAACATTTTTTCATATGTTTATTTGCTATTTCTACTTCTTTTGTTTTTATTAAATTCTTTTATTGGTACATTGTAGGTATACAACACAATTACATTTCTCATTGGGAATTGTACCTTTACATAATGCATCTTGGTTCTTATTTTTTCCCCATTCCTAGCCCTCCCTTCACGCCCTCCACCCTTCCCTATTTACAAAGACTTCATTTCCATTTTTTCCATTTCTCATCATTTTTTCTTTCCCTTCTTTCCTTCCCCCTGCCCCTCCCACTACCCCTACCCCTTTGGACCTTTTCTGCCTATTTTGCATTATCGATTATTCATTCTAATCATTGGCACATTTTAGGTATACAATATAATGACATTCATCATTGGAAATTTGCACCTTTACATAGTCTCTCTTGGTTCTTATTTTTCACCCTTGCCCAGCCCTCCCTTCAACCCCTCCATTCCTCCCTATTTACAAAGATTTTGTTCCTATTTTTCCATTTTCTCATATTAATCCCATTTCCTTCTATCCTTTCCCCTAGCCCTCTCACTTCCTTCTCCTTTGCCCCTTTTCTTCCTATTTCACATTACCTATTATACAATTAGTCCTTATTTACACTTTCAGTTTCTCACATGAGAGAAACTGTTCGGTATTTATACATGTGTGTCCTATTTATTTCACTTAAGAGTATTGCCTCAATTTGCATCCACTTAGCTATAAATGTCTCTAATTTCTCATCTTTTATGGCTGAGTAGTACTCCATTTTATTTTTTTTAAACCACATTTTCTTTATCCAGTCACCAGTTGATGGACCTTTGGCCTGTTTCCAAGTTTTAACTATTACAAACTGTGCTGCTATGAACATGGGCACACATATATCACTGTGGTATGATTCTTTTAATTCTTTGGGTAAGATCCCCAGCAGTGGAATAGTGGGGTCAAATGGGACTTCCAGTCCTAGTTCTTTGAGGTATCTCCCTACTGATTTCCACGGTGCTTGCACCAGTCTACACTCCCACCAGCAGTGGAACAGTGTTCCTCTTTCCCCACAGCCCCGCCAGCTTTTGTTATTGGTTGATTTCATGATAGCAGCCATTCTTTCTGGAGTGAAGTGGAATCTCAGCGTTGTTTTCATTTGCATCTCTCGAATGACTAGTGATGTTGAACATTTTGTCATGTATTTATTTACTATTTCTACTTCTTTGTGTGAGAAATGTCTGTTCATTTCAGATGCCCATTTTCGGATTGGGTTTTTAAATTTGGGAGGTCTGATCTTTTTAAGTTCTTTATAGATTCGAGATAGTAGACCTTTGTCTGAGAAAGAGCAGGTGAAGATTTTTTCCCACATTGTGGGTTGTCTCTTCACACTGCTGGTGGTTTCTTGCTGTGCAGAATCCTTTTAATAAGAAGAGATCCCACTTGTTGATTGTGCTAGTTCACGGGCAACCAAGGTTTTGTTCATAAAATCCTTTCCTACACTGATGTCTTCAAGGGTTCTGCCTAACCTCTGTTCCACCCGGTTTGGCATTTCTATTTTAATATTTAGATCTTTAATCC
This sequence comes from Heterocephalus glaber, assembly GCF_053883595.1. NCBI lineage: Eukaryota > Metazoa > Chordata > Mammalia > Rodentia > Bathyergidae > Heterocephalus > Heterocephalus glaber. The sequence continues at coordinate 245,546 of NW_028258414.1, forward strand.
ATTTTGATTTTAGTTTAGTTCATGGTGAGAGATACACATATAGTTTTAATCTTTGGCAAGTTGAAGCCCAATTTTTCCAGCACCATTTATTAAAGAGGCTATCTTTCTTCCAGTGAGGGTGTTTGGCTCCTTTATTGAAAATGAGATGGCTGAGTGTGTCTGGCGTTGTTTCTGCATCTTCTAATCTGTTCCACTGGTCGTCAGGTCTGTTTCTTTGCCAGTACCATGCTGTTTTTATCACAGTAGCTTTGTAGTATAGTTGCAGGTTGGGGATTGTGATACCCCTGCCATGTCTTTGTTACCTAGAATTGCTTTTGCTATTCTGGGTCTATTTTGTTCCAAATGAATTTTTGGATTTTTTTCCTCAAGGTCCATGAAGTATGCTGCTGTAATTTCAATTGGGATTGCATTGAATCTATATAGCAGTTTTGGAAGTATGGCCATTTTCACTCTGTTGAACCTTCCTACCCAGGAGCAAGGGGTGTCTTTCCATTTTCTGATATCATCTTCAATCTCTTTTCAAAGTGCTATAGTTTTCAGAGAAGAGGTCTTTGATTTATTTTGTTAGGTTGATTCGTAGGCATTTCAGTTTTTTGGATGCTATTGTGAAAGGAATTATTTGCCCTATTTCTCTCTCAGTGAGTCTGTCATTTGTGTAGAGGAAAGCTATTGACTTTTGTGTGTTGACCTTGTAACCAGCTACTTGACTGAATTTGGTTATTAAGTCTACAAGACTTTTGGTGGAGTTCTTGGGGTCTTCTATATAGAGTATCATGCCATCTGCAAATAATGACAGTTTGACTTCTTCATTACCCATCTTTATTCCTTTTATTTCTTTCTCTTGTCTAATTGCCGTGGCTAATGTTTCCAGAACTATATTGAACATGAGTGGTGATAGTGGATATCCTTGTCTTGTTCCTGATTTTACTGTGAAGGGTTTCAGTTTTTGACCATTTAGTATGATTTTGACTGTTTGTTTTTCATAGATGGCTTTTATCAGATTGAGGTAGAGACCGTCTATTCCAATTTTTGTACTGTTTTTATCATAAATGTGTGTTGGATTTTGTCAAATGTTTTTTCTGCATCTATTGAGATGATCATATGGTTTTTGTCCTTGGCTCTATTGATACAGTGTATTACAATGATTGATTTGCATATGTTGAACCATCCCTGCATCCCTGGGATGAATCCCACTTGATCAGGGTGTGTGATCTTCTTGATGATCTTCTGCATTCTATTTGCCATTATCTTATTAAGGATTTGTGCATCTATGTTTATTAGTGAGATTAGCCTATTGTTCTCCTTTTCGATTGGGTCTTTCTCTGCTTTGGGGATCAAGGTGGTGCTTGCTTCCAGGAATGAATTCGGAAATATTGCTTCCTTTTCAATTTCATTGAAGAGTTTAAACAGTAGTGGCAGCAGTTCCTCTCTAAATGTCTTGTAGAATTCAGCAGTGAAGCCATCAGGGCCCGAGCTTTTCTTAGTTGATAAGTTTTTAATTACATTTTCAATTTCATTGGTTGATATTGGGTTGTTCAGAATTTTTAGGTCTTCTTCGTTCAACTTTGGTAATTCATATGTATCTAGGAATCTGTCCATTTCTTCTGTGTTGTCCATCTTATTGGCATATAGGTTCTGGAAGTAGGTATTGATGATCCTCTGGATTTCTGCTGGGTCTGTTGTAATTTCACCCTTTTCCTTCCTAATTGCATGGATTTGGGCCTCTTCTTTCCTTTTTCTGACAAGGTTGGCTAAGGGTTTGTCAATTTTGTTGATTCTTTCGAAGAACCAACTCTTGGCTTCATTGATTTTTTTGTATCATTCTCTTAGTCTCCATTGCATTGATTTCTCCTCTGATCTTTATAATTTCCTCCCTTGTATGAGCTCTGGGGTTGTCCTGTTCTTCTTTTTCTAGAAGCTTGAGGTGCAGCATCAGGTTGTTTAATTGGGCTCATTCTGTTTTCCTAATATGCATATTCACTCCAATGAATTTCCCTGTTAAGACTGCTTTCATTGTGTCTCATAGATTCCAATATGTTGTATTGTCATTGTCATTTAATTGAAGGAACTGTCTGATTTCTTCTTTAATTTCCTCTGTGACCCATTGGTCATTCAGAAGTGTGTTGTTCAATTTCCATGTGTTTATGAAATTTTTCCAGTTTCTTTTGCTATTGATCTCCAATTTGACTGCAGTATGGTCTGATAATATACAGGTAGTAACTTCACTTCATTTGCACTTACTTAAACATGTTCTATGAGTATGTGGTCTATTTTTGAGAATGACCCATGTGCAGCTGAGAAGAATGTGTATGTATTCTGATTTTGTGGGGTGGAACACTCTAAACATCTGTTAAATTCATTTGTTTAAGAGTTCGGTTGAGTTCTAGTATTTCATTACTTATTTTTTGCCTAGTTGATCTATCTATTTGTGACAGTGGGGTATTGAGGTCCCCCACTGTTATTGTATTAGTGCATAGATGACTTTTCATGTCCGTTAGTATTTGTTTTATATATTTGGGTGCACTAGTGTTTGGTGTATAGATATTTACGATTGTCATCTCTTCCTGTTGGATTGTTCCCTTTACAAAGATGTAGTGTCCTTTTTTGTCTCTCTTAATCAGTGTTGGTTTGAAATCCACTTGATCTGCAAAGAGGATAGCTACTCTTGCTTTTTTTTGGATTCCCATTGCATGAAGTATTGTTTTCCACCCTTTAACTTTCAGTCTATGAGTTTCTTTTTGAATTAAGTGTGTTTCTTGTATGCAGCATATTGTTGGATCTTTCTTCTTGACCCATTCTGCCAGTCTATTTCTTTTGATTGGTAAGTTGAGACCATTAACATTGATCATTATAACTGATACATATTGAGTTATCATTGTCCTGACTTTCTTTTTGTTGGATTCTCCTCCTTTGCTTTTAATTTCTTGTCATGCCTGATGGATTCATTCTGCTGGGCTTCCTGGGGTTGTGATCCTCATTGCCTTTTCCTAGGATTTTGTCTAAAATTTTTTGGAGTCCTGGTTTGATATTCATGAAGTTCCTAAGGTGCGCTTTGTCTGAAAGTGTCTTATTTCTCCATCAATTTTGAAAGATAGTTTTGTGGGGTACATCAATCTGGATTGAAAGTTGTTTTCCTTTAGGGCTTGAAATACATCATTCCAACCTCTTCTTGCCTTGAGGGTTTGTGTTGAGAAGTCTGCTGTGATTCTGATGGGTTTTCCTTTGTATGTGATTTGTTTCTTTTCTCTAACTACTTATAGAACTTTGTTCTTCTGTTGAGTTTCTGGAATCTTAACAATTATATGCCTATGTGTAGATTTCTTTTTGATCAAGGCTAATTGTAATCCTATATGCCTCACCTATCTCTATGTCAAGTTCTTTTCCCCTGCTTGGGAAATTTTCTGCCATCACTTCTGTGAGCACTTTTTTTGTCATCTTTACTCAGTCCTGTTTCTTCCTTGACTCTGATCAGTCTTATGTTATTCTTCTTTACATCGTCTAGCAGCTGTTGGATTGATTTTTCATGGTCCCTTACAATTTTAATGAAATTTTTCTTTTCCTGGTCACTAATTCCAATCTTATCTTCTATATCTGAAATTCTGTCCTCACATTGGCTCATTCTTTTGCATAGACTTTCAGTGCTGAAAGTCTATGTTTTTAATCTCCTGGAAATCTGTTTGCATCTGTTTTATGGATTCCATTTGTTTCCTATATTGGGATTCCATCATGCTCCTCAGCTCCTCTATTTTTTTTTAATCTGTGTCCTCTCTAGATTTTATTAATCATGCCTTTCACTATGGGCACAATCTCTACTGTTATGTGAGAAATTATTTCTAATATCATTTTTTCCAGATCTTCTTTTGTTGCTAGTTCAAGGAGTCCAGGTGGTTGAGTATCAGAGTGTTCCTTCTTGTTTCCATTTGGGGTTGCTGTAGGTGATGTGGAAGTCTGGTTCTGAGGTTTGTTTACATGTCTTCTCATTTCAGCGGGGGTGGTGGGTGGTGCTGGTGCCTGTGCGGCTCACCTCCTCTGTGCTGGGAGCTGTGGCACCCTGACCCAGAAGCTTCCTCTGCGCTGGGAGCTGTGGCACATTGACCCCTTTGTAGTATAACTTGATGTCAGGTATTGTGATGCCTCCTGCTTTGTTTTTGTGGCCCAAGATTGCTTTTGAAATCCATTACTCTGGGTCTCTACTGGTTGCGCATGAATCTTAGGATTATTTTATCTAGTTTTGTGAAGAATCCTGTTGATATTTTTATTGGGATTGTGTTGAATCTGTGTAACAGTTTTGGGAGCATGGCCATTTTAACAATATTGATTCTGCCTATCCAGGAGCAGGGAACATCTTTCCATTTTCTGATGTCCTCTTCAATCTCCTTTTTCAGAGTACTTTAGTTTTCATTATAAAGGTCTTTCACTTCTTTAGTTAAGTCTTAGATATTTAATTTTTCTTGATGCTAATGTGAATGGTGTTGTTTTCATAAATTCTTTTTCATTCAGTTCATTATTGTTGTACACAAATGCTATTGATTTTTGTGTGTTGCTTTTGTGTCCTGCTACATTGCTGAAATTGGTTATTCTGAGAATTTGGGGGGGGCAGTACCAGGGATCAAACTCAGGACCTATTCTAAGAATTTTTTGATGATATTCCTTGGGTCTTCTATGTAGAGTATATATCATCTGCAAGTAATGATAATTTGCGTTCTTCCTTTCCTATATGTTTCCTTTTTATTTCTTTTTCTTGCCTGATTGCTTTGGCTATTGTTTCAAGTACTTTATTAAATAGAAGTGGTTACAGAAGACATTCTTATGTTGATCTTGATTTTAGAGAGAATTCTTCCAGTGTTTCCTCATTTAATATGATGCTGGCCATTGGTTTATCATAGTTTTTATCAAATTCAGGTATGGTCCTTCTACACTTAATTTCTTCAAGTTTTTTTTTTATCATGAAGGAGTGTTGGATTTGTCAAAAGCTTTTTTGCATCTATTTATATGGTTGTGTTTTTCATCCATGCTTCTGTTATGTGGCGTATTACATTTATTGATTTGTGTATGTTGAACCATCCTTGCTTCCCTGGGGTGAAACCTATTTGGTCATGATGTATGATCTTTTTGATGCCATGTCACTTTCTATTCACTAATATCTTATTGAGGATTTTTGCACCTGTTCATTAAGGAGACTGGCTTGTAGTTTTCTTTTTTAGTTGGATTTTTGTCTGGTTTTGTGATCAAAGTGATGCTGGTTTCCAGAAATGAATTTGGATACACTCCATCCCTTTCAATTTTATTGTAGAATTTGAGTATTGGTGATATAATGTCCTTAAAGTTGTTGTAGAATTCAGCAGTGAACACATCATGTCCTGGACTTTTCTTAGTTAGCAGGTTCTTTATTACTGCCTCAATTTCATTGCTTGCTCTTAGATTGTTTAGCATCGTTGTATCTTCCTGGATTAGTTTTGGTAACTTCTATGAGTCTAAGAACCTGCCTATTTCTTCAATTTTCCAGTTTGTTGCAATACAAATTTTTATAATGGTTACTATCTTCTGGGAATCTACCGTGTCTGCTGTCATTTTGCCTTTTTCATTTCTAATTGCATTTATGTGAGTCTTTTCTCTCTTTCTCTTGGTAAGTTGGCTAAGGGTTTATCTATTTTGTTTCTGCTTTTATAGAACCAGCTCTTCAATTCATTATCTCTTTGTATTTTTTGTCTCAATTTTATTTATTTATGCTCAAATCTTTATGATTTTCCTCCTTTATTTCAATTTGGGCTTGGATTTTTGTTGTTTCTCAAGTATCTTAAAGTTCTTTGTTAGGTTATTCATTTGAGCTCATTCTGTTTTCCTAATGTATACACTGATTGCAGTGAACTTCCCTCTCAGGACTGCTTTCATTTGGTTCCATAGGTTCCAGTGTGTTGGACAGACATTGTCATTTGCTTCCAAAAATTGCTGAACTTCTTCCTTGATTTCTTCTAGGACCCATTGGATATTCAAGGGTCTGTTATTAAGTTTTCAAGTGCTTCTAAATTTTCTGTGATTTCTTCTTTGCTTGATATCTATTTTCAGTGCACAGTGGTCTGATTGTAAACATGGGTGATTTTGACTCTTTTATATTTGCTTAAGCATGCTTTGTGGATTAGTATGTGGTCTATTTTGAAGAAAGTACAATGTGCTTCAGAGAAGAACTCTGTCATAGTAGGGTGGAATACTCTGTAGATATGTATTAAGTCTATATCTTCATGGGTGTGGTTCAGCTCTGATATCTATTGATTTTTTTTTTTTGTTTAGTTGAATCTCTTTGCAAAAGGATGGTATTAAGATCCCTCACTATGGTTGTGTTAATGTTTATTTGATCTTTCATGTTCAGAAGTATTTGTTTTATGAAGACAGATGCTCAGCATCTGATGTATATTCATAAGCCTTATCTCTTTTGGATTGTTCCTTATATTGACCTACTTTGTCTCTTCCAATCAGTTTGCAGTTTATGTTCTCTGAGATTAAAATTGCTACCTCTGTTTTCAGGGTCTGGATACATGAAATATTGTTTCCCATCCTTCAATTTTTAGTCTATAAATGTCTTTTTAAATTAGATGAGTTTCTCGAATGCAACAAACTGATAGATTCTGGTTTTTTAATTTAATTTGCCAACCTGTGTCTTTTATTTGGAGAGTTGTGACCATTAACATTGAGAGATATTCATCTTATTAAAAAGCTTCTGCACTGCAAGACAAACCACCAACAGAGCTAAGAGACAACCTACAATGTGGGAAAAAAATTTTACTAGCTGTTCCTCAGACAAAGGGCTACTATCTAGAATATATAAAGAACTATGGGCCAGGGATTTAGCTCAGTGGTTCTGGCACCTGCCTCGCAAGCGCAAGGTCCTGAGTTCAATCCCTGCTACCAAAAAAAAAGGAATATTTAAAGAACTTTAAAAAATCAGACCCCCCAAATTTAAAGTCCCAATTCAAAACTGGGCATCTGAAATGAACAGACATTTCTCAGACAAAGAAGTAAAAGCAGTAAATAAACATGAAAAAATGTTCAACATCACTGGTCATTCGAGAGATGCAGATGAAAACAACATTGAAATTCCACCTCACTCCAGAAAGAATGGATGCTATCAAGTCAACCAACAACAAATGCTGGCAGGGGTGTGGGGAGAAGGAACCTTTCTTCATTGTTGGTGGGAATGCAGATTGGTCCAACCAACGTGGAAATCAATGTGGAGATACTTAAAAAACTAGGATTAGAGGTCCCTTTTTTTAAATTTTGTTTGTTTGTTTGTTTGTTTGTTGGTACTGGGGATCAAACTCAGGACCTTGTGCTTGTGAGGTAGGTGGCGGCACCACTAAGCTAAATCCCCAACCCTAGAGGTCCCATTTGACCCAGCTATCCCCCTGCTGGGTATCTCCCCAAAAGAATTAAAAGAATCATACCACAGCAATATGTGCACACCCATGGTTATAGGGGTATAGTTTGTAATAGCTAAAACATGGCAACAGCCCAATTGCCGTCAACTGGAGACTGGATAAAGAAGATATGGATTTTTTAATAAAATGGAGTACTGCTCAGCCATAAAGAATGAGAAACTAGAGACATTTAGAGCTAAATGGATGCACTTTGAGGCCATACTCTTTTGTGAAATAAATAGGACACACATGTGTAAATACCAAATAGTTTCTCTGGTGTGAGAAACTGATAGTGTAAATAAGGATAAAAATGTGATAATGTGAAATAGGAAGAAAAGGTCTAAAAGGGAAGGGGAACTAGCAGGGGTAAGGGAAAGTAAAAAATATGAGAAAAGGAAAAAATGGAAACAAAGTCTTTGTAAATAGGGAGGGATGGAGAGGTTGAAGGGAGAGAAGGGGAATGGAGAAAACTAAGAACCAAGATCTATTACGTAAAGGTACAAATTCCCAGTGATGAATGTCATCATATTGTATACCTAAAATGTGCCAATAAACTTAATGAATTAAAAAAAACATTGAGAGATATTACTGAGAGCTATTGATTACTATCATTGCACACTCTTTCTCTGTTGGTGTCTCCTTTGTTTTTCTTTTTCTGTAATTTGTTGTTGTTTACCAATTGACCTTACTTGATGTTTTCATTCTATCTGGGATTTTGGTTTACTGGTTTTGTCATTTTTGTCTAGAATATTCTCAGATATTTTCTGGAGTGCTGGCTGAGTACTCACAATCTTGAGTTTTTCTTTTTTCATGAAATGTCCTTATCTTCATCTATTTTGAAGGAAGTTTTGTTGGATATGTTAATCTGGATTCAAAATTGTTTGCTTTTAGGGCTTACAATATTTCACTCCAAACTCTCTCAGCCTTTAAAGTTTGTGTTGAGAAGTGTACTGTAATTCTAATGAGTTTATGTTTATAAGTGACTTTTTGTTTTTTTCTCTGACTGATTGTAAAATTCTGTTTATTGTTGTCATAGTCATCGTCATCATTATTGTTGGACAGCTGGCATTTTAATTGCTTGAGGGCTTCTTTTTCAATCATAGTTGTTTGGTATTCTGGAAACCTTGCCTACTTCTATGTTGAGCTTTTTTCTCATTTGGGGGAATTTTCTATTATGATTTCTGTAATTATTCCATCTGTCTTATTTTCTAGTTTTTCTTTAACTCCTACTATCCTTATGTTGGTCTTCTTAGTGTCATCTAGTAGCTATTGGATGATTTTTTTTCTTGTTCTCTCATCTTGTTTGTGGCATCTTTAAGTACTTCATCATAATTCACCATTTTGTCTTCAGTTTCAGACACTCTGTCTTCATATTGGTCATTTCTACAATTTATGAATTCTATGTAGTTTTTTATTTCTGGTATTTTTGATTAATACCTTTCTGTGGATTCTATATCTTTGGTGAATTTGTCATTTATGTTTTGAAGAATTTGGGTCAGCTCTTCCAATTTTTTATTTGTTTCCTCAAATCCACGTTGGACATTTTGAGTGATAATTCTATATACTTTTGGGTCATGTCCTCTTTCAACTCACCAAGTTTCTTCATCTCTTCTTTAAACAATTTGTAAAGTTCCACTACAAGGTATTTGCTTGCCTCTCTATTTTTGCACCCCTGATCTGCCTTGGGGCTCTTTTATTGCCCTGTTTTTCCTGTAACCATTGCTTCTTGGCTTTTTGGTTGAGATCAAGTGTTGTTTTCCCATTACCCTGTGTGTATACATATCTGTATTTGTACTGAGTGTTAAGGTATAGTAGGATGGGGAGAGTTTGTCATTTATATGAATATTTTTTAGGGAGATGCTGCCTTCCTGGGATGTATGTTTAGCTTTTTATGTCCAAAGATGGTATTTACACCTTCTACTATTTAATTTAAGTGACTTGGACTCTGTTCATATGTTTTGAGGGAAGAATCATGTCTGGTTATAATAATATCATCAGCAGATCTGATCATATATTACTTATATATAATAGACCCTGCATTTAAACTTACACCTTTTATCAATACTCTATGTAGCTTATGTTTCATTATAATTAGAGTTGTTCTACTATGTGGCAGGAGATGTGGAAGGGAAAGATTGAAGGGTGGGTGAAAGAGGAGTGTAAATGAGTAAGGGGGCAGGTTTTTAGGGAGAAAAGTGATAGGTAATAAAAAAGAAAATTTGATATGAGGTCAGATTCTGTTGAAATAATTTTATTTGAGTTGAAAAATTAGTCTTAAGCATTTTAAGAAGATATTTACGGGGGTAAGGATGAGATCTAGGAGGAGGGAGATGTACTTTGGGATTGAGGAAAGCTATGTGGCTTTGAGAATCTGTTAATAAGTTTGTGTACTTGTAGGTAGAAAAGATGTATGGGATAAGATAAGATACAGAAGAACAAAAGGAATAGGATGAAAAGGATTGAGGGTTAATACTGGAGAAGATAGGAGTGACTGAGGGAGAGAGAGATGGAAGCGGGGGAATATGGCAAACTAAATAATTGAGAAGAGGAATTTAAAATTTGGGAAAAAGGGGCCGGGGATTTAGCTCAGTGGTTTCACCGCTTGCTGCGCAAGCGCAAGGACCTGAGTTCAATCCCTGGTAACAACAACAACAAAAAAAAAGTGGGAAAAAGAAATAAGAAATAAAATAATGATATTGCTATGGGAGACTGAGGAAAAGAAACTAGTGAGGGAGATGAGAAGAGGGATAGAACATAGATACCAACTAGATCAAAGCAAATAGAAGAAAAAGTCAGAGGAAATATCTGACAGGAGCTCAATTCAAATACTCCAACAAGAGAGTGAATATGTGCTTCACACATGACCACTTTGCCAGAAAGCCTGGGTGTTCACATCATTCCCTTCTTGTGCTGATGGCAGTGTATTGCCATGCAGACACATCAATATCACCTCTGACTCTTCCACTCCAAGACTGAGGCTAACCCAATCTCAGGACTTCATTCTTCCAACTTGCAGGCAGAGTCTGATGCTGTCCCATTTCTTGGGTTAGGAAGTACTCCCTTCCAACCCCCAAGCACAATGAAGGAATTGGCAGCCAGGTTCACTGGCAAGTGAGGGACCTCTGAGTCAGAAGTGAGCTCATGTTCTTGTGGGGGTCCTCTGGGGCCTACAATTGCCTCCACACACTGACTGTGGAGTCTGCAGGAGATGGGAGTTACTAGCAGAGAAGCTCTAGGCTCTTCACTCTCAGGCAGGAGTCCATAGACTCCTGTGTATGTGGGTACCCATTAGAATCGACAGGCCCTGCCACTCTTCCCAGGGTGTGGGTGGGATTCCTTTGCCCTCCATGAGTGCTGGTGGGGAATCTGAAGGAGCCAGCAGGGACTGCAATTCCTTCTTGACTTCTATGCCAAGCTCATGTGTCTTCACAATTCCCTTCTTAGGATTCGATTTGCTTGCGAGTTATACAAATCCAGTTAGGTGGCTCAATGTGTGGACTATAATCTGTTCAGGACTAACCAGTCCAAGATGAAAGCAACCACTCAAGAAAGCCATTGAAAATCCACATTCCCACTTATATCCTTAAAATATAACTTTTATTCTTCATAGTCATGAGGGAGCTATCATGCTACATCAATGGGAAGTGCACATCAGTGTGAACATCAGTGGGAACACTACACAAGTGTTACCACAGCCATGCACAGAGGAGGAAAGAAAAAGTGCCATGGTCATGCCAGTTTTAGGAGGAAAACAATCATTTTCCTGAAAACCTCACCCAACTTACTTGCTCTTGTATTTCATAAGACGTAACTGGATCCGGTGGCTAGCCCCCAGCTTCAAGAAAGTGATTTTTTAAAAACTGGTACATGGCTGCCATAATCATGACGTTCTGTTAAATATAAGGGATGGGTCAGCAAAACTGTTCTGTAAAATTCCAGATGGTACATATGCCAAAAAGTGTTGCAACTGCTTGGTCCTGCCGGTGTTACATGAAAGCAGCCATAAGGGATACACATTGAGGCTATGTTCTGACACAACTATAAAAACAGCCTATAGGCTAGATTTAGCTTGTGAACTACAGTGTGCTCACTTGAGGTAGGAGAAGGATATTAGGTAAGCAAAAAGAATTTCTCAGCTCACCTACCTAATCTTAATAATCACTCTCCTGCCCTTGCCCCACCCTCCACTGTAGTTCTTGAACATGCCAAGAGATTATGGATCAGCAAGCATGGTATTCTGCATTTGGAAGGGGTCCAGTTTCTGGGCTACTACAGGATTGGCTTCCCCTCTTTTCCTGATTGAACTGTCTGCACAGCTCCTCTGGTATCTTAGTCATGTCACTCAAGTGCAGAAAGGCCCCACAGCACCAGAGTCTAGAAGGTACAATCAAAAGTGAAGAAGCAGCTGTCACAAGATGATGAATGGTTGCTCTCTGAAGTCTTGATTTGGATCCTAAATGACAAAACCAGACCAATGTAGGAAACTGGGTAGTTTTCTCTGCTGCAGAGCAGCCACCTGGTGAATATCACACTGCAACCACCAACCCTTGGCAGAGGTTGGAACAACCGCTATAATTATGAAGAGCAGGGAGGAGACTCTAAAAATCTCTTCTGAGTGGCAAAAATTCTGAAAATCAAGATAATTACAACACTAGCTTCTCCTGATTTGCTTGGCTATTTATAGACAAGGAGCTGCTGAGGCACTGAGAGCTTTTTTTTCTTCTCTTCTATTTGCATTAAATCCTGTGTGGCTCCTCTCTGAAATGTGTGCATATGCTAAGTCCATGTGAAATGCCACCACTGGCACTTGTCAGAAGAATTAAATCCCTCTCAAGCTTGTTTACAGCTCAGCACTTGTCATACTGCTCCCCTGAGCTTCATGGCTGGTTGAGTTCTTTTTCTCCCCAGTTCTGCAGAAGATTTAATTTCTTTTTCGTTTATGTGTGTACTTACTCTTGCAGGTGCAGGATAGAAAAAAAAAATTGCTGTACCCAGATGTTTTGAAGCTGCAACAGCATATATACAACTCAGATTAAATAGAAAAACTGCATTAAAGCAAGAACTTCATGTATAGTATTCTACAGGGTATTCAATAAGCCCATCATGTTTCCTTGACAATAAGACTCTTGAATATAACTTTAGGAACAGGAATATTTTAAGGCATCACCAGCTCCATTCATTTCTAGATGACTTTACAATAAGATCTGTTATTTCTGAGTGGGGCCCATTACATTTACGCCATTTTCAACTTAGAAAATATCTTCTCAGAACAGAACAGCCTGGGAATTTGGTGGAAACGATGCCTAACAAGCTGTCTCAGTTCATTACTGCATTAGTTAGACCTCAGGGATCTGAGGCCAGATTTCACCTTAGTTTTGGAACACAGCAAGCATAACCCAAGCACAAACAACCCTCTTGCTGCTCATTGAGATCTGTACTAATATGCAAAAGCCTTGCTCATGTCACAGATGGATAATGCTTCTGTGTACCCTCTGTTTGCATATTCATTTACCCAAGGCAATGCTTAACCTGTTCTGTACATAGAAACTGTCAAATAAGGGGCAAAGGGTTGAACTCAGGAAAAGAAAAGAATGTACAAAATTTTCAAGATTTGGTTCTGCCAGCCTCCAACAATTGTTTTCCATGACTACATGAAAGTAGTTCATCACTTTTGGCAACCAAAAGTTTTAAATATTCCCTCACAGCCAAAGCCTAGACTGTAATGGTTGTTGTGAAGCCCTATACAATGCAGCCACCCCTGCTTTGCACAGCTATCGCCTTGGGAGCCTTGGGAGCACAATGCTCAGTTTCCCCGGGAGGTGTGCAAGAGTTACCAGCTGCCCTGCTTATGATGTGGTTTAAAAGAAAACTTCTGTCTCCCTCTGATCAGTAGAATTAAGGAAAAAGTATTTTTCTCTTTCTTTGTGAGGAGGGAAGGGGTCATGCAGAAAAAGAAAGAGAAGCTCTCACATTTTAATTTGAGTGCCAGTCCTGGTTCCCTATTGGAAAAGGCTTTCTCATCAGTTCTTGGCACAGCATCTGCATCTGCAAGATCAGAGCTTATTAGTCTCATCTCTTCTGCCTCCCAGCACTGCCACCAGAGATCATGAACAGTTCAGACTCTACACACTACAAGGCAAATAGCTCTTTTTTAAGTCCCATAATGCAGGTTTTTGCCTACACTAAGAAACTTACAGTCCCCTTGCCATACCAATTAAATACTTGCTTCATCCTAACATCTTCCAGAATCTCACCTAGGACATAAATATGTTAGAAATCTGTATCTCCTGTAATGAGCTATGTGAATTATTATCTAGAGTCAGTCAAGAATGGTAGGATTCATCTTGTAGACTATGACATTGATGCTTCTGTTTGTAATTTATCTACCACTTCTGGAAACAAAACCATCATATAACTTAAAGCCCTGTTTATTCGTGTTTTCTCTCTTTAATTTGTTCAGTGCAACCATTAAATATCAGTCTGGGAACTGATATGATGGGAAGCTATGAATACTTCAAGAAATAGTGGCACTTTAGGAATAAAATCTGTTGTTTTTCTTGTTGTTTTGTTACTGTAATTTACTACCATAGACATATAAAGACTACAAATATCTTAAACATAAGAACCTTGTACACTGAAGCCCCCTTCAAGCACAGTCTGTCACAGGCTATAGGTGACAGACCATGGCCACAGCAGCCAATAAGATGGTTGAGGTTAGAGGTGGCCAGCTCATCATGCTCTGAGGCATGTGAATCAGTGATGGCTTCAGATAAAAAAGCACCTGCTCTCCTCTCCCCAAAACATCTTCACAACTGCATACACAAACATACAGGCTAGATCCAAAAATTAATTTCTGTAAAACACTGAATCCTTCTGTATGTCAAATCTATTGTCCTAAGAAGTAGCATGGTAAAGCTACCATGTTTTATAATGTGCTTATCAGATTCATTTGAGCCTGGAGCAGAACCCCAAGGAAGGGAGTCTCTAGTGGGCTTACTATTAGATCACAGAATAACCAAACTGGAAAGGACACTAGAGATAGAGACCACTCTTCCTCCCAAGAGGGGAAAAAGCAAGGGCAGAGTGGCAGTCCATAAGCACTTTGTCTGCTTCTAAACCTTGTCATAGGAATGACAGGGCAAGGAGACCACAAGTAGAAGCTAAGCTGGGCCGGTGAGATGACTCCATTATCTCTGAGGCTCTGGGCTGGAAGGGCCTAAGGTTCTCAATACAATGAAGGACAACATGTAGTTGAAAGGTAGTTTAACCTCTTTTCTGAATCGCAGTTCAAATTGCCTTTCCAGCTCATCTCCTCCCCCTCTATCCTCATCTCACATGGGTCCCCTTTCTGTAATAGGCCATGTAATTCTGCCCCTTTGTGACTTAGCTCAGGCTCTTTGCCTTCTTTGGAAAGCTCTCTACCACCATCTTCATTGGAAAACTCCTGCCCATCTTTCAGGACCAAGCTCAAGGGTGTCTTCTACTATGATACCTTTCTTGGGCAGATTAGTTCCTCCGCTGTGCTTCCCATATGTGTCCTACACATTATTGCCTTTTACAGAGATTGAGTGTTGCCTTTTCACAGACCAGTGATGGCATTTGATCACCTACATACCCTCAATATTTAGCCCGCTGTAGGTGTTTAATGTATGTCTAATTAACAAATGAGTAAATTAATGGGACATTGCAATTTTCAAGGGAAGAAGAGCATGAGATGGCAGGTGAGTATGAGTATGAGTTACTAAGGAGACAGTAATCAAAACTCCAGAACTTGGGCCAGGGATTTAGCTCAGTGGTTCTGCCGCCTGCCTCGCAAGTGCAAGGTCCCAAGTTTGATCCTCGGTACCAACCACCCCCTCCCCAAAAAAATTCCAGAACTTTCTTAGAGTCGTTCATTTTTTACTTCCAAACATTTGATTCTCAACATGTCCTTTCTTTTTCAAATCAGACCTATAACACAAAGCAAGCATTGAGGCTTAGCAAAACTAAGGAAGTCTTGGGATCCTAACAATTAGAAGAGGAAATTAAACTTTAGTAAAGTAACAGCATTTCCTGCTCGTGATCTTTCCTTTTGCATTTAATAGATGACTTACCTCTTAAACCCAGCTGTGGCTTGATCGTGCATCTCCTTCATACTTGCTTCAGCACCTGTTAACCACAACACTGAGGTTGCTGGTCTTGGCTTTGTCTTGCTCTCTGACTGTTGCTGCACTGGCCTAACCACAGCTCCACAGCTGCTCTGCTGGCAGTCGTTCCCAGTACTGGGGCTCTAGGTCTTGATGTGGTAGATACCTCCCTTCCTTTCTAGCTCCCATAGCCTTCTGTTCATGCACCCCTGGTAGTGGCCACCACACTCCACTGTAGTTACCTTGTGTGTATCTCTCACCCTCTTGGACTTACTGTAATTTCTGTGAGGAAGGACCAGGTTCTACTCATTTTCATTTCTCTCACACCAGTGCCTGGCATTGGAAGGAAAGAAAGAATAGTGAATGGCTGAATGACTAAATCAGTGAATAGAAATGCTCTTAAAATTATTTGTTGGAACTTTAAATAAATCACTCATGATTTCATCAGCTTTTACTCCTGTCAGAATGATACTTCTGATTTAGTGTAATTGGGTTTTTTTGTCCCCTTCTCCTTGGAAATAAGTAATTTCTCTTGATTATTAACTTCTGTGCTCTAATGCAAAAAGAAAAAGTAGACATGATATGAGCCTGCTATTGATTTCCTCCCTGAAGACTGTCTTTGTACACCTCCAAATCACATTTAGTAATATCCAATTTCCTCAACCTCTCAGACCAATGTGTCCAAGATATTGGTGGACACCATATATCCTCCTCATGTGACTAAGTATATCTGATTCCTTTGGTACCACAGATGTAATAATGCTGCCTTTAAAATATTATATGTAATTTTCTCATAGGAAGAATGGAATTCTTCTGCTTTATGGACTCTGGAAATTAGGCAATATACCAAAACATCAGACTTTCTAGTGAAAAAGAGTCCAAACAGGTGATTCTTCACACTTGAGTGATCTACTTTTACCCACCTAGATTTAACTCTCTATTTGCAAGTTTAGGTGCTTATGGGTTTAGCAAGGTGGAAAATGAGGGTCTGGGGCTCAGACCAGACTTGAACCTGACTGATCAGCTTGGCTACAAATTATTAAACCCTTCTCTCTTCATATTTGTAAAATAAGAATAATATTATTTCCTGCACAGAGTTCTTTTGAAAATGAAAAGAATATGTTGCATGCATAATGCTGTTAGTAAAATTTTGTAAAGCATCATTCACTCTACTGATATTAGGAAACTTTCTTTGCTATCTCATCTCCAACATTACTTCTTTTTCCAATAGGGTGCACTGTGAGGCCAAAATACAAATATCACTTTCTATACCACACAGAAATTTGAAGATGGGTGTTTATACAGTTACACAGTTGGGACAAATGGTAAGAC
Organism: Heterocephalus glaber; assembly: GCF_053883595.1. Lineage (NCBI taxonomy): Eukaryota > Metazoa > Chordata > Mammalia > Rodentia > Bathyergidae > Heterocephalus > Heterocephalus glaber. The sequence goes on from NW_028258414.1 coordinate 262,416, forward strand.
TCTTGCTTAGTGAATACATCTTTCTAGTCCATTGAGCTCTCTTCTTGGTTCTCAGCTTTTGAGATTACTGATCTTTCCACATCACCCACATCCTTTTCTCCTATCCCTTCAACTCCCAAAGAAGGGCATGTGCCTCTCCGCCAGCCATGCTAGTTGTTATATTCTTGCCGGCTCAGCCAGCATACTCTCTGGTTCTCCTCTAGGAAACCTCCAGCTTTGCTGGTCAAAACTCCTCCTCTCTGATCCAGAGACACACTTAGGATCAAACCATGAGTGTCATTCCCCTCAGCTTTGCCCAAACACTCTTCAGATATTGGGGCTCTCTTACAGGAATATTTCCCCAATCTCTCCAATGGGCTCAGTTCATTTAATTCTTCTCTGGACCTTCAGTTATCCTAAAAACAAGTCTTACCTTACCAAAGTAATTCTCGTTCACCATTTTAATCTTCTTAGACTTATGGAAAATCCCTGGGGATGGGGGGAAGAGGTATAAGGGAAAGTAATGGAGGGGATGGGACAAAACAGTTATTAATTATAACATTAAAAGATCATCATGTTGACATGAATTTATTGTAGCGAAAATATGTCCTCTATACTCCATTAAGTGAAACAGCAAGTTACAAACAGTATATATGGCATTACCAATCTTGTATTTTCAAAAATCATAATGTATAGAGCTATCAACTAGAATGAGGAGATTCAACCTAGCCAACTGAAGAGGAAGTGCACAGGGAAATCTGGGAGGTATTCTGAAACAGGGGAGGCAAACATGCCCAGATACAAAGAATTAACCTGAAGGAGACCTCCACCAGATCTAGTCAAATATCCAGGTGGTTAAGAAAAGGAAGTGGGGTGTCTGCTGATCCACAACATCTTTTACACCCTTTATCCATCATGAGAGTGATTGTAACATCCTGAGGGGAGCAGCCAGGGCTGCAGATCCAGACTCCTAGGATAGGCTCCCTGTATATTCTCCCCTCCCACCTGTAAGAGGAAACCCAGTATGCTCCAGACTATAACTGGTATGAAACAAGGGGAGAAAAGAAGCACCAGCAACACAAAAACGAGACTTCCCCACCCCCACATTATCCTCCCATACATCGCGGCGCTCTGTATCCCTGTAGCAGCCAGCCCACTACTCACCATTCGACGTCCACAAAGAAAGCCCCCACTCTAAGTGGAGAATGGCTGAAAACCAGAAGGACTTTCTGAACAGAACCCTAGTTGCACAAGAAATAACATCAAGAATCAGTAAATGAGATTATATGAAATTTAAAACTTCTGCACAGTAAAGGAAACAACCAACAGAGTGAAGGGACATCTACAGAATGGGGAAAAAAAATTGCCAGCTACATCTCAGAGGACTATTGTTTAGAATATACAAAGAACTCAAAACAATTAGGCCCCCTGAAATAAAAGACCCAATCAAAAAAATGGGCAACTTAAATGAATAAACACTTCTCAGAAAAAGTACAAATGACTGATAAATACATGAAAAAAAATGTTCAACATCTCTGGCCATTAGAGAAAGCAAATTAAAATAACACTGTGATTCCATCTTAACCCAGAAAGAATGGCTACCATCAAGAAATCAAATAATAGAAAATGGGACCAGGGATTTAGCTCAGTGGCACTGCGCCTGCCTCACAAGCGCAAGGTCCTGAGTTCTATTCCCAGTACCAATAAATAAATTAATTAATAATAGCAAATGCTGGCCAGTCTTCGGGAAATAGAACTCTTCTGCATTATTGGTGGGAATTTAAATTAGTATGACTACTATGGAAATCAGTATGGAGATTCCTCAAAGATCTAAAATTAGAAATTCCATTCAATCCAGGCATTCCCCTTCTAGGTAGCTTCCTGAAAGTTCAAGACACATTAAATAATACATGCATACCCTGTTTATAGCAGCTTTGGATGTGATATCTAAAAACTATCTAACTCAAGGTCACCAAAATCTTTGCCTATATTTTCTTCTAGAAGTTTATTCTTTTTGTTTTACACTTAGAATTATGATTTGAGCTAACTTTAGTACATATATAAATAGCTCACTCTGTTTTTAATTTTTAAAATCATTCCCCTCAGCCATTGAATTGTTCTGGAATCCTTGTCAAAAATTAACAAACCATATTTTTTTTATAAGATGGAGTACTACTCAGCCATAAAGAATGAGAAATTAGAGACATTTATAGCTAAATAGATGCACATTGAGGCGATACTCTTAAGTGAAATAAATAGGACACACATGTGTAAATACCAAATAGTTTCTCTAGTGTGAGAAACTGAAAGTGTAAATAAGGACTAAAAGCTATAATGGATAGTTTGAAATGGGAAGAAAAGGGGCAAAGGGGAAGGGGAAGTGTGAGGGGAAGGGGAAATGTGAGGGGTAGGGGAAAGGAAAGAAGGGAATGGAATTAATATCAGAAAATGGAAAAATGTAAACAAAGTCTTTGTAAATAGGGAGGGATGGAGAGGTTGAAGGGAGGCCAGGGGAAGGGGAAAAATAAGAACCAAGAGAGACTATGTAAAGGTGCAAATTTCCAATGATGAATGTCATTATATTGTATACCTAAAATGTACCATTGATTAGAATGAATAATCGATAATGTAAAATAGAAAGAAAAGGTCCAAAGGGGTAGGGGTAGTGGGAGGGGCAGGGGAAAGGGAAGAAGGGAAAGGAAAAATGATGAGAAATGGAAAAAACGGAAATAAAGTCTTTGTAAATAGGGAAGGGTGGAGGGCGTGAAGGGAGGGCTAGGAATGGGGAAAAAATAAGAACCAAGATGCATCATGTAAAGGTACAAGTTCCCAATGAGAAATGTAAATGTATTGTATACCTAAAATGTACCAATAAAAGAATTTAAGGGAAAAAAATTAAACCATAAATGTGTGCATTAACTTCTGCATTCTTTTTTTCTATATTTCTACATCTATTTTATGTCAATACTGTGCTGTATTAATTTCTGAAATTTTATAAGTTTTGAAATCAGGTAGCATAAGTTCTCTAAGTTTTGCTCTTTGCAACATGTTATTTGGCTCTTTTATGTATTCTTTTCCATCTAAATTGTGTATTTACTTTGTCAATTGCTATAGATGACCTACTAGAATTTTCATAGGGATCCTGTTAACGCTATTGTTTAATTTGGAGAGTATTCTTTTGACTCCTAATTTCTGAACATAGTATGTATATGTATTTATTTTAGATCTTTAAATGTTTTGTAGTTTTCAGTGTACAGATCTTATCATCTCTTCGTTAACTTTGTTCCTATTCTTTGAATGCTATTGTTAATATAAATATTTTCTTAATTTCATTATTGAACTGTTATATTGACTGTGTATCCTGTGGCCTTGCTAACCTCATTTCTTAATTCACATGTATTTTTTACTAGATTCCTTAGAGTTCTTGCAAGATAGAGAAGAAAGAGAATTCGGGGTCTCCTTCGGAAAAAAATTCATCTGTATCCCTATATCAGCCATAACAGCTCTAACTCAATCTTTTTTGTGTGTTGAGGTTCAGCTTGAAAAACAAATTGAATACAAAAAAAATTTGTATTCAGTTTGAATACAAATCATCTGTTTTTCTGTTCTTTCATTTTGCAAGCAAGGAAACTAACTGACCTCAGAACACCTGAGTAGATGTGACATGTAGTTTAGAATAAAGTGAAAAATTCCAAAGGTAAAATAAGGTATGACATGGATATACAAAAGAAAGAAAGTGAATCAGTAAAATGGCACTTAATCTTTTTCCTAATGAAACATTTTATTCTCTCATAAATGTTAATTCATGGTAGATACAACTATTCAACTTTATGTAAATTTCATAGAAGAAAAATATGTAAATTTGTAATTTTTCTTATCACAAATTGGAGCTGCATTTGAAAAGGTTAAAAGCCTGCATAATTGCACTGTTATTAAGTGTCACATAGACTGATACCATGCAGGTTAAGCCAAATGGTTGTGTAACTGAAGCGTTACTTATTTGCAAAGCAGCTTACAGGATACCCCTAAGGATATTATTACGAAGTACCAGCCCTTCCGAGTTCATTGCTGTTAATGTCTCCAAGCCAGTGAATTCTGCCATGACTTTTCTGTTTATTCATGGTGGTAATCAGCAAGACTCTTGCTTCTCATGTATAATTGCTTCTACTTTTGAATTAATATCTCATATAACATTTTAATAATCCTTTTCATACACAAAGCTCACTTAAAGTGTATAATAGCCAGTGTGTTATTAACTCTCTTTGTCAGAAAGACGTTACTGAGAGCTGAATAGTAACAAGCAAAGAAAGGAAACAACGAGAACTCTTAATTATTAATAGGAGATATACCCAGAGACTTTTACGCACTGGGTACAGGTAGTAAAGGGTCTTATTTTAAAATGGCACAAGATCAACAGCAAAAATACTGTGAAAATACCCAGCAAAAGTATGAGAACAAGAACAGAGACTACTGTATATATTTTTAAAAATATTTAGAGAAGTCTTCCACTTAATTATGGAGGAAAAGCTAAAGTTGTTATACAGTAATTTAAAACTATTGATTTTGGGCCATTTACCTAACTGTACTTATATTGTAGGCATTAAGGGTCTTCAATAGGAAAATGGTGAAATTGCTACTTGATAGAAACTATAAGGTCAAAAAAGAAAAAGAAAAAGAAACTATAAGGTCAAAAGCTGCTGTTTTAAAATTTGTCACATTTTTGGATATATCAGGAGGGTGTCAGGAAGCATTTGAAAAGGAGATGTTGTGTCATTGCTAGATACTAGAATTTTTTTACACAAGTATTTTCACTTAGATACAATGGTATAATTGAGTATAGATGCACATGACAAAATATATCTCTGAAGCCCTTCGTTGTATCTTAAAATAGAAAACTTACGCTCCAAGTCCAAATACATTTTTATAAATACATTGCTCATATAGAAAATTACAACTTATCATAAGTTACAAATGTGGCACACAAGAGATACAAATATGACTAAGAAAAATTAAATGGTTCTTCAAAAATAATTTTATCAGTCACTTTAGAACTCAGAAATGTTCTGGTAGAAATTTGGTGGCTCAAAGATCATTTAAAATCCATTAAGATCATCTGCAGTAGTGCTATCTCCAGCTTTTATTCCAGAAAAATGTATAATAGGGCCGGGGATTTAGCTCAGTGGTTTCGCCGCCTGCTGCGCAAGCGTAAGGACGTGAGTTCGCTCCCCAGTACCAAAAAAAAACAAAAACAAAAAACCCCAGAAAAATGTATAATATATTTATAGTAATAAATGCTGAGGACTACAACTGTGGGCTTGTACCTTAGTGGCCAGTTCAGTTTATGAACTGCTCCAACCGTGGCTGCACCATGATGCTTTCTCACCAGCCATGTGTGAGTGTAACCAGGATTTGAATTATTATTCTTTTATTCTAGCCACTGTGATAGATGTTTGATACTTCATTGTGGTTTGAACTTGCATTTTCTTAATGGTAAATGATTCTGAACATCTTTTCACATGTTTCTCTGCAATCTGTATGTGTTTCTTCCGTGAAATGTCTCTTTATGTGTTTTGCCACTCTTCTAATTAGATTTCCTCATTTTTTATTGTGGACACTTGGAAGTTTTTATATTATCTAAACATCAGTACACTGATGGATATGTGGTTTGTAGAGTTTTCCCCAGACTTTGCATGTCATTTCATTCTGTTATAATGCTCTTAGATGAGTTTTAAATTTCAGTGTACTTTTCCTTTCAAGGATTGTGTTTTTGGGGACAAATCTAGGAACTCTTTACCTCATCATCAATTCTGAAGATTCTTTCCTAATTTTCTACAAGTTCTATGCTTTTATGTTTTATATTTATATATGTGATCCATTTCAAGTTAATTGTTGCATAGTGTATGACACTTGGGTCAATTTTTTTAGCTTATGGATGTCCACTTACTCCATCACCATTTGTTTTCATGGTTATTTTTTTGCATTCATTAAATGACTTAGCAAGAACTTGTATTAAAATAAAAAAGGGACTGAGAATGTAGCTTAATGCAAACATCTTGAGTTCAATTCCCAGTACCACAAAACATAACAAAATAAATTTCTTAAAAAATCATCAAGTCATACACTTTAAAGAAAAAATTTTATTGCATGTAAGTTATACCTCAACAACTCTGACAAAATTATGTATGTAGTCAAGTTGTTTTTACTAATTACTTTGTATATATACATACATATATAAATGTATAATATCAGTATATAATAGCAATATTTGTAATGATAATTACATAATAATTACAATCATTTTGGGGAATTGGTACATACACATATCACATCTCAGTCCTTTTTACTTCTCCTTCCCTTCTCAACCCTTGCCTTTTCTCCATCACAAATCCCCTCCCCATTTCCACAAAGTCAACCTCCCTGTTTCTTGTATCTCTCTTTTACTTTGTTCTTTAAATTACTTGTATGGTGAGTTTCTCATGTAAGAGAAACCATGTGATAATTAACCTGTGTCTGGTTTATTTGAGCATTGTGATCTCAAGTGGCATCCATTTTCCTACAAATGACTGAAACTTATCTTTATTACTGATTAGTATTTCACTGTATATGCACCACATTTTTCTTTATCTATTCCTCTACTGATGAGCCTATAGGCTGCTTCCAAAATTTAGCCATTATGATTTGTGCTGCTCTAAAGGTGGGTATGCATGTGTCACTGTAATATGATGTCTTGGACTTTTTTGTTTGTTTGTTTTGTTGTTGTGTTTTTTTGGTACTGGGGATCGAACTCAGGACCTTATGCTTGTGCGGCAGGCACCAGAACCACTGAGCTAAATCCCTGGCCTGATGTCTTGGACTTTTGAGAGAAGTTACCCAAAGTGGTATAGCTAGGTCAAATGAAATTTCTGTTTTTAGTTTTGTGATGAATCTCCAAATGATTTCCAAAGTGATTGTACTAGTTTATATTCCCACTAATGATGCAGAAGTGTTCCTTTTCCCCTACAACTTTGCCAGCATTTGTTGTTTTTTGAATTTGTGATGAATGCTATTCTTTCTAAGATAGAATCTCAGTGTTCTTTCTAATTGCATTTCTCTAATGGCCAAAATGCTGAACTTTTTTCATGTACTTATTGGCCATTTATACTTTTTCTTTTGAGAAGTGTCTATTCATTTTGATTGCCCATTTTTTATTGGGTCTTCTTTTTTAGTGGTCTATTTTTTTTTTTTTTTTTTTTTTTTTTACTTCTCTCTATATTCTTGATATTAGTCCTCTATTTGAAGGGGAATTGGCAAAGATTTTTTTTCCATTCTGTAGGTTGTCCCTTCACTCTCTTGGTTATTTTCTTTGCTGTGTGGAAGCTTTTTAATTTGACATGATCCTATTTGTTGGTTCTCTGTATTGTTTCTTGTGCAGTTGGGATTTTTCCAGAAAGTCCTTGCCTATGCCTATGTCTTCAATAGTTTAACCAATTTTATCTTGCAGCAGATTTAGTGTTTCTGTTTTTAATACCTAGGTCTTTGATCCATTTCGATATGATTTTAGAACAGGGTAAAAGATATGGGTCAAGAGTCATTCTTCTGCACATGGATAATCAGTTTTCCGAGCACCACTTGTTAAAAGAGGCTTTTTCTCCATTGTATATTTTTGGCTTCTTTGTCAAAAGATCAAATAATTGAAAGGGCCTGGGGTTGTCTTTACATTTTCAGTGTTATTTTATTGGTTAATATATCTGGTTTTGTCCCAGTGTCATGCTGGGGTTTTTTAATGATTGTGGCTTCGTAATATAAATTGAAATGTAGGGTTGTGATGACTCATGCTTTGCTTTTATTGCTCAGGATTGCTTTGGCTATTCTGGGTCTCTTCTGAGTCCACATGAATTTTAGGAGTGTTTTTTTCTTCCTACTTTTGTGAAGAATAGTGCCAATTTTTGTTATGTAGTTACAACAAATTTAAATCTGCTTCTCCAGGTTATGGTTATGAAAGCACCTCACTTCTAGAACCTGCTAACAATGGTGGTAAATTACACAAACATTTTAATTTTTGTGAAAGTTACAGGTTAAAGACAAGTTTCTCATTGTTATGGTTATTTTACTTGCATATTTTAAAGTATGTACATGATGAGCATTTGTTTTTTTTAGTGTCTTTCTGCATAGGAAATGTCTCTTCATATTATTACCCATATTTCTATTGGTGTATTCATCATCTACTGAATTGTAATAGCTCTATATAGATTTTTAAATGGCACTTTGTAATTTTAAGATGGCATTTTGTCTTCAAATATTTTAAGTTTCTTAGGTAGTTTTCATGGAAATGTTTCTAATTTTACAGTTGAATTTATTCTTTTTCTTTATTCAATCCTGCTTTTACATCACCCTAAGAATGACCATCCCTGCTCCAAAATAATATGCACTAATCTGCTTTCTTCTACTACCTATGCAGTCATATTAATTATTAAATTTTGCTTCATGGTGAATTTATTTTGGTATAAATTGTCTGAACATGATTTATTGGAGAATATTTTACCCACTCACCCTGCATTTGTCATGTACTAAATTCAAATATTTTTACTGGCTTTATTTATACATTGTCCCCTGTTCCATTAATCTTTCTATTTATACGTGCTATTATGTGGATAACATTCACAATCTTGTCCTGAGAATGAGCATGCGTCTATTTATCTTCTATTCCCATCTTATTATGACAAAATAATAATTTCTCAGCTTAGTATTTTAATAAACGCAAAGCAAAATATCAGCTTTTCAAATACACTAATTCTTACTGAGTATGATATTTATGTGAAATCAAAGTAATAAAAAATCCCACAGCAAAAAACTGTAAAAACATACAGTACTAGAAATGTTTCATAATAAGTATCAGTGAAGGAACTTACAATATTATATATAATTACCCTATTTAAAACCTCTAATATAACAAAATCTCTTTTTAGCTTTATGGTTTCCTCCAAGAAATGATTATTGGAAGATGGCGATGTGGTGAACAGACGCAAAACAGCCTCTCTGAGATTTGGGTCCAGATCCTGGAATATAGCAACACGAGGAAAAGAAGGAGGAAACTGGGGTTCCAGGACCTAGCAAGGATCTGAAGTGAGAATTGGAGCCTACAGGGAGAGTGAAGAGGGAGACTTCAATGAAGAAAGAGGAGGTGGCAAGTGGTGCTTTCTCCCTGAGCCCTGACTCATTGCATGGGAAGAGTAACTCTAACCTGCAGATGCACTGTGACTACTGGTGACTCCAGAGGCTTCCACAGAGAAACATAGCAGTGGAAAGGAGCAGTGGATGCAGTGAACTGCAGTGACTGGTGAGTTATTTGGGTTCAGAGGTCACCCAGGAAAGGGTGATTGGCTGGTAGTCATCTTGGAAAGGGGCCAACTGAGCTCAAAACTCAGAGCAGCTGCCCAGTGGCTCCAACAGCATGAGGTGGAACCCAGTTCAAGTTGGCAGGAGGTCAAAGAGCCAAGTTCAAGCTGGCAGGAGGCACATGGGGTGTTGTAAGCTGAAGAAAATAGGTTCCAGCTGCATAGCCAAAAACCAGCCTGAGCTTTAGAACTACAGGTGCTGGCTTGCTGGGATAACCCACTATCTTGCCCTAAATCTACAGCTGGCTTGTTGGGATTAATCAACACAGACATAGATGCTGTCTGCCTACTTTGATAATCAGTGACAGCAGAGACATGCCTTGAAGTGGACATTTATTTCTTATTTTCTTTTCTTGTATTTTTTTTCTTTTTGCGTCATTCTTTGTTCTTGTTTTTATATGAGTGTGAACATTGTTTCTAATTTTTTGGTTGTTGGTGTTCTGTTCTTGTCTTTATTTCCTCCCTCTCTCATTCCCTCCTGTCTTTCTTACCAGTTTCCCAAAGTTTGCATAATCTTCCTTTGTCCTCTAGCCTTGCTTATCTTTCTTCTTCTTCTATTCCTCTCTTGTTCCTCATAACCTCTTTTAAATTTTCTCCCCGAGGGTAAAATTGCCATACTGAGGGCATTATTACTGTATACAATTTTTAATTTTGTTTAGGGTTTTGTTATATAACCACAAATCTAGTTCATATGGCTAATGGTGGCAAATTAATAGTTACCACAGTTTGTCATTTATACGCTGTATTTGATGCTCTCCTTGTTGCTGATTGTAATACCTTACCCAAGGTGACATAGTTGTTTTATTCAGTTGTTCTTCCTGATGTGTTAATACTGAGATTGCCTAAGGGTAATAAACAATACTATAGGCCAGTGCCAAAGAACCAGGAACTGGGCCAAGTGAGCAGCAACATTCCCAATAAATTGAAGAAGATCTTGCAACAGACTCAAAGCCCAAAAGCCAGCTCCACCTGGGAGACATCTCTGAGAAGTAGTCATTTCCTAAGGGTTCTAAATACTAACAATAAAGCTACTTGTCATAGGTAATTTACAAGCATCAACCCAGGAATTTAGCTAAAAAATAGAAAATGAGAAGACACTTGAGCAAGATGCAACCCCAAACTTCAAGTTAACCAAAGGCAAACTCAGGGGGCAATGAGGTAGAACAATTTGAAACTCACCTACCTGGACTCTCTGAAATGGTAACAGCAGAAGTAACAAAGCAGATGAATGAAGCTCTAGAAAAAAATGAAAGCAGAAATAGTTTCTCGGATAATTACAGAGATAATGACCATAAAGAAAGACATGGTAGTGAAAGAGCAAATACAGATTTTTAAAAAAAAGGATCTTAGGAAAATGATAGAAACCATGAATGCCCAGCATAGGAAAGAAATAGAATCCATGAAACAGATTTAAATAGATAAACAGGAGATTTAAAAATTCCATTGAAAGTATATGCAGCAGAATGAGCCAGTGTGAGGACAGAATAACAGATCTAAGAGACAGGATTGCAGTTAGTGATTATGAAGAGAAAAAATTCATAAAAATAGCAATAGGTCATGAAAAATCAATCATAAGTTTCTAGATGATGCAAAGAAAAATAATATAAGATTGATTGAAATCAATGAAAAAGTAGGAGATAGCACAAATGATATAAAAAGCCTATTCACTGAAGGAATAACAGAAAATTTCCCAAGCAGCAAAAGAGAATTTTACATACAGATAAGTGAAGCATATAGAACTCCAATTAGCCATGTTCAAAAAACTATCTACACTAAAACACATAATAATCAGTATTCCAGAAATTCAATGCAAGAACAAAATACTAAAAGCTGAAAGAGAAAAGAAACAAATCACTTATAAAGGAAAGCCCATCAGAATCACAGCAGACTTCGCATGGCAAACCATCAAGTCAAGAAGAGCTTGGAGTGAAGCATTTCAAGCCCTAAAAGAAAACACCCTCCAACCCAGACTGATGTACTCCACAAAACTATCTTTCAAAATTGATGGGGAAATAAGGTATTTCCATGACAAAGAACACCTCAAGAAACTCATGACCACAAAACCACCAGTACAACAAAATGTTCTGAAAGACATTCTAGAAATAGATAACAAGGACTACAACTCCATGAACCCTAACAAAATTAATTACAAGCAACATAAGCAATTAAACAGAAGAGAAAAAGGAACCAACAACAAGAAAATAAGATAACAAGGATAAGTCAATATATATCAATTATAACCATCAGTGTAAATGGTCTCAATTCACCAATCAAAAGAAACAGACTGGCAGAATGGAGTGAGAAGCAAGATCCAACAATATGCTGCATATAAAGAAATGCATTTAATTCAAAAAGAAATTCATAGACTGAAAGTCAAAGGATAGAAAACAATACTCCATACAATAGGAATGCCGAAAAAAGCAGGGATAGCTATTCTATTTGTAGGTGAAGTGGATTTCAAGCCAAGACTGATTAAGAGAAATAAAGAAGGTCACTACATACTTCTTAAGGGAACAATCCAAGAGGAAGAGATAACAATCATAAATATATATATGCACCAAATAGCAGTGCACTCAACTATATAAAACAAATATTAATGGACATAAAAAATCAAATAAGCACTGATACAGTTGTAATGGGGGATCTCAATACCCTACTTTCACAGATAGACAGATAAACTAGACAAAAAATCAACAAAGAAATATCAGAACTGAACAGAACCTGTGAACAAATGGACTTAGATGTCTACAGAGTGTTCACTGCACAACATCAGAATACACATTCTTCTCGGCTGTACATGGAATGTTCTCCAAAATAGACTATGTACTGCTCATAGAACAGGTTTAAGTAAATGCAAAGGAAATAAAATTATCCTTTGCATATTGTGACCATAGTACAATGAAATTGGAAACCAATCTCAAAAGAAACCACAAGCACTTCATAAATACATGGAGGCTGGGGATTTAGCTCAGTGGTTTTGCTGCCTGCTGCACAAGTGCAAGGACTGGAGTTCAATCCCTGGTAACAAAAAAAGAAAGAAAGAAAGAAAGAGAGAGAGAGAGAGAGAAGGAAGGAAGGAAGGAAGGAAGGAAGAAAGAAGGGAGGGAGGGAGGGAGGGACAGAGGAAGGAAGGAAGAAAGAAAGAACAATTACATAAATACATGGAAATTAAATAACACATTCAAACAACCAATGGGTCACAGATGAAATTAAAGAAGAAATTAGACAGTTTCTACAATTAAATGATAATGCCAAAATAACATAGCAGACTTAGGGGGTGCCATAAAAGCAGTCCTATGAGGGAAATTTATAACAGTGAATTCCCCTATCAGGAAAACAGAACAAGCTCAAGTAAACAACCTAATGTTGAACTTCAATCTTGTAGAAAAAGAAGAGCAAGTTAGGCCCAAAACTCATATCGTGGAGGAAGTGATAAAGATCAAAGCAGAAATTAATGCAATGGAGACTAAGAAAATAATAGAAAGAATCAATGAATTGAAGAGTTGGTTCTTTGAAAGATTAAATAAAATGGACAAACCCTTAACCAAAAAAAAAGACTCATATGCGTGTAATTAGGAATGAAAAGGGTGAAATCACATCAGATCCTGCAGAAGTCCAGAATATCATCAAGAACCTGTATTCTAATAAGATGGAAAACACAGAAGAAATGGACAGCTTCCTAGATACATATGAATTACCAAAGCTGAATTAAGATATAAAAATTCTTAATAACCCAATATCAGTCAATGAAATTTAAGATATAATTAAAAACCTACCAACAAAAAAAAAGCCCGGGTCCTGATGGATTCATTGCTAAATTCTTCAAGAAATTTAGAGAAGACCTAATGCTGCTACTTTTCAATCTCTTTAATGAAATCGAAAGGGGAGCAGTACTCCCAAAGTCATTCCTAGAAGCAAGCATTAGCCTGATACAAAAACCACAGAAGGATCCAACCAAAAAAAAGAATTATAGGCCAATCTCCCTAATGAACATAGATGCAAAAATCTTCAATAGGATTCTGGCAAATTGAATGCAATAAAATATTGAGAAGGTTATACACCATGACCAAGTAGGATTCATACCAGGGATGCAGGAATGGTTCAACATATGCAAATCAATAAATGTAATACATTATATTAACAGAGCCAAGAACAAAAAGTATATGATCCTCTCAATAGAAGCAGAAAAAGCATTTGACAAAGTTCAACACCCATTCATGATTAAAAAAAAACCCTACAGAAAATTGAAATAGATGCTCTTTATCTCAATGCGATAAAAACTAATTATGACAAACCAACAGATAGCATTATAGTAAATGAAGAAAAACTCAAAGCTTTCACTCTAAAATCAGGAACAAGAGAAGGATGTCCACTGTCACCACTCTTATTCAATGTAGTTCTGGAAACATTCACCAGAGAAAATACACAAGAGAAAAAAATAAAAGAAATAGGGATAGGAAAGGAATAAAATTAAATTATCATTATTTGTGGATGACATGATACTCTACATAGAAGACTCCAAAAGCTCCACCAAAAAACTTCTAGATAATAACCAAATTCAGTAGTTGGATGCAAAGTCACCATTCAAAAATCAATAGATTTCCTGTACACAAAAAACAAACTTACTGAGAGAGAAATTAGGGAAACAACACCATTCACAATAGCATCCAAAAAAGTGAAATACCTAGGAATCAATCTAATGAAGGAAGTAAAAGACTTTTACATAGAAAACTATAATACTCTGAAAAAGGAGATCAAGAGGATATCAGAAAATGGAAAGATATCCCTGTTCTTGGGTAGGAAGAACAAAGAAAATGGCCATAGTTCCTAATTTTTAAACAGCTTTAATGCAATCCTGATCAAAATTTCAATAGCATAGCTCACTGAATTAGAGAGAACAATCCTAAAATTTATTTGGAATCAGAAGAGACCTAGAATAGCAAAAGCAATTCTGGGCAACAAAGGCAAGGCAGGGGGCATCACAATCCCTGACTTGAAACTATACTACAAAGTTACTGTGATAAAAACAGTATGATACTGGCACAAAACCAAAACAAACAAAAAAATGGACCTAAGGATCAATGGAACTGATTAGAAGATACAGGAACAACTACAGACATACTCAGCTACCTTATCTTTGACAAAGAAGCCAAACCCCTTCACTGGAAGAAAGATAGCCTATTTAATAAATAGTGGTGAAAAATTTTGCTTTCTACATGCTGAAGATTAAAACTAGACCAATGTCTCTCACCATGCACTTAACTAAAATCAAAATGGATCAAAGATCTAAATATTAAAACAGAAACACTAAATACGCTGGAAGAGAGAATAGGTAGAACTCTTGAAGACACTGATGTAGGCCAAGACTTTCTGAACAGAACCCTGATATCACAGTAATATTACAAAGAATCAATAACTGGCATCAACAGAGTGAGGAGACAACACACAGCATGGGATAAAAATTGTTACCTGTTCATTAGACAAAGGACCACTATCTAGAACATATAAAGAACTCAAAACAATCAGAGTTCCCAAATTTAAAGACCCAATCAAAAAACGGGCATCTGAAATGAATACACACTTCTCAGACAAATAAGTAAAAATAGCAAATATGAAAAAAATGTTCAACATCACTGGTCATTCAAGAGATGCCAATTAAAACAATGCTGAGATTCCATCTCACTCCAGAAAGAATGGCCATTATCAAGAAATCAAGTAATAACAAACACTGGCAGGACTGTGGGGAAAAAGGAACACTTTCTCACTGTTGATGAGAGTGTTACCTGCATATTTCTTCCAGGTTTCATCCAGGTTGTATAGTGCAACCACTGTGGAAATCAATATGGAGAATCCTCAAAAAACTAAAACCCAAGGTTCCATTTGACCTAGGTATTGCCCTTCTGGATATCTTCCTGAAAAAATTATAAGCATCATACCACAGTGATATATGCACACCCATGTTTATAGCAGCATAGTTTGTAATAGCTAAATCTTGGAAACAGCCCAAAAACCCATCAACTGAAGAATAAAGAAGATGTGATTTTTCTTATACAATGGAGTACTACTCGGTCATAAAGAAGGATGAACTTGAGACATTGTTATCTAAATGGCTGCACATTGAGAACATACTCTTAAGTGAGGTAAATTGGAAGAAAATGTTCAAATGAGAAGGAGAACAAGGGCAAGGGCAGGGAGAAAGGAAAGAAGGGACACAAAAAAAGAGAATGGGAGGAAAAAATAGAAACAAAGCTTTTTTAAATAAGGAGAAGAATAGGGAGGGGAAGGGCATGGGAAAGAAGAAGCAAGATGTATCATGTACAGGTACAAATTTCCTATGATGAATGTTATCATTATGTATATCTGAAATGTACTAATAATATTTTGCTTCAAAAAATGAAAGATCCTTTGAGGACATCTCAGGAATTGGTCAGACCCCACTCATCACAGGCTCAAGGGTATAAAAGGATAAACTCCTTTGAAAGACTTCACTTTGAGGGTTGCAAGGCACCTTGCTCATGCAGGGCTGCCTAGGGAATTGTACTCCATGTTCAAGTACTCAGGAACTAAGAGAACATTGCAGCTATAGGGGGCCAGGCTATTGCTCCAGCTGGTGGCACACCTTGGCACCATCCATACAGTACTATTTTGTTTTTTGGGTTTTTTGGGGTTTTTTGGTACCAGGGATCGAACTCGGTATCTTGCGCTTATGAGGCAGGTGGCAGAACCACTGAGCTAAATCCCCAGCCCTCATACAGTACTGGTTTTTCAGGCATGCAGAATGCAAGACTTGTGTGGTCATGGAAGCTTTCACCCAGATCTCAAGGGAAGGCCTGGAAAGCCAAGCAATGTGCGTCTGAGAGGGTGATGTTACTCCATAAGATGGAATAAATTCAGATCTTCAATACACCCACAGCACTAGTAATCTTAAATTTTGATTTCTCAAAAGACCAAGGTCTCTCTCAAGAGACCACAACCTTTCCCCCTTCTCAGCTATTTTGCATCTTTCTGAAACTTTGTGGATAAAATTTTTCTCATGTCTCTATCATAGAATTAACAATGCTTTGGCAGATTCTGGCTTTATTCAAGGAGCTCTGTTCGAGTTTCTTATTAAGGCTCAAAACTATTTCCCAAAGTTCTTAGCCAAGTCCCCATAAAAATATTAAAACCCAGATCCTAATGGTTAGACCTAATTAAATTGTGGGGGCTAGATAATTAGGACCCATAATGCTATGAAAGTCAACTCAACATATGCTAGTACAATCACTTTCTTGAAAGTGCCTAATTTTTTTACTGAGAAAATACAGAAGCAAAATCCACTATAGAGGATAAGAACAAAAATCTGCCTTTGCCCCAGGGACATTTACTATTTCAGAAAAGGTAAATGAGAGGACACAGAGATACATATCCCAGATACCAAACCATGGGAGCACGTTTGCTCCAGCTGCTTAGAGTGTGATCCACAGACAGCTTGTAATTATTATCCTTGTCAGGGATCATTTCAGCTTCAGGGGGCCATCTGGCCATGATTGCATTATACAGTTCACGAACTTAATTCTTTCCACGAGCCTAGTCACAAACCGAATTGGATGAGAACTGAATCAAATTTCTCCATAAGGTCAACATTGAACCTAAGCATTGATTTTGATTCACTTCTCATCCAATTCACTTTGCAACCAGAATCATGAAAAGAATTAAGTTCACGGACCAAGGAACCACTATTACTATTCGTAGCATAGACTGAATCCAACATCTGATTGAGATGGAGGTATAAAAGATTTATGATTTTGTTTCTTCTTAACACTGATGAGCCGTGTCCATTCAGCTATTATTGGGCCTATATCATAAGCTGACTTTTCCACCAGCTGAATCCCACTCCTTTCCCTCCCTTTCACAACTGTTGATTTCAATGGTACTCCTCCCAAAACACTGAGCTCCATCTAGCTCTGCAGAATTAGGAAAGGCATTGGTATCACAGGTTGGGTTTTCCGTGAAGTGAACTGTTGTTTTTTGATAGGGTTGTAGAGTTAGTGTGAAAAAGTTAGAGTCCATAACTTAACCAAGGATCAACTATGACCCAGAAAAATCCCACGTCCTAAAATTTGAGTAATTTGAGATAGCTGGTAGATTCAGATTCTTGACAACAGCAACCCAATCCATCCTGGAGTATACCTACTATTCAAAAGGAAAAAGAACAATAACCCAGTAGGAAAATGGGCAAGAAGATAGGACTGAACTCAGTAGTCTTCAGGAAAACACAAATTAAAAGTGTAACGAGAGATGTAAAAGTGTAATATGCCTTTTATTATACAGCAAGGTGGCTAAAATTTAAGACTAACAATACCAAAGTTAACAAGGATGTGACACAATAAGAACACACATTTAAAAGGGGAGTATAATTGGTAAAAACAATCTTAGAAAATAGTTTGGTGTTATTTACTAAATTTAAGATACATATATGCTCCATGCCCTAGCAATTTCATTGTTGTGTATGTTCTTACCTATATGAATCAAAAGGATCTCCATAGCCTATGCACTGCTGTTCATAGTATTATTGATTACACTAATAAGAAATTAAGAAAAATCCAAATATATATCACTTAAAATATATAACTTGCATCCCTTAAATAAACAAACCAATTTTACAATGAAATAAAAGCAATAGAAAGAAATAAAATGTAAGTAACATTCATATACAACATTATGGATAAGGTAACATAATGTTGAATAAAAGAAAGCAGATTCAAAATAATGTATTTTATATGATTTAATGCATATGAAATTTAAGGCCCAGGAAATCTATAATTTTTTAGAAATATACATTTTATATAGTCAAGTATAAAAAAAAGGATAAGGATATAATTACCATAGAAGTCAATGCAGTAGACCATAAGTATCTTACAAAAATGCTATTAGAATTAGTAATTCAAAAGAATTGCAGGATACAAAACTAGTCTTTTTATATGCTAAAAATGAAAACAATTAAAAAGAAATTAAGAAAATAATTCAATTTATATCAAAAGAATAAAATATTTAGAAATAAATTTCTTGCACAATAAAAAATACAAAATGTTTCTCAAAGCTGTTAAAGGCATCCCATGTTTATGGATTGGAATTGGTTAATGTTTTTAAGATGGCAATACTACACAAATTTAATCTATAGATTAAATACCTATAAAAATTATAATGGTATTTTAATAAATATAGAAAAAAATT
The DNA here is from genome assembly GCF_053883595.1 of Heterocephalus glaber. Classification (NCBI taxonomy): domain Eukaryota; kingdom Metazoa; phylum Chordata; class Mammalia; order Rodentia; family Bathyergidae; genus Heterocephalus; species Heterocephalus glaber. The sequence goes on from NW_028258414.1 coordinate 280,982, forward strand.
TATTTGAAATTCATATGGAATCTCAAGGGAACCTGAATAGTAAAAATAACCTTAAAAAAGAAAAATTGGATGTCTCACACTTCCTAATTTCAAACTTATTACAAAGCTACAGTAATCAGTGTAGTACTGGCATAAATAGACTATAACAGAATAGACAGCCCAGAGATAAACACTTGTATATATGTTCAAACAAGTTTTGAGAAATATGCCAAGACCATTCAGTGGGGACAGTCTTTTCAACAAATAGTGGTGGTAAAACTGGATATCAATAGGCAAAAGAATGAAGTTAGGCCTGTACCTTATACCATATACAAATATTACCCCAAAGTAGATCAAATACCTAAACGTAAGAGCTGAAACTACGAAATAGAACACATAGAGAAAAAGCTACATGACATTGAATTTGACAGTAGTTTCTTGGACACAATGCCAAAAACAGAGATAATAAAAGTAAAAATAGATAAAATGTACTATTAAAATTTAAATTATTGGGCTGGGGATTTAGCTCAGTGGTTCTGCCGCCTGCCTTGTAAGCGCAAGGACCCGAGTTCAATCCCCGGTACCAAAAAAAAAAAAAAAATTTAAATTATTTTGTGGGTTGCAGGACAAAATCAACTAAGCAGAAAGACAATGGAATGAGAAAATATTTCAAATCATGTATATGATAAGGGATTAGTATTGAGAATGTATAAAGAATTCTGATTACTCAACAACTAATTAATTTAAATGGGCAAAGGATTTGAATAAGCATTTCTTCAAAGACAATATAAAATGGTCAAGAAACACATGAAAAGATGTTCAACCTCACTAATTAGAAAAATGCAAGTAAAAACTGCAAGATACTACTTCTCATCCATTAGGATGACTACTATTTAAAAAAAAAAAAAAAAGCTGGAATTTAGCTAAATGGTGCCACACCTGCCTGGCAAGCACAAGGTCCTGAGTTTGATCCCCAGTACCAAAAAAACAAACAAACAAACAAAAAAACAAAATAGAAAGTAGCAAGTATTAATGAGGGTGTGGAGAAACTAGAACCCTTGTGCACTGTTCTAGGGAATATAAAAAGGGAATAATTGCTGTAGAAAACAGTATGAGAGTTCCCCAAAAACTTGAAAATAAAATTAACATATGATCCAGCAATTCTGCCTCTGGGTATAGACCCAAAAGAATTAAAAGCAGAGTCTCAAAGAGATATTGATACACCTATGTTTATGCAGCATATTGACAATAGCCAAAAGGCAAATAGATAAAATGCAATCTATCTATCTACCTATCTATCTATGAATATTATTCAGCCTCAAAGAGGTATAAGATTCTGGCACATGGTACAACATTGATGAACCTTGAGGACATGGTGCCAAGTGAAATAACTAGGCAAAAAAGACAAACATTTACAGTAGTCAAAATCATAGACACTAGTAGAATGACAATTCCCATGGATAGGGGTTTGGTGAACAGGTACAATGTTTCAGTTTTGTGTGATATAAAAAGTTCTGAAGATTGCTTACACAACAGTGTGAATGTACTTAACAGTACACTTAAAATAGGATGGTGAATTTTATGTCATATATATTCTATCACAAGTTTTAAAAAATATCAATACAATAATTGTCTTTGGAGAGATAGGAAAATGTTTTAACTAGGAAGAGGTATCTTCATTTATTGTCATTTTATGTTTTTACTATAATTTTATGGAGATTGAGGATAAAGTGAGATAAAAAATGAGTTTAAAATATTGTGGGAATTTGTGGGTTTTTATTTTATTATTTTTAGGAACGAATACCAACGTACTAATGTGTGAAGGATAAGTTGAAATCAGGAGAGCCTGATGACAGTAGGAATCCGAAGGTAATTATAACAGTCAAATTATAACAAGTTTGAACACACTCATGTATGTTGGACTCCAACTATAGGATGAGGGGAGGTCAGTTAGTAGAGTGGAATTAGGTAGTTGAATCACATGGCCTTTAAGAGTATTAGCAAGTTAGTTTGTAATATGTCAGGGATCTGTCAGTCTCTCTCAACAAAACTCTTCAATTTTCTTTATTAAATTAGCTGGTAGCTACTGTCCCCACCAGTCATGAGAGGCCCAGAGAGATTAGCCCGGCACTTACACAATTCCCTCAGGCAGTCTTACTGTCAGGATGAATTGCAGGCACAGCTTTAATCGCACAACCATAGTATGAAAGTCAAAGTGGTCTTTTAACTTACAGATCTTCAAGTGAGGTAGGATGACAGCAGAACAGCAGACAGCCATCCTCTTCCCCGAATCTCATGTAGCAACAGCAGCCATGTGCTCACAGGACAGAACTTCCCCTAGATAAATTTGGGGTGGGGTCTTAATTTCTAGGAATTACTTTCTATTGGATCCTTCAAACAACTCTGGCCACAAGGGCAGTTGAGCAGTTTGGCACAGAGCTGGGGTAAAAACAGGACTCTGCAGAGCGACTTCTTATCTGAGTTGGTCAGCCTTGCCCAGACCTAGACAGCAGTTGTTGTTTCTCCATTATTCCTTACCATCTTTCTCCCAAAACAGACCAACAGTGCAATTTGAAGAAGAAGATCTTGGTATGCTCATTTTGCTTGATTCTAAAGATCTTCCAATTTGTATGGACTCTACTCCTCGGCTTCACTTCCATCAAATACTGGAATTTGGCTTGGATTATTTTCATCCCCCCAAATATAGTTCAGCCTCAACCTCAGATTACCACCCTGTAGTGTAGATTATCAATTATAATCAGATTATCCAAACTGTAGGTTTACACAGACAACTAGTGAAGTGCAGGTCCATGTTACATGAGGAAAGAGAGAGGTGGCAGAGAACTGGGAGACAGGTGGAGAAGACTAGCATTTATTGAGCACTAAGGCTGTGTCATTGATTATAAAAAAGTTATGCCATTTGATATTTATGAGCACCCTATAAGACATTTCCATTTGCTGTTATATAAATTAATAAACAGAGACGTGGAAACTTATAATAGTCTCAAAATTAGCTAAGTCATACAAAAAAAGGAAACTCTTCAGAACTCAGCTAGTCTGTCTGTTCTAGTACCTTCTGCCTTGCCTAGCGTTCCTAGTTGATGAAACTCAAGCATAACCAGGGAGAAAGAAGTCAGAAACCAGCCTTTGGTTGAGACAGTAATACATTTCTGGCACTTCTCATTTCTTCATGTGCCTTCTCATTTCTATGGCAAATATATTTCTCTAAACAGAGGACAGGTCTACATTTTGCCAGTAAGAAACAGAACTCACTCTCAACAGTTTGGCCTTGGCTCCTACAATTAATACTGAAAGGAGATAAACAAATTCAAATTCTGTATTTTGAAATTTGGGATATAGGATAAAACATTGCACATTGAATGATTATGTTTACATGTTAAGTTAATTCTTGCTGCCAAATGACTAAACAAAATCATGATGATCATTGGGTATCAATCCAGACTTTGTGCTTACTTATTCATGAATGTTACAATGATTTTCCCCAACTCATAAAAGGTTTATAAGAGTACAAAAGGGAACATACTAAAACATATTTTAAATATTTAGTAATTGAATGGCAACTTTTCAAATTATGCTGGAAAATTAAAGTCATCTTTCTTGTTCAGTGTAACCTGCATTAAAATTTTAAAGTACTTTGTTGCTTAGAAGAGACCAAAATCCCTATTTATGTATTTAGAATCTCCTTTCATTTTGTGAAGATGTGGAAAAATGTTTCTAGATCACTATAAAGCAACCTACACTGGAATATCACTTTCTCCAATTTCTCCAGCCCAAGCTGACCTATTCTGCCTTTCTTTAATCCTACTTATTGTACAAGCTAACATGCCTGTTAGCTTCTTGAATATTAGTTCCAAGCTTTAAACTTCATTCTTTTTAGTGTTCTAACAGTGGTTCTCCATGTTTGCTAAAAACCAGTTGTGATGGTTAATTTTATATGTAAACTTTATGAGCCCATATATTTGGTTAAACATTATTTCTGGGTGTCTGTAATACTGTTTGTGAATGAGATTGACAGATCTGTGAATTAGCTGATCAAGTAGGGGACACTGTCATCCCTAACGTGGGTGGTCCTCACTCAATCTATTTAAGGAATGAATAGAACTAAAAAGTAAGAAATCTATTGATTATAGGAGGAACTGAAGGCTTTTCCATGTTGATGATATATATAGTGTTTTGCCCTAGAGTGGGTTCTTTTTCATGTGGGCTGAGAGCTTTCCCACATTGCTTACATACACAGTTTCTGTGCAATATAAGTTCACTTATACCTGCAAAGTGACCTGATACAAGTTAATCATTGGACACAATGCTCACATAGATTTTCTCGCCTCTGTGTCTTCTTATGTCTATGAAATGAACTATCAATGGTAACAAAGTTCCTATATTGCTTAGATAACACTTCTATCCAATGTGAATTCTTTCATGTATTTGACAGTCACTATGTCTTCAGAAAGCTTTCCCACACTGCTTACATACATAGGGCTTCTCTACTGGGTGAATTCTTTCATGTATTTTACAATGACTTTGTTCCCTGAATCCTTCCCCACGTTGCTTACATACATAGGGTTTCTTTCTTGTATGAATTTTTTCATGCATAGTGCAATCATTGTGTCTCCTGAAATATTTCTCACATTGTTTACATACATAGGGTTTCTTTCCAGTGTGAATTTTTTCATGTCCCTGACAATACTTGTGTGTACTAAAACCTTTCCCACATTGCTTACATACAGAGTTTCTCTCCCTTGTGAATTATTTTATATATTGGACAATCATTATGTCTTTGCAAAACTTGCCCACATTGCTTACTTACATAGTGTTTCTTTTGTGAGTTTTCACATGTACCCGACAATACCTTTGTGTACTAAAAGCTTTCCCACATTTTTTATATACATAGTTTCTCTTCTGTGTGAGTTTTTTTCATGGATTTGATAATACTTGTGTGTACTGAATACTTCCACACACTGCTTACATAAATAGGGTTTCACTTCAGTGTGAATTTTTTCACGTGTTTTCCAAACACTGTGTATCCTGAATGTTTTCCCACAGTGATTATATCACAGGGTTTCTTTCCAGTGTGAATACTTTTATGGCTTTTACAATGACTCTGTTGCCTGAAAGCTTTCCCACATGGCTTACATATATAGGATTTCTCTCCAGCATGAATTCCTGTGTCTGATAATTCCTGTATGTATTAAATGCTTTCCCACATTGCTTATACACATAGGATTTCTCTCCTGTGTGAATTCTTTCATGTATTTTACAATGAAAATGTAAAATTTTACAATTTTACTGAAAACTTTCCCACATTGCTTACATACACAGGGTTTCACTTCTATGTGAATTCTTTCATGTATTTTACAAAGACCATGTCTACTGAAAACCTTAGACATTTCTTACATATGTAGTTTTTCTCTCCAGGTTTTGTACGTGCATACTTCTGAAGAGACTGGAAATCACTGTTGGCCTTTCCATGTTCATTACATTTAGACAGCTTCTCTGCAAACCCTGATACTCATGTGATTTGAATGCAGTGTGAGCCATGATGGGTGTAATTAACAGTGAAAGACCAATCAAGGTCTTTCTACAAGCAAGACTTTCAGCTGGTTTTGAAGCAAGTGGTTTCAGGCTCACATTGGGATCTGGAGTCCAAACAGACATATCTCCATGTTGATACCATAGTTTATATTGACAACATTTCACTTCTTAGATTTCTCTTCCAATATTTTCACTCGTCTTCAAATCTCTGGCCATCCAAGTTTCACATCTCTGTAGAGCTGCTGCTATTTTTTTTTTTCCCAGTGCTTTCCCATCCTTTATTGTACCAAGTCATGTATTCGAAGGGGGTGGGAGGACTGACAGGTACACAGCGAAGTAGATAAATATGCCAAGCTTTTTTTCCCTTTTAAAATCAGGCATTTATAAACAAGAAAGCATACATTAATTACATAAAAATAGCTCTCGAGTAGCAGAGTAAGCCATCCACCCTATTGTCATTAGCAGCAGTAGAGGACACGGGAGGGGCAGGGGCTCTGGAGCACATCAAGGTTGGAAATGGGGTTTTCCCCTTAATTGAAAAAATGTCACTTGATACTCCTGACTTAGAGCAAGAAGAGCTGCCCCTCACTCGGCCCAGGTTGTGGTAGGCAACGAGGCGCAATGGGCAAGGCCGGCAGTGGACACCACACTACCCCGGCTCGGCCACTCCATCCCCACTGGCAGATGAGCATTTTTCTTCCTCAGTTAAAAACAACCCAGAAAACAAGATGACTATCAAGTAAAAAAAGTTTCTGAAAAAGGAGCCACCATATACACATAATACAACGGTGTAAAATGAAACAAGTGTTTACATGTTAGTTGTTTTTACATTGGCTGGTTCTGTACGGAAAGCGGGGAGTCGTTTACGAGTTGGCTGTTTGTAGAGCGTCTTTTGTGATGGACTCAGCAGAGCCCACGCCCTCCATGGTGACACAGCAACACCCTCAAAGGTCACTGGGTCCATTGCATGGCTTCAGGGTCTCCCAAGACCCTTTCCACGCAGCATGTACCTAGTAGAAGTCAGTGTAAGATGTTCGCGCTTCAGATAAGAACTTCAGTGCCATGACAGGAAACTTCGCCACTTTCACATATGTAGTTCAGGGGTATTAAGTACATTTATACCATGAATACTTTTGCTGTAATTCATCCCCCAAAACTGCATTCATCTTGCAAAATGGAAACTTTATGCCTATTAAACATTAATTCCACATTGCCACTTATCTATAGCCTCTGGAAGCCACCATTGCACTTTCGGTTATCTATGAATTTGACCATTCTAAGTATCTCATATAAATGGAATTATAGAACTTTTTCTCTTTCTTATGGGCTTATTTCATTTAGCACAATGCCTTCAAGTTTCATGCATGTTGTAGCATATGTCAGAATTTCCTTTCTTTGAATTTTTATTTTAAAAAATCATTTATTGAGGTAAAATTGGCACACAAAAGATGTATATATATATATATATATATATATATATGCTTTTATATTCACAACTTAGTCATTCTGAAGATAAGTATTTATTCATGTAATTATAACTACAATCATTGCAATAAATATATCCATCACCTTCACAGTTTCTTCCTGACTTCTTTTTGTTGTTATTATTATTATGCGAATGTGACACATTCTTAACATAACTCTTAGAAAAGTGTGAAGTATATAATTCAATACTATTAACTATATGCACCAGTATATATGTAATGGATCTTTAGGATTTATTCATTTTGCATATTTGAAACACCATTACCTGTTGACCAACACCAGCCCACTTCCCCCTCTTCTCACCACCTGGTAATCACTTTTCTGCTCTCAGTTTCTATGAGTTTGTGTATTTCAGATTCCTCACACAGGTTATGTATCTCTTAGCTGAAATGTTTGAGACCAGATTTGTCTCCGAATGTTTACATAAAAATGAGACATCTTGTGGATGGGGCCCAAGTCTAAACAAGAAATTCTCTTATGTTACTATGTACCTCATACACACAACCTTAAGGCAATTGTATATACTTTATTCTGTGCATTTAACAAAGTTTGTGTGCTGCAGCTGAAGGAGACTACCTGAGCCTTTTTTTTTTCCTTTGAAGAGAGGATTAATAAACTGTGTTGTACATCTGGAATTCAACAGATGAGATCAGGTGTGAAATTTTCCACTGGCATTGTCATGTCAACCCTCAAGAACTTTTGGATCTGGGGCCATTTCAGATTTCAAGTTTTCAGATTAGGACGACTCAACCTTTATAACTGGGATTATATAGTATTTGTCTTCTGTCTGGCTTATTTTACTTAGCATAAAGTGTTTCAGGTTCATCCATGTTATCATAAATAGTAAGATTTCTTTATTTTCTAGGGCTTAATTATGTTCCCCTGTATTTATCTACCACATTTTCTTTATCTATTCATCCATCCATGGACCTTTAGTTTGCCTCCAAGTCTTAGCTATTGTAAATAATGGTGCAATTAGCATGGGAAGGCAGGGATCTTGACTTCAATTGCTTTGTATATATTCAGAAGTGAGACTGCTGGATCATATGCTGGTTGTTTTTTAAATTTTTTGAGAACCCCCCAAACTATTTTCCATAGTATGGGAGTTTCTAAAAAAGTGGAATGGCTATATGAATTCACATTCCTGCCAACAGTGTACAAAGGCTCTCTTTTCTTGAAACCTTACCAATAATGATAACCTTTTTAAAAAGTAGCCATTCTAATAAGTGTGAGGTTCCTGTACATGACATATCTTTATTCCCCTCATTTCCCCTTCTCTTTCCCTTACCCCTCTCCCTGTTCCCTTAGACCACTTCCTTATTGTGTGAAATCTGTCCCCTTGTCCCTTTCTATCCATCTTTTTTCATTTTCGTTGTACATTGCCTCACTCAAATACTATATAGTATTCAAGCTTGTGTGTCTGATTTATTTCACTCAACATTATATTTTCCAGGTGTATCTATTTTCCTATAAATGCCTCAAATCTGTCATTCTTCATAGCTGAGTAGTATTTCATTGTATATGGATACCACATTTTGTTTATCTACTCATCTGTTGATGAGTATACAGGCCACTTCCAGAATTTAGCTAATATGAATTGTGCTGCTATAAACATTAGTATGCAAGTGTTGCTGTAGTAAGATGACTTAAGCACTTTGGGGAAGATACTTAGCAGAGGGATAGCTAGGTTGTATTGAATTTCTAATTTCAGTCCTTTGGTAAATCTCCATACTGATTTCCATAATGGTTGTACTAGTTTGTATTTCCACCAACAATGCAGGAGAGTTTCTTTTTCACCACAACCACATCAGCATTGGTTATTGTTTGATTTCCTAATGACTGCCATTCTTTCTGAGGTAAAATGGAATCTTAGTGTTTTAATTTACATTTCTCTAGTGGCCAGAGATGTTCAACATTTTTTCATATTATTTGTTGGCCATTTGTATTTCTTGTTCTGTGAAGTGTCTGTTCATTGCTCTAGCCCATTTCTTGACTGGGTCTTCAGTTTTAGGATGTTTAATTTTTTTTTAGCTTTTATATATTCTAGATATTAGTCCTCTGATTAGTAGCTAAATTAGGCAAAAATTTTTTTCCATTCTGTAGGTTGTCTCTTTACTGATTGAATCTTTTGTTGTACAGAAGCTTTTTAGTCTGATATAATCTCATTTTTTGATTCTTGCTATTTCTTGGCATGCACCCCAAAACAAACAGGGTTTATTAACTAAGGCTCCAGTTGATACACAGTGGCTCAATGTATGCTCTATCCATGTTAATGAGTTGTGATTCCATTCAATAATCCCATCTACAAAGCCATAAGGGTTGTAAGTACTTATGGAAAACCATGTGGTCTTATTTTTCCAAATTAGAACATTTTAGGTATTTGTAGTAAATCTGGCCATATGCTCCTTCCACAGCTGACCACTATAATAAGGGGGAACCAGATTACAAAATGTTTCCTGAAGGGGTCTGGGTCTGTCATTGACAATGGCCTGTGGTAATGGAGGGCTAAAACTGGACTCATGTCATTCAAGTTGTCCTTCAACATCAGAATATAAAACAGAGGTATTTTTTCCATAGTAGTCAATATACCAACACCATTTGACTGTATGCCAAGCTGAACGATTATTGTCTCTCCCTACTAGTCTTACTCAAGGGTTCCAATGTATAAAGTCAAGTTGATTTTGGTGCATTTTTTGTCCCTTGTCTCCTTTATAGGAGGCCCAAGGTTGGGGCGGGGGGAACGCATGCTCATCTGTGGCAATGCAAGATGTATAAGGTGTACACAGGAGAACATTGGGCTTGGAGATGTTAACCCATTCCTCTGAGATATTGATAGATCCCAACTGTTGATAGAATCATCAACTGTTTTTCCTGGTGAGCCACCCAAATTTGTGGCTGAAAGGACAGGCAGTAGTTGGATTGTAAGGACCTGGGCTCAATGCACAAGGGTGGATATAAGAGGTGATGTATAATTTAAGGTGCTATTAATATTTACAATTTTGTGGGCCCTATAAGGCCCTGGCACCCATCTAACTGTTCATGATGAATTTCTGGAGAATAATTTGCCCACATAAGGGGTCATAATAAAGGTGGCTTTGGTACATATGCCCTATATTCCTTTCTGGACACAGGGCTTATACATACAGTGAAAGTGATATGGCCATCATAGCAATAAATGTATTTTCTGGGGAACACAGGAGCCTGTGGCTCACCACCAACTTCTCAGCTTCCTGGGTCATCTTCCCTTGACCCCATGTCATGTGTTTCATTGCTTGTATGGTTCTCAGTGACTGAAGTGTTTCTTCCAGGGTCATCCAAGAGAAAGCTTACACTGGAGTGTATGGTGGTGGCAGGCTCCACCACAGGTTTGCAGTTGTCCTCTCTCCGTGACCACACATTCTGGGATGGCACCCATAACAGTGTACCATTATCTGTTTAAATACAGGCACACCCTCATCCCCATGTTATTAGTTGCACTGGCCCATTCCACTTTCCTATTTGGACATCTTTCCATAAAATGTGTGCCTTGAGCTTATCCACAGCATCATCCTTCTGCCAGTGGAGCTCTGATGGAGTACTTTTACTGTCTGCAAGTGGATTAAAAACATTTAAAGTGAAAGTGGCAAGATCTAATTGCATTTGTGGAGGTAGCTGTACTCCCTGTTTGTCTTTGTAATTTGGTTTTTAAGGAGAGATGTGCATGTTCCACTTTTGGAATTTGGCCTTGAGGATTGTAGGAAATGCCTGTAAGATGTTTAATATGCCAGAGCTGAAAAAAAGAGGATAAAGCTTTATTAACATATGAAGGATCATTATCAGTTTTAATTGTGCATGGAATTCCAATAGCATTGAAAGCAGACAAACAATGTAGTTGAACATGTCCTACTTTTTTTGCCACTATGGCAGGTAGAATGGATCATATGGGAGTAAGTATCTACAGATTACATGGACATATTGTAACTGTCCAAATGACCAGATCTGAGTAACATCCATTTGCCAAACTTCATTTTGTTTAAGGCCTGGGGGTTACATTCCTCAGCAGAAACAGGACAACGGATGTGCTGACAAGTAGGACAGGACAAGATAATCTTCCTAGCTTGTGAATGGGACAATGAAATTCTTTTAAGACTCTAGTGTTTTGGTGATGATATGAGTGGGAACACCTTGCCAAATCAAAGTAACTAACATAAGCCACCAAAATCAGCCTGTGTGTAGGAAAAGATTTTATGAACAAAACCTCAGTTTCATGGCAACTAGCACAAAGAATCAACTGGGACCTCATCTTATTAAAAAGCTTCTGCACAGAAAGAGAAACCACCGAGTGAAGAGACAACCTACAATGTGGGAAAAAATTTTCACCAGTTGTTCCTCAGTCAAAGGACTACTATCTAGAATATATAAAGAAATTTTAAAAATCAGACCTCCTGAAATTTAAAGACCCAATCCAAAAATGGGCTTCTGAAATGAACAGACATTTCTCAGACGAAGAAGTAGAATCAGCAAATAAACATAGGAAAAAATGTTCAACATTACTGGTCATTTGAGAGATGCAGATGAAAACAACACTGAGATTCCATCTCACTCCAGAAAGATTGGCTGCTATCAAGAAATCAACCAACAACAAATGCTGGTGGGACTGTGGGGAGAAAGGAACACTCCTACACTATTGGTGGGAGTGTAGACTGGTCCAACCACTGTGGAAACCAGTGTGAAGATTGCTCAAAGAACTAGGATTAGAGGTCCCATTTGACCCAGCTAGTCCCCTGCTGGGTGTCTTCCCAAAAGATTTAAAAGAACCATACCACAGCGATATACACACCCCGATGTTTATAGTGGCACAGTTTATAATAGCTAAATCTTGGAAATAGCCCAAATGCCCATCAACTGGTGACTGGATAAAGAAGATGTTTTTTTAAATAAAATGGAGTGCTACTCAGCCATAAAGAATGATAAACTAGAGGTATTTATAGCTAAATGGATGCACAGTGAGGCCATACTCTTAAGTGAAATAAATAGAACACACATGTGTAAATGCTGAATAGTTTCTCTAGTGTGAGAAACTGCAAGAGTAAATGAGGACCAAAGTATATAATAGATAATATAAAATAGGAAGAAAAGGTCCAAACGGGAAGGGGAAGTAGGGAGGGGGTGGGGGAAAGGTAAGAAGGGAAGGAAAAAATATGAGAAAAGAAGGAAAAATGGAAACAAAGTTTCGTAAACAGGGAGTGGAGGGGTGGAAGGGAGGAAGGGGAATGGGGGAAAAAAACCAAGATATATCATGTACAGGTACAAATTCCCAATGATGATTGTGATCATAATGTATACCTAAAATGTACCAAAAAACTTAATGGAATAAAAAAAAGAGAATCAGCCTGTTGATTACCATAGGCTAAGCACCCTGGTAAGTTAGAATGGGATCTAATATGCCCTATATAAAAGTAAGCAGAGCAACTTGGATTGCCAGCTGCAATCTAAGGAACAGATTAAACAAGGGAGGGTCTAAAGTAGCTTTCAAAGTAGCACTTTCTAGCTGCTGGGTAAGAAATACTGCATAGGCTGAATCACTAATTGTATTTACAGGGGTCAGTTTAGTAAGCTCTATAATACATAAAATAGCAGTTATTTCTGATCTTTGGGCAAAGAGTCCAAGGGTTAAAATAACATGTTGAAAATCCTGACTCCAGATAGCTGCCTTTCCTTTTGCAGAACCATCTATAAAATAAATCTGTGCATCAGAAATGGGGCTTGGTCACGTAATCCAAAGTATTAAACAAGAGTGTTTTAGAAAAAAATTGAAAGATAGGGTCACTAGGAAAATTATTGTCAATTTGCCCTAAAGTCAGTGAAAGCAATCTGCCAATCAACAGCCTGTAGTAATAAAATTGAATATTGAGACAATTCAATGGCTAATATAATCTGAGAAGGGTCATTACCAAAAGTTGGTTACAATGAGTTCCCCCAGCCACTGTTCCTCTTGCCATTTGTTCAGTATATTATTGTAAAGTTTTTACTATCTGATTAGGAAGGTGTAGCCATTCAGTGGGGGACAACAGAGTGCTATAAAATTGCCCCAAGGGCCCAGTGGAAGAATGAGGAGTATTCAAAACATAGAGGTTGGCGATCATTGACCCAATGTACTTGCCATTCCCATAGCATTCTTTCTACCAGCTATATTTCTTCCTGTGCTTCAGGAGTTAATTGTCAAGGGGGATTAATCTGAGGATCATCTTGCAAAGAATTATAGAGATGTTTTATCTAATTTAGGCCACATCCAATTAATATCTCCCAATAATTTTTGAAAATCATTTAAAATCAATAAACGATCCTCTCCCTTTTTTGAGGCCTCACTGTCCATTCTATAAACAAAGTTTCTAAGTAGAGATAAGGGCTAGAGGTCTGTACTTTGTCAGGAGCTATGCAAAGACCATGACTTTCAAGGTCCCTCTTTACTACAGCAAACAAAGTATGTAGCTGTGTTTTTGTCACCATGGACAACAAAATGCCATGGACAGTAAAAATTATAAATAATATAAGCTTTAGGATATTTCTTTTGAGAAGAATGTAAGGCTTGATTTACAAAATGCTGACACAGGGTGGGGCTGTTTAATCATTCCCTGAAGTAAAATTGTCCACTGATATTTGCTCATAGGTTCTTTAAAGTTAATACTGAGTACAGAAAACAAAATACTGGTGATCAGGTGGGCGTAAGGGAATTATAAAGAAACAGTCTTTTAGATCGGTAACAATCAACAGCCACTCTCAGGGAACAGCTGCAGGAGATGGGAGACCAGGCTGTAAATCTTCTATTGGCTGTAAACAAGCATTTACTTCTCTTAAATCTTGTAATAATCTCCACTTTCCAGATTTCTTTGGAATCATGAACACAGTAGTGTTCCAGGGACTGGTAGATGGTTCTAAGTGCCCTAATTAGATATGTTCTTGCACTTAAGTGTTTTAGCTTCTCTTTATTTAGGGGCCACTAATCCACCTAGACTGGGATATCTGTTTTCCCTTGAAGTAGAAAAGCTGCCCTGGGAGAAGAAGCATCAATGACCCCTATCAAAAAGGGTCATTCTACACCCATACAGTCTAATCTAGGAGTAACTGATAGCAGTTTGGGATTACCTTGCAAAGTCTGAATGATATCCCATCTTTTCCATAATTGGTTTTGCCACATCAATAGGTTCATTAGCATAATTCTCCATTCCTTTACGAGATCTCTTCCCCATAAATTTACCAGAATGAGAGCCACATAAGGTTGAAAGGTACTAGCTTGATTTTCTGGCCCTGAGTAAGGTACGGGAGTTACATTTGCAATATATGTTGAGGCAAGCCAAGCCCTACTAACAAGGTGGCAGCAGCCTTAGGGGGCTAGTGGGGAGGCCATTGTTCAATGGCCAGAACAGACACATTGGCTTCTGGATCTAAGAATCCTTCAAAATATTTGTCCTTTGGCTGGGGATTTAGCTCAGTGGTTCCACCGCCTGCTTTGCAAGACCAAGGTCCCAAGTTTAATACCCAGTTCAAAAAAAAAATTTTTGTCCTTTATTTTCATTCTACACATAGGTCTTCCCTCGCCTAATTCTTGGGTAAAATAAATTTCTTTACTTGGGATACTACCAAAGCCCCCTTCTTTTCCTTGCTGCTTCCTGTATTGTATTGTGGTAACCCCTACAATAGGAAGAAATATCAACTGAGCAACCTAATCACTTGGCTCAAAAACTCAAACATCAAAAGAATGAGCTACAACTTGGATTTCTCCATCATAATCAGAATCAATTACCCCAGGCATCACAGTTATACCTTGCAAATTTAGACTACTTTTACTCATAATTAATCCAACAATACCCTGGGGAGTGGTCCCCAGATCTCCACATCTCCATGGGTATCTCACAGGCTTACCTCCCCTAAGCATTACTCTCTGGGCTGCGGAAAGATCTAATCCAGTGCTTTCTGAAGTTCCAAAAGTGAGTGAAGCAATGTTTCACCTGGAATCCAAGAGTAATTGCTGGTCATTGTCTGTCCTGGAAAGGCCCCTGTTGTTTGAAGGGCCTGAGGCTGGCCCAGTTCCCATTTCCCAAAAGGAGGGTGCTATTCTTTTGATATTTAGAATGGCAATTCTTCCCCAATGATTTCCCTTTTCACACGAAGGGCAAAGACGAGGGGTTGGACCAGTATCTCCCTCTATGAGAGGCAGAACTGTGGCTCCTGATTTAGCTGGAGGAGTACACTGCTTATGATTGTGCCCTGATTTCCCACAATTAAAAATTGGATATTATTGGATTTTATCCCCTTTGTAAGACTTAACATGGCCTGAGCCAGAATGGAGCTCTTATAAGACTCTGTTCCTACATCTTGGCAAGCACTAATATAATTTCCAAGATCTTTTGTAGCCTTAAAAGACAAAAGGGTTTTTTTACAATCCTCATTTGCATTTTCAAGGGCCAATTATAGTATTATTATTTCAGCTGCCTGTGTATGGGGAATTTGTCTACAGACTGCCTCCTGTAGTCTAGCAAGAAACTGAGTATAAGGCTCTCAGGAACCCTGTAAAATAAGTACAAAGGACTGAATGGAATGCCCTCCTCAGGGATGGTGGCCCATGCCCATGTCATCAACAAACTTATCTGGTAATATGCCTTATTAGGATAGGTCATTTCCTGCACTAAGTCTGCAAAAGGTCCTGTTCCCAATAACATATCCTCAGTGATACCTGGCCTTCCGGTTGCTCTATTTCTGCCTGCCTGCTCTGCCATGAGCTCCTGTAGCTACACATTAAAATGAAGATATTGGCTTGGCAATAAGCAGGAATGAGCAAGATGTTTAATGCCCTGTGGGGCCATACACAGAGCCCCAAAATGGAGTCCAAGAGTCCCACTACAAAAGGGCCTTGCACACCATTATTCATTATGGTCTGTCTTAATGGTCTGCCTTCAATGCCTTATATCCTATTTCCTGATGTTCATGTATCATCTGTTGAGGATCATTAGGGTCTGGTCTGACTAAAATGGGGAAGCAACAAGGCCCATTCAGATCCCCTACCATAGTAGCTTGCCAAATGAGCTCTTGATATTTAGATAAGGGGGTAGCCTCTGCTAACCTCCAGAACTTTGGGAGGTGCAGGCCATGAAAGGGGTTATCTTCGATATATTTTCCCTTTCTTTCATCAGGGGGAGCAATAGAAGTAGTGGTAGCTATTGCCATATGTAAAAGTTTCAGTATCAGTCTTACCAGACTCTACATTGAGAAAGTTTCTAGGGCAATTTGTTCACCCCTTCTATGGGCTCTCCTTAAATTTTCCCCCACTCTATCCCAATTCTCTGTATCCAAGGTTCCTGCCCATGGGAACCAGGAATTACGTTTGATAATATCCTGCAGCATTTTTGAAAGACAATGTGCTAACCTGAACCCCAGCCTGTTTCACTAATATGCAACACCTGTACATACCTCTGCTCCTCCACTGACAAATTCCGCCCATTTTCCCGGTTAAGAAAATACTTTCCATGGCACAGTGATTTGCCTTCACCTTTTTAAACAGCTGGCTTCTGGATTCATCCCATGGAGTTCCCCAACATCTGTTTCTGTTCCTTTCGCACTTCAGTAGGTCTTCCCCTTCAGGTCTCAGAGTCCCTGTTCTGAGGTCCCAATTACCGAGGGCTGATTAGACCCTCAGCTATCCTTTTGCAGGGAACAATGAAGAATGAAAAGAAAGAGACAGGGACAATTTTCAAGATATAGGGGGACCAGAAGGAGACCTGCTTGCCTGTAGTGGACAGACCTGAGCTCCACAGCGGACCAGCTTTTATTAGGCAATGAGGAGCGCAGGGGAGGGGCAGCGTGAGTTTCAGGGAACAGCACCTTAGAGAATGGGTGGGTAAAGTTAATAAGGAACAAAACTTTCTGTACACCCAACTGCCTGTGTATTGACAACTGTCCTCAGCAGAAGCTGTCTTGCCTCAGGAGTGCCAGGTTACTGGTTATCAGCATTCCACTCATAGCCAAGGGGTATGTGGCCTTCCACATACTTTCCTGTTCCTGAGGCAAGATAACATGGACCTTGAGACTGAGATCTGAGTTACGTAGCCTAGTACCCAACAGGGCTTGCTCTGTTTTCCAAATGTGAGCATTAATTGCAATGAATATTCCTCTTAGAACTGCATTCAAAGTGTCCCAAAGGTATTGTTGAGTTCCAGTCATTAACCTTCAGAAAATGTTTAATTTCTTCTTTGATTTCTTCTGTGACCCATTGGTTATTTAGGAGTATATTGTTCATTTTCCAGGAGCTTTCGCCTTTTCCAAATTTTCTTGTCATTGATTTCTATTTTCATTGCCCAGTGGTAAGATAGTAAGCATGGGGTAATTTCATACTTTTATATTTACTTAAGCAGGCTTTGTGGACTAGTATGTGATCTATTTCAAAAAAGGTACCATGTGCTGCTGAAAAGAATGTATACTCTGTTGTAGATTGGTGGAATATATTATTAAGTACATATGTTCAAGGGTGTGGTTCAGCTCTGAAATGTTTTGTTCAGTTGATGTTTCTTTGAGAAAGTAGGGTGTTAAAATCTACTGTGATTGTGTTAATGTTTATTTGATCTTTTAATTTCAGCACTGTTTTATGAAGATAGGTGATCCAGTATTTGGTGCATATATGTTAATCAATGTTATCTCTTCTTGTTAGATTGTTTCTTTAACTAGCATGTAGTGACCTTCTTTGTCTCTTCTAATCAGTTTTGACTTGAAATTTACCATGTCAATATCAGAACTGCTACTTCTTGTTTTCAGGGTCCTGGTGCATGAAATGTTTCCCATCCTTTAATTTTTAGTCTTGAATATATTTTTGGATTAGATGAATATTTTGAATCCAACAGATAGTTGGATTCTGTTTTTGATCCAGTCTATCAGTCTGTCTTTTGTTGGAGAGTTGAGGCCATTAACATTGATAAATATTATTGAGATATGTTGGTTATTTATTATCATTGTCTTCTTTATCTCTTGGCATATTATTTTACTTTTCCTGTTTTTTGTTTTTTGGTTTTTTTTTGGTACTGGGGATCGATCTTGGGTACTTGCGCTTGCGCAGCAGGCGGCGAAACCACTGAGCTAAATCCCCGGCCTTTTTCCTGTTGTTTTTATTGTTGTTTATCCAGTGTCCTTACTAGTTTCCTCTGTTTTTAGGGGTGTCCAGTCCTATGTTTCTGTTGAGAATATTGAGTGTTTTTTCTAGAATTAGGTTAGCACTCATAAATGTTCTGAGCTGGTGCTTTTCACAGAAATGCCTTATTTCTCCATCTATTTTGAAGGGCAGTTTTGCTGGGTAAGTTAATCTGGGTTGGAAGTTATTTGTTTTCAGGGCTTAAAACACTTCACCCTAAGCTCTTCTGGCCTTGAGGGTTTGTGCTGAGAAGTCTGCTGTGATTCTAATTGGTTTACTTTTGTATATGATTTTTTGTTTTTCTCTGGCTGCCTTTAAAATTCTGGTTGTTTTGTTTTTGCTGGGTATCTGCAAGTTTAATGAGAATATGCCTTGGTGAACTCCTTTTATCATATTTGTTTCGTGTTCTATAAGCATCACTTATTTATACTTTTAACTCTTTTCTTATATTTGGGGAATTTTCTTCAATAATTTCTGTAAGCATGTTGGTAAGTCCATCTATGTAGTCTTCTAGCTTCTCTCTGATTAGCCTTACATGAGGTTTTTTGTTGTCATCTAGTAGCTGATGGATAGTCTTCTCTTGTTCTCTTATTTTCTTTTTGGGCTTCTTTGAGCTTTTTATCATAATGCATTATTTTGCCATCAATATTTGATACTCTGTGTTCATGATGGTCATTTCTGGGGTGTATGAATTCTATACTGTTTACTTTAGGTATTTCCATCTGACATCTTTTAGAGGATTCCACATCCTTGTTGAATCTGTTGTTTAAGTTTTGAACTATCTTGGTTAGCTCTTCCAGTTTTTTACCTACTGTCTTAACATTCTGAAGATACAGTAATTTTTAATCTTGTGCTAATACTGACATTGGTGTCAGTTTTGACTATTTTCCTCATTATTTTCATGTTTTGCTGCTTATTTGTTATGTCTTAAGCCTTTAATTTAAAGCTATACATTGCAAATCTTCTGTGGATGCTCAATATTTTTTTTTAAAACACTTCTACATATCTTGAATTTTGTCCAGGAATACATACACTATCTTTACTTGGAAAATTACTTGATCCTTGTTGTACTAGTTTACATTCCCACCAACAATGCAGAAGAGTTCCTTTTCCCCACATCCTTGTCAGCATTTGTTATTATTAGATTTTCTGATGATAGACGTTCTTTCTGGAGTAAGATGGTATCTCATTGTAGTTTTAGATGGATAAGGAAAATGTATTTATACACAATGGGGTACTACACAGTTTTAAAGAAAGGTAAACTTGAGGCATCTATGCATAAATAGATGGAACTTGAGGTTTCTCATTCATTTAAATGCCCACTGCAAGTTGAAGGATAACTATTCTGTTAATCCTAGTAACTCAGATGACACAGCCACCTTCTCAAACTGCCAGTAAGACAATCAAGGAAAAGACAAAAATCTAGGCCTCACATTTAATGCTTCAGCTCAGAAGAGACATGTTATATTTCCCCACAATTCACAATCAAGAACCAGACACATATGACTCCATTCAATCATAAGAACCATAATCCTGCTATGTATCTGATCCTCTGGGACAAACCACTATTCTATGGTGAATAATCCTAATGATTATCACAGCTCACCTTTCTGGCCAACAGTTTATTCAGTGCTCCCTCTCTCTCTGTCAGGACATATGCTGTCTCTTCTGAAAAGAGATCCATGGAATCAACAACATTAAGTTCAAGGTCCACTAACAGTAGACTCTAAATCTGGGTATGGTATATATAAATCTCTCCTTTATCTGTTAATCTAAGAAAAAGTCTGTCTTCTACACACATGTGGTTGAAACAGAGATAGAAAAATGGAAAGATGGAAGACATATAGCAGTTACTAGTCTAAAACAATTCTATGCTACAAGAGCCCTCTACTTTGTGGATATAAAATTCCTTAGAACCTAATTTTTGATCTCATCATTTAGAAAACCTTTCCAAACTTGATCTTAGCCAAAAGGCCGAGAAGTGATAGAAAACCTTTCCTTTTGAAATTATTTTTATCTTCTCTGCAATCTTGGAGTAGACATTGGAGGATATATTTGGAGACCAAGAAGATTTCTTAGCTACCTCCTCTTAATAGGCAGGTCCCAGGGTTCATTTTAAATCTGAAGCAGTACTACTTTTAGTCAAAGCTCATGATTCCTTTAACAGTACGGTTTTCTAAAATTTATAAAATTTATATTTTACAAATATAAATGATGAGTCAAAGCTAAGAACCACCCACATTTTTTGAAGATGTGGCTTCCCAACTTCTCCCTACACTTACTGAGTACCATGAGCCTATAGGCATTGGAAGAAGACTGACACTTTACTGTTCCCACTCAACTTTTTCTTATTAAAAAGATTCACTGGGTATTGGTATTTCAAAATTCCTGAAAGATGGTATTTGGGATGTGGGAATAAGAAATCAAAATTTGGCACGCCCTACCAAGGTCCTGAGTCACGCGGAACACGCAGAATCAGCCCGCTCCAGACAGGCAGGTCTGCAGACACCCTACCGAGGTCCCGAGTCACGCGGAACATGCTGAATCAGCCCATGCCCCAGCAACAATACACTGGACACCCCCCCACCCCCCCACACCCCCACCCCGCTCCTCTGTACAGCCACCTGGTTCCACACTACAAAGACGCAGAGGACACCAGACCACCAGACCACAGTACTGAGTCCCGCCGCTCCCGGCCCAACGGTAGGGGGTTCTGAGCCACCGTCCCACTGCTCCTGGCCCAAAGGAAGGGACTTCCCAGCCACCATCCCTCTCGCTGCTCCCAGCTCACAGGAAAGTGCTTTTGGGCCACCATCCCTACTGCTGCTCGCAGACCCTGTCCCACCTCTTCCAGCTCAGAGGAGGTAATCCGTGCAGGAGCCAACAGCCTCCACCCCAGTTGAAATGAGAAAACACGTAAATAAATCTCAAAACCAGACTTCCAGATCACCTACAGCAACCCCAAAAGGAAATGAGATGGAACACTCTGATACTCAACCACCTGGACCCACTGAACTGGCAACAAAAGGGGATCTGGAAAAAATGAAATCAGAAATAATTTCTCACATAACAGGAGAAATTGTGGCCCTAGTGTAAGACATGATTAATAAATCTAGAGAGGAGCTCAGGAACATGATGGAATCTCAACATAAGAAACAAATGGAATCCATAAAACACATGCAAATAGATTTCCAGGACATGAAAAACTCCACTGAAAGTCTACACAGCAGAATGAGCCTATGTGAGGACAGAATTTCAGATATAGAAGATAAGATTGCAATTAGTGACCAGGAAAAGAAAACTTGCTTCAAAATTAAAAGGGAACATGAGAAATCAATCCAGCAGCTGCTAGATGATGCAAAGAACAATAACATAAGACTGATTGGAGTCAATGAAGAAACAGGAGAGAGTGCAGATGACATAAAAAATCTCTTCACAGAAATAATGGCAGAAAACTTCCCAAGCAGGGAAAAAGAGCTTGACATACAGGTAAGTGAGGCATATAGGACTCCAAATAGCCTTGATCAAAAAAAAACTCGACACATAGGCATATAATTGTTAAGATTCCAGAAACTCAACAGAAATACAAAGTTCTACAAGCAGTGAGAGAAAAGAAACAAATCACATACAAAGGCAAGCCCATCAGAATCACAGCAGACTTTTCAATGCAAACCATCAAGGCAAGAAGAGCTTGCAGTGACATATTCCAAGCCCTAAAAGAAAACAGCCTCCAACCCAGATTGATGTACCCTGCAAAACTATCTTTCAAAATTGATGGAGAAATAAGATACTTTCATGACAAAGAGCACCTTAGGAACTTCGTGAATACCAAACCAGCACTCCAAAGACTTTTACACAATATCCTAGGAAAAGACAACAAGGATTACAACCGCAGGAAGCCCAGCAGAATGAATCCATCTGGCATGACAAGAAATTAAATGTAAAGGGGGAGAACCCAACAAAAAGAAAAAGTCATGGCAATGACAAGTCAATACGTTTCAGTTATAACCATCAATGTTAATGGTCTCAATTCACCAATCAAAAGAAATACACTGGCAGAATGGGTCAAGAAGCAAAATCCAACAATATGCTGCATACAAGAAACACACTTAATTCAAAAGGAAACTCACAGACTGAAAGTTAAACGGTGGAAAATACTCCATGTGACAGGAACCCGAAGAAAAGCAGGAGTAGCTATCCTCTTTGCAGATCAACTAGATTTCAAACCAATACTGATTAGGACAGACGAAGAAGGACACTACATCCTTGTAAAGGGAAGAATCCAAGAGGAAGAGATGACAATCATAAATATCTATGCACCAAACACTAGTGCGCCCAACTATATAAAACAAATATTAATGGACATGAAAAGTCATATATGCACTAATACAATTGTAGTGGGGGACCTCAACACCCCACTGTCACAAATAGATAGATCAACTAGACAAAAAATAAGTAATGAAATACTAGAACTCAATCGAAATCTTGAACAAATGAACTTAACAGATGTTTACAGAGTCTTCCACCCCACAAAATCAGAATACACATTCTCCTCAGCTGCACATGGGTCATTCTCAAAAATAGACCACATTCTCACACATAGAACATGTTTAAGTAAGTGAAAGGAATTGAAGTTATCCCCTGTATATTAACAGACCATAGTGCAATGAAATTGGATATCCATACCAAAAGAAACTCAAAAAATTTCATAAACACATGGAAATTGAACAACACACTTCTGAATAACCAGTGGGTCACAGAGGAAATTAAAGAAGAAATCAGACAGTTCCTTCCATTAAATGACAATGACAATACAACATATCAGAATCTATGGGACACAATGAAAGCAGTCTTATGAGGGAAATTCATAGCAGTGAATACACATATTAGGAAAACAGAACAAGCCCAA